>NC_135478.1:49404879-49714750 GCF_052094955.1 Ictidomys tridecemlineatus
GGCTATGAGTGCTACTAGTTCTGCCCCAATTCAATTCAATCTGTCAACCATGAAGCTATTCATCTACAATTTGGCTCTGTGGACAAGAGAGGAACACAAAGTGTGGTCTCTGGTGAGTGACTCGAGATATCATTCCTGTTTCTAAATATCTCCCTGTCTTTGGGGTGTCCCTGAGAAAGCACCAGCACCCAGAAGTTGGGACACATTAATGCACTCTTTGTTAGCAATTCGTTCAACTATACAGAGCAGGAAGCAGATAACCATATAGCCCATATAGCTACCATTCATTGAACAGCACTTATAATTAATTTCTGGAATTTTATGAAATTGTGGAGGTTTCATTTGCTTTTAGATGAATAGTGGTTTACATTTCTAGCCACTTAGTAGAAATGTAGAAGAAAATACCTTGTCCGATGGCGGGCTAGGTTGCGACCAGTTCTACATGAACTATCTCACTTAGTAGTATAGGGGTTTAGCATAGGGCTGGGGCTCCATGGTGGAGTGCTCACCTAGCACCTGTGGGGCACTGGGTTCCATCCTCAGCACCACATTAAAAACACAAGATAAAATAGGGGTATCTTGTCCGTCTACAACTCAAAAATATTTTTTAAAAACCCAACAATATAGAATAAGTATGTTTTTATTTCCAAGTGTGAAGATGAAGTGTAACTGAGGTTAATAAACCTGTCCGAGGTCATACAGGTAAGAAGAGCAAAGCCAGGACTTAAATCCAGGTCGGTCTGACTCCAGCTTCTGCTCTGAACCATGGCTGCCCTAGACATCTCAGTTTGGAAGGATGGGGATGTAGATGGTCTTGGCAGAGGGCCCTGTTTGAGGGAGACTGCTTATCAGATGGCCCGGGGCAGCCAAGGCCAGTGGGTCATCTGTGCTGGAAAGTGCCAAAGGAGGGGGAGTCACCTTCTAAGGGAATCCCTACAGTTAGGCCAGGGGAGGAACATCTGTTGATAAACAGGGTAACTTGACCTTGAAACAGGTGTTTTCCATCAGTGCAATATTGTAGCTGAAGCAAGTCATTCTTTAAACAATGGTGCATTGTTGGAAAAACAGCTGCAAAGGCCATACCTGAGTGACAAATTTAAAGGGAGACAGTTGGCTTCCCTTTGAACAAAGAGTTTTATAGATCCTAGAAAATGTAGAACTTTATATAGTGATACAGTGCTTTATAATGTTAAAATAATTTACAAATTCATTTTCCTTTAAGTTTGTATGACATAAATTGCATAGATTTGATTACTTTTTAAAAAATATGATGATAGATATTCCCTATTCTGATATTAGGTTCAAGTACATCGGGGAGGCAGTGAAAATAATCCTTTTGCATTATCCAAAATGGCTTGACAATTAAATAAAAAAGTTTGCTCAGATTGTACCATGGCCTAAACTATCTTTTACCTATCCTCCTATAATTCAGTTTTGATATTCAAAAAGTAAGATGTAAAGATTAAAGTAAAAAATTATACAAAGCTGGGTACAGTGGCACAGGGCTGTAATCCTAGTAATTTTAGAGGCCGAGGCAGGAGGATCACAATTTGAGGCCAGCATTAGCAACTTAATCCCTAAGCAACTTGGTGAAACCCTGTCTCAAAATATAGAATAAGGGGGCTGGGGATATGGCTCAAGCGGTAACATGCTCGCCTGGCATTGTGCGGGGCTCTGAGTTCGATCCTTGGCATCAAATAAAAATAAAATAAAGATGTTGTGTCTACTGAAAACTGAAAAATAAATATTAAAAATTCTCTCTCTCTCTCTCTCTGTCTCTCCTCTCCTCTCTCTGTCAAAAAAAACATATATATATATATATATATATATATATATATATATATATATATATATATATATAAAATAAAAAGGGCTAGGGAGGTAGTTCAGTGTTCCCCTGGGTTCAATCCCCAGTATACCTACCTACACACACACACACACACACACACACACACACACACACACACACACACAAGTTATACAACTCCTTTCCTATAAAAAGTCATGTACCCCTACCCATCCCAAAGAGAATACCCAAATTTGTAACTGGAGCTTATTTTGTCTTTCTCATGAAAATAACCATTCTTTAATAAGTTCCAACATTTTCTGGAGTTATAAAACCTGTTATGTAATTTTTTTTATTTGTTTAAAGATGCACATAATGCAATTTGCAGCTTTAAAATGATTCATTCATTAATTGTTTGAATGAAGTTATATGTGTGGAAGAGTTTAATTACTAGCTATCTACATGGCTGCAACATAACCCAGAGGGCTGTACTTCTTTCTTAATTAAAAATTATTTGAACTTAATAATAGAGAAATCTATTAAAATATGAGTAAGATGTTGCAAGAAAGAAGTTTACTGAACAGTTAGCAAGTCAATTTCAGTAAGCATTCCTTAAGAATTACTAGTACTCTTCCATATCATGATAGAGCCAGTTCTCCTGTACTTCCCTCTGTAAGAACCTTTACTTTTCCTTTGTCACAAAGTTCCTTCATACTGGCACTTTGTAATAGCACAGATTTCCAGTGGGATGTCACTCACAAATTCCTGAATGCAATTCACAGCAAATTCCTACCAAGATCCCAGCTGCCTTTTCTGCAGAAATTGAGCCAATATAGCAAAACATAATGAGAAAAATGGAGAGTGAAGTTGAATCCACACTTCCTGACTTGAAAGCTTATTGTAGAGCTACAGTAATCAAGACAGTATGGTGCTGCTGGTGATGGTGGGACGATATTAGATCAGGGGAACAGAAATAGGAGGCGAGAAAGCAAAACAAAAAATCCACAGGACGCTTATATGAATGATCAGTTCAAGGGAGGAAGAATAGTTTTATCAAAAAATAGAGCTGGGACAAGTGTATGTCCATGCCCCCCCCCCCCCAAATGTAGGTCAACTTCTACCTTACATCGTACACAGAAAATTAACTCAATATGGATCATAGAACCAAATTTAAGAGTTAGAATGATAAAATTCATAGAAGAAAACTTCTAGGAGTAAATCTTTGTGGCCTTGGATCAGGCGATGGCTGTGTAGACGTAATACCAAACACAGAGGGTGAGAAATACAAAGTCCGGTGGTCCAGTTTCAGAACTTTCAGCCTTAATTGGATCCAACTGTAGTAGCCCCTCCCTTTCGCCTGCCCTAATTCTAAAATCAGCCAATCGCATAGACTGTAACCCACAACTCCTCCAATCAGAGTGAAGGGCGGAGCTGCCTTAGGTTAGAGATAGGAGCCAGCAGAGTGCTGCGGCCAGGGCGCTTGCTAGCCAGGTTCAGGTGGGGCTCGCTTCTGCTAGGAAAAATCCAGGGGACCATAAAGGGTTGCCTTGCCTATCCCCTCTCCGCACGTGTTTGATTTCTTGTCGCATCTCTTTATTCCTAACAGCAACGGAGGAAAATAATAGCCTTGACTTCATCAAAATTAAACGGTTTTGTGCTTTAAAAGGTAGACACCATAAAGAAGGAAAAGGACAACCACAGAACGGGAGAAAATATTTGCAAATCTGTTAAGGATTTTTTTTTTAAAAATCCAAACTAATTTAAGAATTATCACAACTAAACAATAAAAAAGACAATCCAATTAAAAAGTAGGCAAACAGTTTGAACAGGCATTTGTCCAAAAGAGATAAACAAATGGCCAATAAATACATGAAATGATGCTCAACATCATTGCATTAGTCGTTAGAGAAATGCAAATTGAAATAGCAGGAGAGACCACTTCATTCTCACTAGGATGGCTTAAATACACAAGACAGATAAGAAGATGTGTAGGCTAGGATATTGAGAAATTGGAACCCTTAGACAGTGCTGGCAGGAATGTGAAATGGTGCAGCCACTTTAGAAAACGTTTGGCAGTTCCTCAAAAATTAAACGTAGCGTTCCATATGACTTGGCAATTCCACTCAGAGGTATATATCCAAGAGCACTGAAAACATATGTCCACGTGAAAGCTTGCCCATGCATGTTCATGGCAGCATCATTTAGAACAGCTAAAAAGTAGAAGCAATCCAAATATCCATCAACTGATAAACGAATCAAAAAATATGGCATATCCACCCAATGGATTCAGGCATAAAAAAGAATGGAGTGCTATGGTATGCATGGATCTTGAGAACACGCTTAGAATGTAGCCAGACACATAAAGCCACGTGTTGTATGATTGTGATGATATGGAATGTCAAGAATAGGCAGATCCATGAGTGCAAAGATTAGTGGTTGCCAGGAGTTTTGGGGGAGGAGCAATGGGAATGACTGCTACTAGGTACTGGGTTTCTTTTGGGATAATGAAAAAACGATCTGAAATTAGATAGTGGTAGCCATTGCAGGATTCTGTCAATATACCAAAGACTGAATTGCACACTTTAAAAGGATAAAGTCAGTCCTGTGTAAAAACAATCTCATAAAGTAGTTAAAAAAAAAGTCACCTGGATGAATGTAAGACTCCTCTGTGGAGTTAGCAAGCACACAGTGTTCTTCAGGAAATGTGTTTCCACAGATCCTTAGTTGCTAATCCGAAGTGAAGAGGATGCTGATGATCGCAACCTATGAGCATGAGCTTTAAAAAGACGTCTCCAGAACGCTCCATTTCTGTTGCAATTTCACTTTGAAATGAGGCAAGTTTGCCTTATGCCTTCAATAATTTTATAAGCTATTAAACTAAAATGGTCATATTTGCAAATGTGGGCAATAGATTGAAGTGATCATGTGGAGTGTTAGAAATAAAATTCTCTGAGATGGAGATTTGGCACCAAGACTACACCTCTTTAAGAGGCTGGGAAGCAATCCTTTTGTGTCTTTATCCTCCCGTCCAAGATGAAGTTCCTTCGCCTACCCCAAGAAGCTTTCACTCTGAGTCAGTCTCCTCAGCTGTAAGATGCAACAACAGTTTCTTATCGAGGTGCTTGGAGACACAAAGGACACGCTGGACTTGTGCTTTGTCATCTGCAGTAAGCAGTTATAAAAAGTGTCTCCTGAAACAATCCACATGATTTCTGGGAACAGTGCAAATCCAGGGCCCCTTAATGCAGACAGTGGGTAAGAGCAAGGTCCTTGTTCTCCCTCCAAACTTTGGTCTCCTACTGATTTTCTCATTCCCTTGTATTTTACAGAGTGCTGTTTTAGGCAGTATATTTTGCTGAGTGGCCGGGGACTTCCCATTCATTAGTGCTTCAAGTTTCCAAGCTTCTTTTTGTGCTCTGGTTTTACTGCTTCAGAAAAATTAAAAGATGGAAAATAAGCAACTTTTTGGATGTGTAGGATGACAGGCTCTACCTAAGAGAAACTGGTGGCAAAGAAACTAGGGAGAACACAGACTGGGATGCTTCCTGAAGATTTGTCTGGTTCTATTTTTGCCAGCCCACTATTGGCTGAAGTCAAGTGAAGTGGTGTTTCTAGAAAAATCGATCAGGCTGGTTTATTACCTACATTCCAATTTATTACCTCCATCAAAGGAATAAAGTCACAATTGGGGAGGACAAGAACGTCTTTTTTCTGTTTCAAAAGTACTTTCAGAAATGAAAAACACTCAAAAAACAATCAGCAACTTTCATCTTAACTAATCACAAAATAATCCATTTTTCACTAGGGTTAAGCAATTCACTATTTTCATGTGAACACACGTGAGAAACGATCAGTTTTGTCTTTGGATGCTTCTTTAGGACAGGCTTTAACTTTTGTAAGATCTAACCCGTGTTTATACAGCACAGCAGGTTACTGACAGGAAGTGGTTCTTTGTGGAGTCAGACGATCTGGGTTCAAGTTCTGCCTCCTTAACAAAGCAGCTGCTGTCCCTGGACAAGCCACATAACCCTTTAAAACTTCAGCTTCCTCATCTGGAAACTACCTCTCAGGGTCTTTATGAGGACCAGATATGAAATACTTCATGGAAAAGGGCTTGGCACAGTCACTGTTCCTGTAAATGTCCAGGAAATATTAGCTACTTCTATTTTGTTGATGATAATGATGTCTCTGCCATTACCTGTGCCGGGTAGTAATTAATCTACTCTAAATTGCATAGAACATAATTGAAGGCAAGCCTTACATTGTAACACATATAGAATACTTTGGACAGGACACGTACAGAAAATCTTTAATGTTTAAAAAATAGAATATAAGCGTCATTGGTTCTGCATAGCCTCATTTGTCCTCTAGTTTCTAAGTGCAGCTTAGGGGGAACTGAAGGAAGAAAAGTACTAAAGCAGAAAGGGAGAAAAAAAAATCAATTTGATGGACACGAATATAGCCACCAAACTAGCCTAGGGATTTATTCGATGACACTGCTTTACTGTTAACCTTCACTCACATCATTTATTATTTGGGGGAACTGCTACAGAGAGACCAGAAAGTGAATAGAATAATGATGTTTTTATGGCTCCTAATGTAGATTGTTATTGAAAATCTGTCAATTTTACTGGCAAGCTTTTGGCTTAAAAATAAGATCTTCATTTATAATTTGCAGGCGGTGATAACGAAAATTATGGGAAGTAACTGGGAAATAAAAAATAACTATTATGATGAAAATTACATAATTATCTTTCTCATTAAAAGCATGAGGCATTCCATTATCCTTGGGATGTGCAGTATACTCTTTAACAGCTGCTGTTACTGAATGAAAACATATCTGAATAGTGAAGAAAATACATTACTGATCACCCAAATGATGAAAAATAGATATTTCTGAAAATGTGTGCGAAGTGGAACAGATTAGAATACAGACGGGAAGCCCACACGGGTAAACTGCAGTAAAACCACCCAGAGAAACTTCGGTCTCAAACACCCCCATCCCCGGAAATTTCTTTCATGGAGGTTTTGTATATTACAGTTGGCACTTGGTGGGCCGGTGGGTCCTTTGCTTTAATAAGGGGATCTGGAATTTTCCGAGAGGATCTTCACCTTCCAGGGAGAGGAAGGCATGGTGTAGTCAACAAACTTGTTTGTGATGGCCAATCCTCATTTATTTATTTATTGGTACCAATACTAGGGATTGAATCTAGGACACTTAACCACTGAGCCACATCCCCATCTCATTTTAATATTTTATTTAAAGAAAGGGTCTAGCTGAGTTGCTTAGGGCTTTGCTAAGCTGCTGAGGCTGGCTTTGAACTCGGGATCCTCCTGCTTCAGCCTCCCAAGACGCTGGGATTAAGGGACGCGCCACCGCGCGATGCAGTGATGGCCAGTCTTGGTTCTGCTCCACTGGACTGAGAGATGCTGGAAAACTGATAAAGCACCTTTCTGGGTCGGTGAGCAATAGTTCCAGAAACAATTGGCAGGGGTGGGTGGGTGAGCAAACGGAAAGGGAGAGAGACCTGCCCTAAATGGGGTCAGCGCGCCCAATAGGCTGTGGGTCAAGAGACACCAAGCTGGGGAGCTCCGCGCATGCGCAGGCTTGACGCTTCTGGAGGGTATGTGCTTTTTTGCTGCTTCCCTCATTTGAGGACCTCAGAGTCCCATTCTTAAGACTTTGAATGTGGACTTGCACCAGCGACCTTCCAGGGTGCCTCCAGGCCGTCAGCCTCAAACTGGGGCTGCATCATGGTTCCCTCTACTTTTGTGGCTTCCATCTTCTTGGACTGAGTAGCTCCTGGTTCCTCTGGCTCTCCAGCCTCATGGCCATGTGGGACTGTCCAGCCTCTGACAGTGAGTCAGCCTAACAAATCCCTTGTAATTATCATTATATGCCCATTTTATTGGTTAGAATAATTATGTATAATTATGTGAGTATATAATTATTCTAACCAATAAAATGTTCCTTTAGAGAACCCCGACAAATATGTCACTTGGAAATTGTTTCAGTTTGCTTCACCAAGAAACTCTTTCTGGTGCTCCTGCTTCTGTGGAGGCACTCCCCCCTCCCCCCAAAAGTTAAGTATTTATTTATTTATTTGTTGTTTTTCTTTTTTAGTTTTCACACATGAGAATGAGGGTGTGATACTTGTCTTTCTTGTGTCTGGCATATTTAACTTATATGGAACTCCATCCAGTTCCATCCATTTTCCTGCAAATGAGTCATTCTTCTTTATGGTTGAAAAATATTCTATGGTGTACCCCTCACCTCACCCTACTTTATTTATTTATTTCTCTCTCTCTCTCTTTTTGTTCTAGGGGTTGACCCAGGGGCACTCAACCACTGAGCCACAACCCTATCTCTTTTTTTTATTTTATTCAGAGACAGGGTCTCACTTAGTTGCTTGGGGCCTTGCTAAGTTACTGAGGCTGGCCTTGAACTCACAATCATCCTGCCTCAGCCTCCCTGAGCTGGTGGTATTACAGGTGTGCACCACAGTGCCCTGCTCTTTATTCATTTCCATGTTGATGGGAACCTAGGCTGATTCTATCTTAGCTATTGTGAACAGCACTGCAGTAAACATGGATATGCTGATGTTTCTTTTGTATGCTGACTTAATTTCCTTTGGATATATAACCAGGAGTGGAACAGCTGAATCATATATGATAGTTCGAGGTTTAGATTTTTGAGGAACCTCCATACCGTTTTCTATAGTGGTCAAACTCATTATGTTCTCACCATGAAACGAATAATGGTTCCTTTTTCTCCACATCCTCACTAGCATCTGGGGTGTGTGTGTGTGTGTGTGTGTGTGTGTGTGTGTGTGTGTATGTAGCCATTCTAGCTAGGGTGAAATGATATTGCATTGTATTTATTTTAACTATATTTATTTATTTATATGAGGTGCTGGGGATTGAACCCAGGGCCTCACACATGCTAGGTGAGCGCTCTACCACTGAGCCACAACCCCAGCTCCTCGCATTATAGTTTTGATTAGCATTTTCCTGATGGCTAGTGTTACTGAGCATTTTTTCATATATTTATTGGCCATTTATACTTCTTTAGACAAGTGTCTGTTCAAATCCTTTGTCTATTTTTAATTGGATTGTCTTTTTGGTAAGTTATTTTTGAGTTCTTTACATGTTCTGTATATTAACTCTCAAACAAATACCTGGCCAATATTTTCTCCCATTCTGTTGATTCTCTTTTCGCTTTGTGGTTTCCTTTGCTATGCAGAAGTTTTTTTTTTAGTCTGATGTAATCCCATTTGCCATTTTTTGCCTTTTGTTTTATTTTTTAAAACTTATTGGTTCTTTTTAGTTATCCATAACAGCAGAATCCATTTTGGTATAATTATACAAGCATGGAATATATCTTACTCTAGTTAGAGTCCCATTCTTATGAATGCACATGGTGGTGGGATTCATTGTGTTTCTTACATGGGAAAATTACATCAGATTCATTCCACTGTTTTTCTTTTCCTATCCCCCTCCATTCCTTATCGTCTAATCTTCTATTCTTCTCTTCAACTACCCACCCCCTTTTGTGGGTTAACTTCCACATATCAGGGAGAACATTTGACCTTTAGTTCTTTGAGACTGGCTTACTTCACTTAGCATGATAGTCTCCAATCCATCCATTTGCTGGCAAATGTCATAAAATCATTCTTCTTTATGGCTGAGTGATACTCCATTGTGTATATGTACCACATTGTCTTTTGCCATTCATCTGTTGAAGAGTACTTGAGTTGGTTCCATAGCTTAGCTACTGTGAATTGAGCTGCTATAAACATTGATGTGCCTGTGTCACATCGGGGATTAATGCACTGATAGGCTAAGGCTCTCATAATCAATCATTTTAAGTCCTTTGGGTGTAGACCCTGGAGTTGGATGACTGGGTCAAATGGTGGTTCTACTTTATGTTTTCTTGTTTATTTCCTTATTTGCTTTTGAATTATGGTCCTTTTTTGTGCATTTGAAGTCTTACCCAGAAAATTATTGCCTGACTATTATCTTGAAGTTTTTTCCTTTGTGTTTTCCTCTGGTAGTTTCCAAGTATTGGGTCTTAATGTTAAGATCCATTTTGAATTGAGTTTTGAACAGGGTGAGAGATCGGGGTCAAACTTCACCCTGCACATTGATATGCAGTTTTCCCAGCCCCATTTGTTGAAGAGGTTGTCCTTTCCCCATGTATGTTTTTGACACCTTGGTTAGCCAGTCTTTTCATTGCTGTGACCAAAACGACCCAGCAAGAATAATTTAGAGGAGGAAAAGTTTATTTAGGTCTCATGGCTTCAGATGTCTCAGTCCACAGATGGCTGACTCCATTCCTCAGGGCCTGAGGTAAGGCAGGACATCAAGACAGAAGAGTGTGGTGGAGGAAAGTGGCTCAGAACAGGACCCCCAGGAAGGAGAGAGGGAGGGGGGAAGGAAAGGGAGTGGGAAAGAGAGAGATCTCTTCTTCCAGCAAGGAGAAGACAGACCCCAAAGGCACATCCCAAGGACCCACCTCCTCCAGCCGCAACCCACCTGCCTACAGTTACCACCCAGTTAATCCCTATTAGGGGATTAATGCACCGATCAGGCCCAATCATTTCACCTCTGATCGATCTTGCTTTGTCTCACACATGAGCTTTAGGGACACCTCATATCTAAACCATAACAGCCCCTTTGTCAAAAATCGGGGGGCTGTAGAAGCGGGGGTTATTTTTGGGTTCTCTGTTCTTTGCCACTGTTCTTTGGTTTGTTTTTATGCTAATATCATGCTCTTTTGGTTAGTATGGCTCTGCAGGGTTTTAAAATCAGTTACAGTGAAGACTCCATCTTTGTTCTTTATGATTGAGATTGCTTTGGCTATCCAGAGTCTTTGGTGTGCCACATGAATTTTAGGATGTTTTTTTTTTTCTAGTTTTGTTTAGAGCATCTTTGGTATTTTGATGGGGATTGTATTAAATCTATGGATCCCTTTGGGTAGTTTGGCTATTTCAACAATATTAATTCTTCCAGTCTGTGACCCTGGGAGTTCTTTTGTGGAGGCACATTTTAGATATCCTTCACTTGTCTACCTTTCGGCCCCTCACTAGCAAGCTCTCTAACATCAACTGAATTTGGTCCTCAAGGACTAGTCATTGACCTTGGAGAATGCTGGATATTACAGTTACCCTACAAGGGGGAATAAAGTAAAAATCAATTTAAGCAGAAACTTGTGGTGGATAAAATATTGAACACAAGTTCATAATAATTTCACATCTATTCTTTTAAATTTTTTTTGCAGTACTGGGGATTGAGCCCAGAGGTGCTCCCTGACTGAGCTACATTCTCAAGCTCTTTCTTATTTTGTATTTTGACACAGGGTCTTACTAAATTGCCGAGGCTGGCCTTGAACTTGTGATCCTCTTGTCTTAACTTTCCAAGGAACTGGGATTATAGGTGTGTATCACCAGGCCTGGCATAAGTTCATATATTCTATGAATGAGGCATTAACTTTAATCTGAAAAGAGTAAGTAAATTACTAAAAGTAATGATGTAAATACATATAAATCATTTTATAAAATGCACTTCTATATGGTACCTGATCTCATATATATATATATATATATAAAACCTCTGAGTCAGAAGAGAGCAATTAAGAATTAGTTATTCATATTTATTCCAGAGAATGTTTAAACAAAGAGCTCTGGTTCAGAGAAAGTTACCTAAAATAGCTGAGAATTATATGCTTTTTCTTCCTGATAAGCTGATTCCCCAGAAACAGAAAGAACTACATATTTTGATATTTAACTTATTGAAATGAGGAAATAGGACTATAAATAAAGGTGGTCTAGCAAATCACTTTTGCCTTACTTTTGGACTGTTTGACTATTTAAGAGCAATGGATGATAAAATATGTTTTAGAAAGTATTTTTCTTACATGGAAATTTGTATTATAGAAAGTATATTTTCCTACAAAACCACGGAATCTCCTCTTAAATAGGATTGCTTGGAAAGCTGAAAGTGAGAGCTAGAAGAATTTTAACAAGTGTGTAGTTCTGTGATTCTCCATAGGAAAGCAAAGTTTAAATTTTTAAGATCTGAGAAGGCAAACATAAAATCAATAACCATGAAAGTAAATAATGGAAAAGTGAAATATGGTACGATTTTTATGTTATAAAATAATACATTTTATGCTATAATTTTTTTCTCACCATCATGTATTTAAAGGAGTAACTATTTGATTCTTGCATGTACTTCTTTGGTAGATTTTTCCAATTTGACCCATTTTAAAAGATTATATAACAATTAAATTAGTGTCAAATGATAAACAGAACAAAGAAAAAATAAAACTAGATTATGTTTAAAAACACGATTTGGTGTCTGACAGTGTATATTTTAACACTCAGTTTTAGTAAGCTGTTACTCTACCCTTCCATTTATAGCCACACTGGAAAAAATATTAGCAAATATTGGCCTTAAAGAAAATATTTGGGGGATGGATTGGACTGTTTCTTCCTGAACGTTTGGCCACCATGTTCTATGACCTTTCCCCTCAGCAGTGAAGTATATATGCAAAGGAGAGAGCCTGCTCTAGGGCGAGCTGGGACAGGGAGAGATTTATCAGAGGTTGTAATGAGAAGGGAGCTGTTAATGTCCTGCTTCTCTTGCTTTCTGCCTCCTCAGAGGCCAGCCTTGCTCTGGGCACTGCAGATGCTGGGAATATAATAGTAGACCAATACATGATCCCTGCCATCCGGGGACTTTATCTTGAGGGCAACAATGAGTTATCACATGAGGCAGGAGAATGAAGATATGGATGTGAGTTGGTGGCTGTTGTTTGTGGTAGTGCTGGGATGGCTTGTGGAGACAGGAGGAAGGGAGGCCAATCGGGAGACTAAAGCACTGTTACTAGAGACACCGAGGTGTCTGTGTTCAGAAAATGAAGAGGGAAAAGCCAGACTGATTGGAGCATTCAAGCCAGTATGTGGAAGGCAGAGGATGTCATACTTAATCACTCTGGAAATCTCTGAAACGAGATCTGAGATTCTCGAACCCTGTCATGTTAAGATTTTTTTCCTTCTCGTGGGCAGGAGTTGGGATTAGCAGACAACTGTGCTCTCCGACGTGGGTTTTCAGACCTCTGCTAAGAACCAGTTTGTCTGTAGTGAAGAATGAGAACAGACTATGGAAGGATCTTTTAGGAACATTTCTTCTTAGCACTCACCTGGGCCTAAATTTTGTCCATGCAATAGACATTGGAGAAATTTATTTTTTAGAGTCCCAGCTAGGATAAAGAAAAGATGTTGAGTGGGTGAGAATAGTTCTGTCCCTAGAACAGTCCCTGCTGGCCTTAGCTGCTGGGGCACCCTGAGGATGTTCATATGGTTGAAGAGCCCTGCCTTCAGGTGGGAAATTGGACAGGGTGCCAGCGAGACCAGAAACAGGCCCAGTGCTCTGCATCACTAGCAAATGGAGTGGTGGTTCTTACATTTTTTTTTTTTTACGGATATACAAAAAGAAACAAAGTTTAATCTTGTCTATAGAAGAAAGTAAACAGAAAATGTAGCAAACATTCCTTAAGCTTTAATTCTAGGACTGTACATTGGTAGAACTAGAGGAGAGGGTTTTTTGTTTTTTAAATTTGGTTTGGCTGCTAGACAGTGCTGTCTCTTCTGCAATTCAAACAGTATTGTTTGATTGTCGGTAACTGTCATATGCAACTGGCAGTAGGACTTCTGTGATCAAAGACCCTCTCCTTATTCATTTATAATATATTTTCACATGAAAAAAATATGTATATGTATTTTGTATATGACATAGGCAGAGCCTAGTAGGAACTTCTGCAATGAACATTAATTCAATAAATATTTATTAGGCTCCTGCTATGTGTATGGCACTTTGTAGGTACTACAGGAGAGTCACAGGGCAGAGGACATGCACAGAGCAGGAGTACTATGGTACAGTTAGAAGCAAGAAGTGCCGGCATGCTATTGCACCATAGGGTGACTCTAGATGACAGTAATAATGCTGTGCTTCTCAAAGAGCTAGAAGAAAGGTTTTCACCATAAAAAAATGATGGCAGTTTAAGGAGATAATATTTAATCTGATTTTAACCAGGAAATATGCATATATGTACCAGAACATCACATGGTACCTGATTCATATGTACAATTTCTATATTTTCATGATCAGTTAAAAATTTTAAAAGTCTAATGGCAGAGAGGACACCAACATAAGTAATACTACCATAACACAGAAGACAGTGAAGTTCATTTAAAGAGTTCCTTATATACTCTTACAGAAATTTAGAGGACCATGTAAGAAGCCAGATGTTTGGTGTATCGTTTGAAAACCCCATAAAAATCAGTTCATTTGGGCTGAGGCTGTAGCTCAGTTGTAAAGCACTAGCCTTGCAGGTATGAAGCACTGGGTTTGATCCTCAGTCCGACATAAAAAAATAAAGATACTGTGTGTTCATCTACAACTAAAAAAATATTAAAAAAATCAGTTCATTTGGTAAGAAGTCTTTTTCTCCTACTGCAGTACAGCAGAGTACACAGTCTTTTCTTCCTTCCAGGAGTTTACTTGGTGTAAGACACTTCTCTTTGCTTGGCTTGAGTAGGGCTGTCCATGGAAATATTCATGAGATGCAGGTGGGCACTGGTCTCACATTGTTCTTAAGGTTCATCCTGGCTTGGAGATCCACTGAGAAAGAGTGGACTTAGCTGTACACCCTGGTGAGCTTATTTCCATGGAAATACATTTCCAGGCTATTTAAAATATATGGAAAGGAATATATGTCCGGGGAATCTGGACAGGTACAAAGACTTGTTTATCTTGGCTGCCCTGGCACCACTAATTCTGGTTTATACCAGATTTGAACAGAGCATGATTGAGCAAGGCAAGATTTAATTAATATTTTGATTGGAGTTGGATCAGCATTTCATTTAGAGAGGAAATGAAAATAAAATATGGTGTTTTTTTACAAGTGGGGCACTGGTAACACCCTATTCTTTAGCAATGCTTTTTGTCCCTTTTATAAAGAAGAAGATGTTGTTTATTGATTTCACATATGTAATTCATTTGGGCTCATCATGTTTTTGAATTAAGTCTTTTTGTATAATTGATATGTATTTGTTACATGCCCGAGAAGTTAGCTTCCTATAATCTGATTGAAAAACAACCATTTCTTTCCCTTTGGTTTATCATTTAGCTACTGAAAACCTGCACAGCAATTGAATATAATTTGTCAGAGTAGCATAGAAGTTGTCATGCCATTTTTGCATTCCAATCATCTGCTCATCTGCTTCTCAGAAGAACAAATACCAAATGCTTTTGATTTAAGTTAATATATATATTTAAAAGTCCCAGATCTCTTGAACAGATCATCTTCTGGGTGCAGAAACATTTGTTTGTCAAATATTCAATCACGCTGCGGTGCCAGGAACATCAATAGAATTTGCCTGATTAACTGTAGCGGAGCATATGTACACTGAAGAGGAGGATGATTTCCCCAAGGAGCCTGCGCTTTCTCTGTTGAACTAGGCTTCTTAAAAGGACATGCAGATGGGCATTTGGACAATAATTTCTGGATGCACAAAATGGATTGCTCTTGCTGAGTTGTAATTTTGAAAAGATAATTTTAATGACTCTGGAGGGCCACCTACTTGGAGCAGATGGGACTGAGGCTCTTTGTAGCACGACTTTAATGTTGAATGAGTCAGGATAGAGCCCTATTTTAGCCTTTGTAAAAGTGGATATTTATTTATATTTTTCAATTGAGTTTTAAATTCAGTCTGCCATGAAAAAAAATCTTGGGTAGCATTCTTAAAAGTTCTGTAACAAAACACATCTGCAATTTCCCAACACGCTTTTGAATTTGTAATTGAGACTGAGCTACAAGTTTTTTACTTTTCATGTGTGAACTAACAGCACCTACTGGTTGGATGATAGCACTAATGAGCAGTCATAATGTGGATATACTTATGTTGTCAGTGATTTGTTGACAAATCATATTTTCCAATAAGCTAGATTTTAAGCTCTTTTAACTGAGAATACTTTAAAAGATTTCTTACAAAAATTCTTATCCACAATCAAATATTTACCTGCAAGATGTTGATCTTTTAGCAAAAATAGTAGAATGGTAGGTTCTATGCAAGTGTTTTGTAACCTTTGTCACCTGCCTAAACAGTGCACAGCCAAGTCATGGGGCCAAGAGGCTGCTGACCTTTGCAGAGAAGAGCTTCAGTAGGCAAAAATGAAGACTTGTTGATGTGAACACCTGAAAGGATTGCTCTTACAGAATAAATATTAAATTTGCCTGGTAGTTCTAGAGAGCATGTTATGTTGTAATTCATAAAATACAGTGTTAAAATCTGAGGGCAACATATTAAAAAGAGCCCTTCCATTTTTATCCAGTATATAAATGGGCATTTAAAGTTTTTCTAGCTGATGCATACACCTGTAATCCCAGTGGCTGGGAGGTTGAGTGAGCAGGAGGATCCTGAGTTCAAAGCTAGCCTCAGCAGACTTAGCGATGCTCTAAGCAACTTAGATCTTGTCTCTAATAAATAAATAAATAAATAGATAGATAAATAAATAAATAAAAATAATAATTATAAAAAGGGTGGGGATGTGGCTCAGAGATTAAGTGCCCCTGGGTTCAATCCCTGGTACCTCCCCTGCCCAGATTTTTTTTTTAAAAGACACATAGAAATATAGGCAGCCACATGTGGGCTACGTATTCTTTCCCATTGTATATGTATAGGGCAGTGTAAGAGAGCAACTAAAAATCATTAGTCAAATTTATAGAGGGGAATGGCTTATAGTCTAATCCAGAAATATATTCTATCATGAAAAATCATAAAACAAAATAGGTACACTATTTTATGACAAAAATATCTTGAAAGCAACACACACTACCAGGAAAGTTGGGAGAAGGGACTGCTCATTGGCAGTTTAATCTATTGTTTGCATGGTTGGCCTCTGTAGGCGTTCACGCAGCTCCATGCAAAGATGTGGAATCTTCCTAGCTAATCTGAACAGAATCATAGTCAGGTCACATAATTCATGTCCAAATATGGGTAATTTAGAGGGCCCAGATATTCCCATCTGAGCTGTTATCACAAGACCAATTGCAAGGCCTCACAGCTATCTCCTTTTGCTTGAGAAACACAGCCAGAGTACTGGGGAAAAAGTGACAGTACTATATTTCTAAAGAAAAATTAAATTGGGGGAGTAATGAAATATTAATGTAAAGCTAATTATTTGAAGTTGTAAACCAGGTGTATACGAGAGAAGCTATGCTGGGAATAATGACATAAACTACAACATGGAAAGAATAATAACAACACGTTTTCATTTCTTCCAGATTCTGCCGGAGCGTGGAAGGTACTCTGTTTTAATAAATTTTCTAAGATAACTCATTTTACACATTAGTTTTGATTATAGAGCTCACCACAAAATATATTTCAATGATGTGCTTTTCTTTTTTTATTAATATTTTTTTAGTTGTCAATGGACCTTTATTTATTTATTTATATTTATTTATTCATCTGCGGTGCTGAGAATGCAACCCAGTGCCACATGCTACACAAGTGCTCCCACTGAGCCACCACCCCAGCCTATGTGCTTTTCAAATAAGAGTGCAACTTCAAAATTAATTGAATACCTGGCATATTAGTAAATATGGAAGTATAGGGAATAAAATATACACGAAGCAAAAAGTAAGATGAGCATATGCAAAAAATTCATATGTAGGACCCATCCACCCCCAAGGCACTGGTAGCCTTGAGATATCTCACACTAAGATCTCAGATGTGAATTATTAGCAACTTAAATTACAAATCACTGAATTTCAAACACTGAAAGTTTATTGTGATTAGCCTTTACTACTGAATGTGTACTTTTCTTCTATCATAATAATCATTTGATTATATCTATTTTATGTGCTACTGAATATATCCAATTTCCCTTTAAAAATTCTCACTGGTCTAATATCAAATAAAGTTTTTTAATTATAAGTTGTAAGCTTCAACCATTGTAAGTAATGTAATTATTACTTGTGTGCCCACTGTTATTTGTAACATAACATTGGTTTTTCCTTAACTATAATTATGTTACTCTAAGGATATAACATTCTAAAATAATAGAACTAATGGTAAGGATTCTTTAATTAACTAAATTGATTTTTCTTCAAAGATTTTATGTAAATAAACATTCCAAATAGATAATCCAATTTTCCTTGATTTATACAATTAATAAATGGGAGAAGTTATCCTACAGGAAAAATAATGGCTAAAAACAAAGGAAGAAGAAAACCCATTTGTTAAAAAAGGGACCATTACAAATTCTAGAACTTGTTCAAATATAGTCCCACATATTTTGTTTGTTGTATTTCTGTATCTTTTTTTTTTTTAAACTGAGGTTTTCTTCTTTTTTTTTTTGGTACTGGGGAATGAACCAGAAGTGCTTAAACACTGAGCCACATCTGCAGCCCTTTTTAATATTTTATTTAGAGACAAGGTCTCCCTGAGTAGCTTAAGGCCCTTCTAAATTGCTGAGGTTGGCTTTGAACTCACGATCCTCCTGCCTCAGCCTCCCCAGCTGTTGAGATTACAGGTGTGCGCAACCACACCTGGCAGTATTTCTGTATCTTGGTTTGCACCTTGTTATTCTCTCAAAAGCAAATCCCAAAGCTTGACAGCATAGTGAGGCTTTTCACCTTCCTGGCTGCCACTCAGGAGGCTCCAAGTGAAGGTGGGCGATGCCAGCACGAGATGGGCCTGCCACCGACTCCAGCCACAGATGAGACTCCAGATCTCAGATGTGAATTATTAGCAACTTAAATTACACTAAGCCATCACACTGGTCACAGCAGCAGGCCCAGCACGGGGTGAGCAGGCCACTATGCCAGTGAGAGCTTGGGTGATTTTTTTTTTCAGTTTCACGTAGTTGGTAATAGACATTAAAGGATGTTACAAGTAGCAAGACAGTATGGAAAGTGATATTGAATTGGGGCTGTGGCTCAGTGGTAGAGCACTTGCTTAGTATGTGTGAAGCACTGGGTTGGATTCTCAGTGCCTCATGTAAATAAAAAAATAAATAAAGGTCCATTGACAACTTAAAAAAAAAAAAATTGTAATGTTCATTTTCTCCTGAAGGTCTGTTGCTTCTTCTCAAAGCTTATCCTTCACATAGATGGAAGAGGTAAGTTCCTTGTGTGATATTATTTAAAGGGAAGGTCCCCAATCATGCTTCCCTCATGGTCTCCCAAGGAACCACCTTTCCCACCTGCTATGAATTTCCAGCATTAGAGGAAGTCTTTTGTGTCAGGTAAGAAAGATGACAGCTGTGTGTCCCTGGAAAGGGAACAAACTGGGTCCCCTTAAGAAAATGAGCTGTATGAACTGATGAGATGAGCCAACTCATCCTGCAGAAGCATTGGTGGCTGGGGTGGGGACACTACTAGATGCTAAAGACAAATGTCCATTTTACCGTTTTTACAGCTTAATATTTTTAAAAGGGTGAAAGGAAAAAATATATTCAACAGAAACATTTAAAATGCCAGCATCAAATGGAGAATTTATGTATAATGGGTTTGTGGTAGGTTTACAGTTTGGCGTGACTAATTGTTTCATTACAGTCAGAAGCAAGCATAGTGTGAACAAAGTATCCTCCGTGTATTTTGCTGAAGGAACTCATTAAAAGTTACAAAACCCCATAATTATTGCCTAAACAATCCCACCATTATTCTCAACTGACTCTGAGACTAGGATCTGTGGACTGTATCTATATCCCACTGACAAATAGGTTTCTTAATCAATTATAGTTACTAAAAAAGAGTTTTGTAAGCATTCATAAAATTTTTCTAATTATTTCTATAATTTATATATTAAGTGATGTGTATATTTTCATTAATCCTTAACTTGACTGTTTTCTGCCTTTAAAATAATTTTTCCCCCAGCAAATACGAATGGCTATTGTTGAGAAGAAAGCTAAAAAAAAAAAAATCTCACATATAAATTCATTTCATATGGAGGAAACGTTATCATAATGTATTAGGTTTTAAACAAATGTTTCCCAAACAATATTCAGTTTGATTTTTCAACAAGTTTTAAGAAAACTTTTTCTTTATGAATTGACTAACTTATATTTAGAGTCTACATAATTCCAAACAGAAAACCTCCTGTTAAGGCAAGTCCCAGCACTAATTCATGATTCATTGTCTCAACTTTAATTGGCACAGTTCTTGAAATTCTGGGGCCATATGGAAAATAATGAGTCCTAATGGGTCTAAGGTGAAAAGACGGCAGGGGAGTAAGAAAGTCAGAAAACCATCCGTTCAGAATGCCTAGCGACTGCGATGCAAAAAAATGTCCCCAGAGATCCAGAAGGACGTGTTCTCAGTGTTTCACTGGTCTCTCTCCATCTTATAACTAAATTGTATATTGTTTCTCATACTGTGAGACAAAGATTAAAATGAAAAAGAAAAAAAGCCTAACAAGCCAATAACTATATCCCATAATTACAGATGATATTGGCAGTTAATAATAAAAAGGCAGCAATTTAGAGTTACCATAACAACCTAATGCCACCAATGACTGACATAGCAATCTGCTGCATGTTTATAAATAGCAGTTGATTTCCCCCATTTCAACTAGTGTTAGTGCTTATCAGAGCTAATGGAGCTACTGTGTTTTACGACTATTTTACTCATCAAGCAGTGTACCTCTTCGCTGCTGTCACCATCATAGAAATCATCCTCCGATTGGGTGTCTTCCCTTCTCCCACTGTTATCGTCTTTTAGATCCAAAGTGAACGGGCATTCCTCTGGGGACAGATTCTGTGTCTTCCCGTGAGGTGCTGATCTTGGTCTAGATGAGAAAGTGAAAATGTCCTTTGGAAGGATCTGGGTCTCCTCTGCCTGCGGGTCACGTTCACTGTCCTTGCTGGCTTCTAGGCACAGGTGTGAAGTGCTAGAGTCATCCAGGAGGGACTGGCTGCCAGATGCCAAATGGGAAATGTGATCATCATTTTCAGGAAATATCCATTCATCTGACATTTGGGAAAGATGACAAAAAATTAGAGTAGTGTTCCATAAAAGTGATATTTTAGGTAGCTTAGTTGGGTTATGATTTCTTGTTGTTGAAACAAGTGATTTATCAAAGAAGGCAGAAGCCAAGGAAGGCAATTTATCCACCATCCTGGAACTTGCTAAACATTTAATCCATAGATCAGTGTCTATAGCTACAGGCAACTCATTTGCATTTTCTCTGCATCCGAGTGGAAACACTGGCCAGGAAATTTGTAAGTCTGAAATAATTATCACCTGTCTGGCAGCAAGTTCTCTATAGCACAACCTCATTAATTTGACATTCCAAAGGAGGAAAATCTCCCAACTCTAAAAGGGTTTGAGTTACTAATATCTCCCTTTAACTACAGGAAGACAGTGTACCGCCCTTAACGAGCTTCTTTAAACAAAATATCTGGTTATTGTTACGATTACAGATCATGGAAGAGAGAAAATTAGACAGAGGTTGACATCTGTCTCCATTCTATGGACTGAAGACAGAGCCATTTGCAGACTAAAACGAATAGACTTTTCAGTAACAGTAAACCCAAAGAAATACTGTTAATCTGAGTGGTGAATTCTGTTCCATGAAATATACCTGTATGTTTAGTTTTAGGACATAATGTTTTGACATGAAAATATTTTTGCACATTATTTGTTTTCTTTAAAAATACTGTATGCTACCACTGAGACATATTTTTATCAAACCCTTTGAAAACTGTCTCTTAACCTGAGGCTACCTTTTTGCAACATCATTTGCCTATATAAAGGGTGATAAATAGACAAAGTCTTAGAGACAGTCTGTTGGGAACAAGGCTTTCATGGTTTCAGGGACAGAGTGTAGGTATATGGCCAGTGGCAGGCTGAACACACACCTGACCACCTTCCCAGGGGTGTAGATGCTCCTGAGTCAGTGTAGCTGTGGACAGGTGTCAGAATAAGTACACTGGGAACTCCATTTTGGACAGCAAACCTTTTGTGTAGTGCTAGGCACATAGTAGGTGAATTGTGAACATAGTGGGGGCTCTAGAAATGCTAGAAAAGGTTACAAAAATGAATGTGTTGTGTTATATAATGCATATGTTAAGGAAATTGGAGAAAAAGATCCTGTTGGGAATCTTCATGATGCAATTTACCAATTTATATGACCTGTTGCCAAACATTTTTAATTGTCAAGAAGTCAAAGTAGAAGGAGTGTTTTATACCACACCAACTCTAATCTCACTACCGCATGCTTTTTTGGAATTTGTACTTTTACCTCAAGTATTTCCATATCAATTGTAATGAATAATTTGGTGTGTTTTCTTAGGAAAATATGTAAATTACTGTGTAATCACAATATTGCAGCAAACAAGATAAATGCAAGAATGATCACCTAAACATCTAATTAGTTTTTCTACACAGTCAGATTTATGCTAGAGACACTAATTGCGCCTAACATTTTAATGAAGGTTTCAACATTGCATAAATAAGACTGACAAACTACAAACACTTTTCATTTATTTTCCTTTTTCCCTTGCTCAAAAACAATTTGCTTTTGTAAAAGGAGCACATACCTGCTAGGCAAGATAGGTGGAGGGCTCAGTGCTCTCTGTTCCAGCCATCTCCGTTTATAAAAAGGGTGGAGAAAAGAAACAATAGAGGGTCTATGGGGAGGGCCACGTTGTCTTGGGAATACTTCATAGTTTTAAGTTTCATTATGAATGGAACAGCCCATTCATAAATAAAATTCTTGTCATCCATTAAAATTAGAAAAGAGAGGTTAAAAAAGGAGATTTACAAAAAATCACAAATTTTTAGCAAATGGCTACATCACAGCTTTTCAAAATGACTAGATTCTAACTGTTTGGCACAATTATAATTTTTAACAGTAAAGACACACCTGCTTGGTCAGGAGACGGAGGTCCTGGGGTGCTGGGGTTCAACGTCTCTGCTCTTTGCTGAATCCCAGTGGTGAGGACAGTTGTTCCTTCATCTTCATTTATGATATTTCCTGAATTGCCTTTATTGGAATAAATATTTTCCACTCTGTTATTGCTTTTGATATTTATAAAGAGTAATTTTTGAAGAATGATATTAATTGGGTATCATTTTCCATTTGATTATTTTCAAATAGAATGAGAGGTCACAATGTAGATATATGCAGGTCTTTTTTTTTTTAACAGAATGTTTTAAGATGAACTCAGCTGATTTTTGTAGCTGTTCACTTTAAAATTCTTTGATATTTGCACAGGGACATTTTAGATTTAAGTTTTATGATATGTGATAAAAAGAATTCCAAAACCCATATCATTTTTAAAGGGGCTTATATTTTTTTTCTTGGGTTTCACATAAGATGGAGTGCTTTAAATTGTGGATGTGTAACCGACGTGATTCTGTAATCTGCATTTGGGGTAAAATTGGGAGTTCATAACCCACTTCAATCTAATGTATGAAATATGATATGTCAAGAGCTTTGTAATGTTGTGAACAACCAATAAAAAAAATAAAAAATTAAAAAAAAATGATAATTCCTACTAAATGTGACTCTTTTAAACCTAGCTTTTTTCTTTAGCTCTTTAAGAAAACAGATGCAGGTATTATTGCAGAATAAGTTTTTCTATTTACTCTTTTATAAAAATAACAGGCTGAATGGCAACCCACCCAGAAACCTCATGGTTTTGACACGTTTGCTAACACAGCATACATGACCGCCTTTGGGCTAGATTCAGGATACAATAATATGTGTATATACCAATCTACACCTGTATGCCTCAAATCCGGCATTAAAGGAATAGCTGTAAAACCATCTCATACTTAACTGGTTGCAAACAGTTTAAATTTTAACCTACATTATACCACATGGCCAAGAATCCAGAGGGAGACCACAAGCATAGCAAGCATTCTGAAAAGAGCCCAATTTAAAAAGAAAAGACATACACGAAATCTGAAGAATTATAATAAAGTTCAATTTTAGGAAAGTCTGCAGGCAGGAACTTCAACTATCACATGTAGGCCATTTTTAAAAAACAACAATTTGAGCTTATTCAGCCTTTGAGAGCACATGCAGGCAGTTCTTTATTTCTGTGGTTGTCTATTTAATCCAGCAAATCTCTGTTAGGGCTCTAGAGCAATTCTTTTGCAGAAAATTTGATTTCCATAATCCCTGCAGAACAGACATTTATATTTTAAATGAATTGGTTCATAATCCTTTGAAATTTACAACCTGCGGAGAGATTCCATTGCCCTGAATAATATACAGATCTAAGATAGTATTGAAATAGTGCCATACCACTGGGTGTCTCTGTCCTTTCTCTGCTGGTGCTTTTTAACCGAAATCTTCTTCTGTTATTATTCTTATCTGCTGATGCTTCTTGAGGGGGATGTGGATGCATAATAGGTAGATTGGCTGGTACATTTTCATATCAAAGAACAAAAGCCAGGACATAAAGTGCTATATCACTTGAAATAATTCAGTAAATATAATTACCACTGTAATGAGAATATTCATGTATCATTTTGACATAGTGTGAAGCTCCGTCAAAAACACAGCTTATTCCTGCAGTAGAAAATAGGTATTTGGTTCCGTTCCAATATTAGGATTGTTTCAGGCTTTCAAAATGACTGATACATTTTATTCGTGAAAGATAACATTTATAGAAGAACTAAAAGCAATTTGATTGATGTTAATCGTGCAACATGCTACATAAGAAATATGAAAAAAAATAAAATTGACAGCCAATACAGGAAAAATTATTCTTCCTTTAAAAGAGGGAATATATATATATATATATAATGTATATAATATATAAATGAGTATATATTTCAACATAAGCTTATATTATGTATATAATATATAAATAGTATATATTTCAACATAAGCTTAGAGAGTATTTTCCAAAAGAACCCTGGAGAACTGAGGTCAAACCTGGAGAAGCCTTCTTAAGTATAATTTAATTCTTTAATAATTATATTCATAGCAGCATTTATTGTTTACCAAATGTTTCCTTTCTTGGTGCAATATGATACACCTAACTGGGTTTTCTCATTGAATCCTCAAAATATTCCTTTGAAGCTGCTGTTATTTATTACTAGAGCTATTGTAGTGGCACCCCCTCCTCCACAGAAAATCTTAACTAAGCTTTCCCAGAAATCTGGACCGTAATTGATTTTAGGACTATCAGTAAAAGAGTCTCTATGGAAGAGTTCAATGTAGGTAAACTTCCTATTTTTCTGTAGCTCTGTTTTACTTGGCCACTGGCCTGGAAGAGATCAGCATTCAGGTGCTCAACACCCCTTTTCCTAGTTTTTCAGAAACATTTGTTCAGTACAGTAGTTTGTAGAAGTGTGTTTGCAAATGCAAAATATGATTTAAAAAAGGCAGATCCTTTAACAAGGCCTCTGACCTGGAGCTGGGCTTCACAGAGATGTCTACATTTCTAAGATAAGAGAAGTTACCAACTGGGCTCCATGGTAACAGCTGGCAGGGGGAGGAAAGAAAGGGGCGAAGAAGCTCTCCCCTTCTCAGGTGCTGTCCTTGAAGGGTTAACTTGCCCAGAACAGTGAAAGAAAAAACTGCTTTTATGTGAACTTCTGCAGTCTGTGAACTTCTGGGCCCCCACCCTTACATGCTGGGTATAAAGTTCTGAAACTACCTGAACTCGGGGTTCAGGGGATTAATTGATTATAGTGAAAGCTGTGCCCTCTCAACCTGAATGCAGTGAAATAAAACTGTTTCCTGCTATTTTAGGTGCCCCGTCTCATCTGTTCTCTACAACACTAGGAGTAATGGTATCCCCATTTTAAAGACAAGGAAACTGAGGCTCAGGGGGTAGAAGAAACAATCACAGCCTCAGACAGTGGTAGAGCCAGGAGTGTACATGCATGTCATTCATTTCTTTATATCATTCATTTCTTGATATTCCATGGGGGATACTATCGGTAATAGTGATCATTCGTTTCCAAATCAGGTAAAATGAAATCAAATGCCTGCTTTTCAAGTCTCGCTAAGGGGGACAGGGAGTTGTAAATCTTGGATTCTGGTCTCAATTGTTTCTGGTGATTACAAACTGCAAACCACTTTACTTTGAACTCAGTCTGTAAAATGGGACAAAGCACTTTCTTCACTCACCGATTGTTTTAGTATCAGTGAGAGAAAATCAAGAGCCCTTTACCAGTGGAAAAGATTCATTAAAAGATGAAATTAAGGCTGGGGGTGTAGCTCAGAGGTAGAGCACTTGCCTAGCACATGTGAGGCACTGAGTTTGATCCTCAACACCGTATAAAAATAAATAAATAAAGGTATTGTGTCCGTCTACAATTAAAAAAAATTTAACACAAGAAGAAATTAAGCTAAGAAAACTTAAAATGTACATGGAGTTTCCAAACTGTAGAGATGATGGGATGCTATTTTATTTCTGTAATCACTACCATAAAGCAAAAACACAGGGTGCTTCAGCAATTTGAAAAAATGGAGTCTATAGAATGATAACATATACATAAGAATTCTAAATATATTTCAGTAGCCACCACCTTTTTTCATTCCTAAATGGTAATTCTCTAGTCATGTCTAGTTATGAATATAACTTCTGATTTATCTTACCATTTCTCACTATTTCCACTAGCTTTCAATCCTTCTTACCATGAATAGGTGTGGTCTGCTTTATTTGGCGAATATTTTCTTTATCTCCTTGTTCCTCAGCCTCAGATATCAGCAAGGTTGACATTTCTGCACTCTTAACACACTTCTCTGTGGTGGTCTGCTGGCAGGATCGGCTATTTTTGGACCCAACAGATCTTACTGTCTGTAAGGAAGAAGAATTGATTTGCACATTTGAAAAATATAGGAATTATACTTGTTTCCCATAGAATCTACAAAGGAAAGAAATGGGATAAATAGTGAGGGAAAATTGGAGGATATGAGGTTAAAAAGTGGTGGAAGGGGAAGTCATTGTAGAGAATTAGAAATGGAAGGAGAAAAATAACCTGACATCAAAGAGAAGACCCGCAGGTCTCTGGGACACGTGAACTGAAATGTGCTCATTTGCTATCTCCATCTTCAGCAGGTAGGAGTTGAATTAGGAGTCACTGAGTATGGCTGAATTTTGGAGGAAACTAAAAAGATTTGAGACTCTATTCACTGTATAGTGTCTGGTCAAGATCCATCTCCTTTTTAGAAAGAACGTGCTCCTATGTATTCGTCTGTAATCCTCTGTCCCCCTTCCTCCTGATCCCTTCCTGGGCCACTTATGCTGGGAATGTGCTCCTACCTCTGTGGAGAGCCTCAAGTTATTCCTTCTGCCAGAGAGTGGAGGTGGTCCAAGAACTCGGGATCCAAAGGCGATGTGACACACATCTTGACTCTTACAGCTCCTCACGCTGCCTGTCGCTCTGTTGATGAACTGATCTGTTTGTTAGAAGAAATTAGTAATGGTCCATTAATGGGCGTAATGACAAACGCCACCTTCCAATACTTGGGCAAGCACAGTCTGGCACTCTGTGATCTGAGTCATCTCTCCCCTCTATAGCATTTATATTTCTTCCTTTCCTTCCCTGTGGTCTGCAATTGAGCCCAGAGCATTCTGCCCTTTTGATTTTCTTATTTTGAGATGGGGTCTTGCTAAGCTGCCCGGGCTGGCCTCAAACTTGCAGTCCTCCTACCTCAGCCTCCCTAGTCACTGGGATTACAGGTGTGTGCCACTGCACCCGACTCCCTTCAGCACTTATTAAAAATGCAGTTACTGCATCCGCTCTATCAAGTTTATACAATACTTTTTTAACAAGGTCCCTCAAGTAATTTTTATACTCACCATCAACTGAGAACCACTGCTACAAGCATTTTCTGCAGAAAAGAAAAGGTACTAAAAATACACCTTATTTTCTCCTTAAGGAAGTAGTTTAAATAAAATTATTCAATTCAACTAAATAGATAGTTAATTGGGTGCTCTCTTAGGCATTTCCCAGAGGTTGTCAGTGACACAAAATAGAGAAGACATCACTTGCCCTCTGGGAATCTGGAGGGAAGTCTGTAGGAGGGTGACAACACAAGTCAATGTTCACAGAGCAGTGGGGGCAAAGGAGTCACCTCTACAGTGGACCTTGAGTAACTGATTCAGTTTCAAAAACAAGACATGTAAGGAGCCCTAAGTAGAGGAAAGTGCCTGAGTCAAGAATGGGGGAGGGGAAGGGCGGGCGTGCTTGGGAGTAGGGCCACCAGTTTAGTTGGAAGGACAGGCTAGAGTCATGCTGAAAACCAGCCTTGAAATGCCAAGAGCCCATCTTAGATTTGGTAGGCAACAGGGGATCCTTGGAGCTTTTAGGAAGACAGCACACAGGGGTCCCTCCAGGTTAGGGCAGGTGTTCACCGAATCATGCTGCCTTTGCTTTTGGGCACACAGCAAATGGACATCTCTGAGCCTTCTCTGCCATCAGATGAGCTGGGACTGCAGTTGGCGGATGGAATGTGATAAGTGTAAACCATCGGCTGGTCCCGTAAACCTCCTGCATGATCTCTGGATGCTCTCCTCCTTCATGTCTTGCCAGAATGCAAAAGATACTGTGAAGGACTTTAGGCCCTGGGGGGAGTCACTAGATGAAAGGAGCCCAGATCTCTGAATGATCATGTGCAAGGCCACCCAAGGAACATGGGGCTGGACTAGATCAAGAGGTTGTTGGCGAACGTAGTTAGTGTCCTCTGACTACCAGCAGGTGAGGGTAATGGCCCTTGAAACGCTGTCCCTACCTGGAAACTTTGCAAGGTTCCACCTACAAGACAGGACCAGCTAGAATATTCCAATGGTGGCCCTGGGGAAGTCCACATTGGCCTCTGATCTGGATATGTAGAGGAGCTCCTGTCCAAGGGTACAGTGCCATGTGTCCCTGATACTGCCTCGTGAATGTGTGCTGCCGTAGTGGTTCCTGTTCAACCTGTACCCCAGAACCTGCTCCGTGGTCTCAGTGGCCTGCTGTAGAACCGTCATTTTACATGTGACAGTGGAATTAAAACCCACTCCCTTGCAGTGGCCCAAGAAAAGGCACACAGGTTTGTGAACCATCCTGTACTTAGCAAGTTCCAGATATCTAGGTCTGCATGGACATTATGTGTGTGGATGTGTGGCTGTTTTCTTGCATCTGTTTCTGTGCTTATAATGAAGCTGACCATATGGGCAGGGGCGAGATCACCAAGTTGAACTGAAAGAGTTTTTGCTGGACAGAAGGTCTGGGATGGACATTGAAGTGGTACCAGTTTTCTTCAAGTTCCTGATGCCCTGTTGGGTAGAAGAGAGATTTTCCTTGTCTAAAGGATGGAATCAAGACTAATGTGTAGAATTTACTTTTAGCCCAACATAAGGAATATCTTTCTCTAATTAAAGCACATCTGGTTGTTGAGGTATTAGGCTTTTTTTTTGTTGTTGTTGTTCATTTTGAAGGTGTCTAAGCAGAAGTCTGGACTCTGGGAGGCAGATTCCAATGTCCAATGACTCCTTAATTTGTATCTCGAGCCTGATTCTCTTTTCTGTACTCCACTGCTTGTATTCGGTAGTTTTCTTGATCAGCTCTTCTCTGATGTCTCAAAGATATTCAAACAGGACACCTGACTTAATGAATCAACCATCCATCCATCCACATTGAGCGACAGGGCCTAGGCTTGACACCTTCCTGCACCCTCTCCATGTCATGTCCCTGTTTCCTTGTCTCCACCAGCACTGCTATTCAAGTGTCATCCTTCCTCTCCTGGATGGCCACACAGCGTAGCAAGTGACTTGCTATGTCTGCTTTGCTGTCTTGTTCCATTCTTTCTCCAAAATGCAGCTATAGAGGTGATTTTTTTTGTTGTTGTTTGTTTTTTTGTTTTGATACTCAGGATTGAATTCAGGGGTGCTGAACCACTGAGCCACATCCCCAGCCCTTTTTATATTTAGAGACAGGGTCTCACTGGGTTGCTGAGCATCTCTCTAAGTTGCTGAGGCTGGCCTGGAACTTGCGATCCTCCTGCTTCAGCCTCCTGAGCCACTGGGATTACTGGCGTGGGCCAAGGTGGTCTTATACAAACGTAAGTCTGGCCAAATCATTTCCTTTCCTTCACCAAGGCTTTCAGTGATTCCCCTGCTGCTCCTAGGACTAAGAGGAAAGCCCTTCATATCACTTGTAGACACCTGTTCTCGCACATCTTCATACCTTACACCCCTCATTTTCTGCTCTCAACAGGCTGCCAGAGCTTCGGTACCTGCTGGTCCCAGTGGCTAGAAGGCTCTTCTTTCTTTTCAATCTTCCTGGACTTCATTCATGTAAGTTCCCCCAATAGAGGTGCTTCCATAATAAGGGGGCTTGCCCTCACACAACTTGGGAGCACTGCACTTTCCCACGTCTGTGGCATTCCCTAATTAATGTGAGCTTTGTTAGACATAAATGTGGTGGCTTATGTCACCTTGAACTTCAAATGCCCCTCCCAGTGCTTGACCCAGAGTGGGCACCTATGGTAATCGATCCCTGCTGTGCAAAATGAATCATTAAATGAGTCAGAAGGGGAGTTGGATTAAATGACTCAAATATTTCTTACTATAATTAGAATTTCATTTTAGGCAAAATTCACCTGGGGGTTTTATGTATTCGTCAAGGAGGAGTTCTGGACAGGACAGGGCAACTCCAGGATGTGAGGATCATGGAGGAGGGTCACAGTTCATCTGAATGACAAGGCTGTCAGCAGCAGTGCCACGGCACCATGATAAGATGGCCATTCGTGTCACATGGGCAAGGTTTTAATGTTGCCAAACCAACCTGGACATACGTGCATTTGTATTTTTTTCCTGGTCATTTATAAATATCCACTTGAATCAACATAACACTGTTCATTTCTCAAGATTGATAATAGAAATGGTAGTTGAATTTGGCAACATCTATTGTAGACACCATTTGTATTTTTTATGGTCAAGTACAACAAGTTCTGGACTATGTACTGTGTCCTTTAATATGGATTTTCCCAGAAAAGTATGGCCACTGAGGGTACAGAAGGGCTGTATGGGATGTGGTGTGAGTCTACAGGGGAATCCCACACCTGCACAGGGGCCTTCTCCTACCCCCAATCCTGGGGGCTATTCAGCTTTGGGTCTTTCTGATCTAATGTTTTACAAGGAAAGTTCTCTTGAGTTTCTTCATGTTTGTCTAAACACAGGTTCCTCCTAATCAGTTTAGGTTCTTTGAGTGAAAGCCTATTTCTTTGGTACCACATGTACCCCATGTGCTGAGCCCAGGTTAGCACATGGTAGATAATGGACAGATATCACCAGCATTATGAAGACCATGCAAGATTAAACAGAGGATTTGGGGAGGAGGGAGAAGTTTAGCAATCATACAACATAGTTCTAGCTATAATTAAAAAATGAACATGTTAACTAATCATAATTATTAATAAAATAACTCCCAAATATCTTTGATTTCATAGAGAAACCTTTTGCTTAGCAGTAGACACCCGTGACTTTTAAAGATTCAGCCGAACCCAGTATGCTATAAACCTCTAAATCACAGAAAATTAGATGTTTTAAAATTATTTTATAGTATATTATTTTGGAAAATATTACTTTTATTGTTTTACAAAAGAATCTATTCTAGGATTGCTTTAAAGAATAGTCTACCATAGTGTATTTAAATTTAAAACTATTGGTCTGGGGCTGTAGCTCAGTGGCAAAGCACTTGTCTAGTACATGTGAGGCACTGGGTTCAATCCTCAGCACCACATAAAAATTAACAAAATAAGGGTATTCTGTCCATCTAAAACTACAAAAAAGTTTTTAAAAAATTATTTCTAAAACTTTTACACACTTAGGCATACAAATGTACACACACACATATGTGATTATATTTATGAAAAACATGTTTATTTATTTTACATTGTGGTATATTCCCCCCCCCCCCAGAAAACAGGGTATATCAAAACTCCACTATTCAGGATCTCTTAACAAACCTCTTTAAGTTTGTTATTACAATTAATCTACCAATTCTTGTTTCACTAAATAATTCTGTTTATGATCCAGTTAATTGTCATAATTATCTGTATAAACATGCATTATGCTATGTATTTACTGTAATGGGGCCTTAATTAAAACCTACAAGTAAAGGTAATTTAGATCTCTGGTTTCTCAAGGAAAAAGTAGAAGAGACAAAGTTCCTATAATGAGTAAAATCTTAATAAAAGAAAACTACAAGCAGAAATGCATGCCTTTTGAATTTTAAAAGGAGCTCTTTTAAGAGCTGATATCAATATGCATAAAATAAGGTTAAAAATCAAGATTAGATTAAAGTCATGCTGTAGGCATTTCATTTTCTTCAGTTTGTAGGAAATGAAGTTGGTGTAGGTCAGAAATGTTACTGTTAATTATTTTGCTCTTTTACTGAGGAACAGTGTCTTTGTAGTTAGATTGTAAAACCTGAGGGGCTAGTCTCTAATTGCCTTTTAAAAAAATAAACATTCATTTTTGTCTCAAGATACAGTGTTCTAATTATTATAGTCATTTAAGTTTGCAGGGTTTTCGGAGCTTAACCAGAAAAACCTGTGGAATTTTCCACCCTAATCACTGAGGGGTCATGCTTAACACTTCCGTCTGTTATCTAACAAGCAAATCATAACTGAAGCTGGCCCCAAAGGCCAGAATGTGAGTTGGATTAATTTTTATGTTAGTGTATATGTGTTGTTATAAAGAATGCAAAAAACTAAAACAAGAATTAAAAAACCCCCAAATCTTGCATTAGTATGGCAATATTATTTTAGATGAGGTAGTTAACCTAAGCCATACTTTCTTCATTCATAAGATTGGGATAATAATGCTACTTAAACGATGAATTTTTCATTAGATTATGCAAAAAATAGATATAATGTACAAAATTATGTGTCTAGTAGGGGCAAATGCTTAGTTAATATGTTATTAATCCTTTCCATCTTGAGTAGTGTTTATTGGCTTATAAAGCCCACTCACAGCCATTTGTTCCTGCCTTCTCCCATTCTTTCAGTAGTGACTGGGCACTCAAGTCTGGGAACTCACTGCATAAGATAGATAATGAGTGAGGTTGCTAGCCACCTCCTCCAAGATGCTCATAGTCTCTTGGAGGAGATGGATGTTAAAGCCAGTAATTGATAGATGACCATGTGATTATGACTGGGTTAGGAGCTAAGAAGGAAAGGTTTAAAGGGATTAAGTGTTTTTGAGAGCAGTTTAGCATCTGGTCTTTGGGGCCAGGGAAATAACATTCAGATGATGCTATCACGATGTGTACTAGATCTCCCCACCCCCACTGGGTATTATTACTTTATCTCAGCAGCAGAAGAAACTAAGGCTCACCCCATCTGTCCACTCTCAGAGCAGGGGCTCAGAATCCAAGTGCCAGAATGTCTTTTCGTGCTTGCTTTCTCACACGTGGTGCTGCGTTTACAGGGCCACAAAGGCCTCATGGGAGATTCTCCCCTTATCCAATATGAATTTTCTGTGCGATTTTTATAAAGCCATCTAACTAAAAACTTCCATTTCGCTATCTGAGTAGCTGGGATTACAGGTGTGAGCTACCAAGCCTGGTTGGTTTTGCTGTCTGAAAAATGGATCTATTAAAGATGATACAGATAAGTACCAGAACTTAATGAATATGATAATGCAGGGCAGGGGATGAGGACTCATGGGTTTCTGAGGAATCGGCACAGAACACAGCAAAAATAATAGCTGGAGTGTCCTTTTTCAGAGGAAGAAAGCCAGGAGTAGAGGAAGCAGGGTAACTGAAGTGCTTCCCTGCCCAGCAGGTACCACATCCATAAGAAGGCATCTATGGAATTGGGGAAACTGTGGCTAAACTGAGTGAAATGCCCAGTGAAAACTGTTAATTAAGGACTTCTTTAGATCTGCCGGAGGACTGGCAGTTTGTAAACCCTGGAGGTACAATGAAGTGGAAGGCAGCTAGGTAAATGCTGAAGCAGGAAAGGCCCTGCCTGATTACAATCAGCCTTCACGCTTTGCAAATAATTAAAATCAGTACATAGCCTTATCTCATTAATAAAAAGTTTAAGACATTTTTGAAAGGCAATAAAATAATACCAAAAACTAAAATTAGAATAATTTTTTCCACTGAACTGGAGTAGGACCTTAGACAGCGTAGAAACATCATTTGTGTGTAAAGTTAGGATATGCTGACAAGATAAAAAAGTAATAATTCACAGGATATTACTTTTCTCTACCAACTCTTAATGTATTAAAAAGTCAGAATGAATCTAGTGTTTGTTCCTTATTCTCGAGGAGCACAGAAATCTTGTTATTTTTTTTAAGGCAAATGATTTTATTATCTCAAGAAAGCTTTCCATTTTGAATAACAAGCACAGATATTTACGGGCCTGGGTAGGTAATTTCCACCATTTGGGCTTGGAAACAGGGCTGTTTCCTGTACAGCGAGCAGCCTTCTAGGAAGATGCTGCTTGGAACTACCAGGAGTAGAGGAAGCAGGGTAAACTGAAGTGGCTTCACTGCCCAGCAGTGCTTAAAGGGACTCAGCTGTTAAAATGCAGCTCTGAAACCAGGTTGCGTGGGCCATCCCAGCTCTGGCACCCACTGATTTTTTTTTTTATTAGTTGCTCAAGACAAACAATGATCTCGACATATCATACATTTGATTCAAATAGGGTATGAATTCTCATTTTCTACGTGTACAGATTGCAGGATCACATTGGTTATACATCCATGTGTATACATACAGCAATCCTAGTGTCAGTTGTATTCTGCTGCTCTACCTATCCCCCCCCCTCCCCTCCCATCACCTCTCTCTACCCATTCTACTGTGACACTTATCTCTCTCTTTTTTTCTTCCCTTCCCCCTCACACCATCGTATATGTATTTTGTGTAACCATGAGGGTCTCCTACCATCTTCCCTGCAATTCCCCTTCTCCCTCCCATTCCCTCCCACCTCTCTTCCTTGTTTCGTGGAATCTTCTAATGCTCTTCCTCCCTGTTCTGTTTTTTGAGTCGCCCCCCTTATATCAGAGAAGACATTCGGCATTTGTTTTTTAGGGATTGGCTAACTTTGCTTAGCATAATCTGTTCTAATGCCATCCATTTCCCTGCAAATGCCATGATCTTGTTATTTTTTAGTGTTGAGTACTATTCCATTGTGTATAAATGCCACATTTTTTTTAATCCATTCATCCATTGAAGGGCATCTAGGTTGGTTCCACAATCTAGCTATTGTGAATTGTGCTGCTATGAACATTGATGTAGCTGTGTCCCTGTAGTATGCTCTTTTTAGGTCTTTTGGGTATAGTCCGAGAAGGGGAATAGCTGGGTCAAATGGTGGTTCCATTCCCAGCTTTCCAAGGAATCTCCATACTGCCCTCCAAATTGGCTGCACCAATTTGAAGTCCCACCAGCCATGTAAAGTGTACCTTTTTCCCCACATCCTCGCCAGCACTTGTTATTGTTTGACTTCATAATGGCTGCCATTCTGATTGGAGTGAGATGGTATCTTAAAGACCCACTGATTTTTGATCTTTGAGAGCCTCGGTTTCCTCATCTACAAAACAGTGCTTATGCTGTGAGAGGGGGGTCAGTGGGATAACTAAAGGGTTCAGTGCTGTTAGCTCTGTGATGCTAGACAGTGATGATTTTTTTTTTTTGCTCAATATCCTTATCTGCTCAAATCAGTATCAATCTTCTGTGCAGTTTTATAAAGTTGTCTAACTACAGCTATAAATAGGACTTCTATAGCTTGAGGATCACATTTCAGTGGGAGAGAGAGCAATATGTAGACAATTAAGTCAACAGGAAAATAAAGGTAGTGATAAATGCTGTGTTGAAAATAAAAGCAGAATGGTGTGACAGACTGTTTTGGGGGTTACTGAAGGATGATTACAGTCACAGGTTTGCCACTAGTGGAAATGTATATGAAATTCACAGTCCAATGAAAATATTTAAAAATCCATACTGATATTCATATATGTATATATATATATATACTGTATATATTTACACATGTATATATTTACATATATAAAATATATATGTGTGCACAAATAAACTGTATTTTTTTCTTATACAAAAAATAAAAATAGTTGTTTAATATTTAACTATACATTTGTAGAGTTTACTTTGTCAATTATTAAATTGGGTTTCCTTCCCATTATTTGATTTCAATGGAACTATTGACATTAAGTAGAGAAATGTATGTGAATTTTATAGCAATTCTTACAGTTTTTCAAAATACAGAAAGTATAAAAATGCAATCAGAAATGTCCCATAATCACTCAAACATATTATTGACATCAATCATGAATATAGTTATAAAAATAAATTTTCTACTGAATAATAGAGAAAGATACAACATGAGAAGTAAAAGTATTCTCTCTCTGCCTCTGCCTTCACTAGGTTCCTGCTTCCAAAGATAAATAAGTTTTCTTAAAAATCATGGATATCCCATACCTAGGTGACTCTCTCTGTTATTTACACCAGAGGGATCATACTGAAGCATCTTTCTGTTTCCACTTTTCACTGACTGAGATAGCTCTGAGACCTTCTCAGGCCACCACAGGTAGAGCAGGTCCTTGTTTGGACTGCTGTGTGACATAGAATTGTGTGGTTATTGAATCAGTTCCCTACTGTGCACAAGTAATTTGTCTCCCAGTTTTTGTTATTATAAGCAGTGTTGCACAAACTAAAGAAGCAGTGTCAAGGTTGGTACAAATCAGTCCTGTGAGAGTAATGCAGTTATCAAACTAATTAAATGCATTTTTCATATTTAATACTATGTTTTATATTATTAAAGTTTTTCAATATTTGCTAGATTTTTTTACAGAAAAATTAAAATTCACTCCATTTGTGATATCTTTCCTATAACAGAGTTCATAGATATTGACCAATATCCATTCTAAATTTTTTCACGCTTAAAAAAATTAAAATATGTTTTTATTAGTGCAAGATAGGTACACCTAATATGAAGGAATAGGACCAGGTATATTTCATTTTTATTGAAGATGGGGAAGAGAATATATAATTCAAAGGTAAGAGAAGACTTGGTTTTATTTTGAATTATTATCAGATTTTAGAATTAAACATTGTAGGATCTCTTTAACCAACATTCAAACTTAAGACAAGGTTAATCAGAGTTGAAATTTAGAAATTAAAGAGTGCCTTGGTTTTCCTGAAGTCAGAATGCTTTTCCTTTTAGGTTTCTCTGCATCACAGTATTTTTATTTTACTTGATTTGAATCTTGCTTTCATAACATGGAACCCAAAGGAGAATTCTAGAATGGATTTTGCCAATGCCAAAGATAGCTGATTATTTTGTTTCTTTGCTAGATACTGCATTAATTTACCCTTTGCAACTGTGCTAGAAACTAGGGATGTCAGTCTTCTCTTATTTAAAAAAGGAGTAAGAATACAATAAGATTGCTGCCATGGAAAGGGGGGCACTTGGGAAAACTGCCTTATAATTTTAAGTAAATTACTAGTTTTGATTTGTGCTTAGTGGACCACTGCATCCTGTCATTAGTGACTGAATACTCAACTTCAATAACCAGATCTGGTTCTCTGGTTCAATTAAACTGGGGTCTCATTAATGAAAATAGGCTCATCAGATTCCACAGCGCTCTGCAGAATAACAGTCATTAGTTAAAGTGCACTGGGAATTCACGAAGCGGACAGTGGGAATGTGTAGCTTTTTAGAAACCCTGGCTTTTTGGAAACAATTATTTTATTAATTTCATTAAATGCTCTTGATCAAGCTATATGACATTCAACAAAATACACTCCCAAACAGTTCCAAGTTTCAAGGTTTCCTTTTTGGCTTGTGTGAAAATGCTAGAAAGCATTCATAGGAAACAGCTACCTCTTTCTCCAGAGGCCTCCCTGAGCTCTCTCAATATGTGCATTTATAATAAAAGATCACAATTTACATGAGTAAATTATAAGAGCACACAGTCATTTTCTCATGCAATTCAAATTTCATCATGGGGAGTCCACTTTTTAGAAAGACACAAAAATAAATAGTTCAAATAAAGAAATACCTCCTGGCTTTCCCTGAATTAAAAAGTCTGTCCTTGGGCATATTCACTAATTACACCAAATGAAATATTTTACATAGAGAACAATAATTATCACATTCACTTATAGTAAACTTCAAAGTCTACAAAATCAACATCAGCAACTTAAAAGTATCTGTAGAAAGAGAACCATAAAGTATAATGTATGCTCATGTAATCTGAGCTGTAATGAGATTAACGTAACAGGAACGATCATAAACCTTATGGTTAAATATGAATATAAGTGTAGTTGAGAGTCACAGGGTAGAGGAAACATGCTCTCAGATGGTAATTATTAATTTTCTGTATATACAACTGAAGTTGACTATTATTATGCATTGAGAACCCATTTATGGAATTTACAAAATACATACTAATATCTTCCTCTGTAAATTGGGTTCAAATATGGTCTATGGAAAAGTTTGTTTAACTATAATATTGAACTAATGATGAAATTAGTATTTATTCAAATTCCCCTTTAATCTCATACATTTTAAGTATCCTTGAACTTCAAATAAAAAAAAATTCTTAAAGTATTTGTATATAGCCTTGCATTTTCATTTCAAGATATAATTAGTTCTTAAAGTATTAAACTAGAGGGATATCAGGAAAAAAGAGCATTTACAATTGCAAAGCTATCTGATAGTCTTTACATCTCCGTCCTTTCTATTATGGAAAGTTATCACATTATATTGGAAATAGAGACAGCAATTATTATCAAAAATTCTCTTGCTTATTGAATTCTGGGGCAAGACCCATTAATTGGACTGAATTGTGTCCTGAAGTGCCTATAAGGGATGTCTGGGTAGTGAGACCATTTTTTTTTTGTCCTTTTATGTATTATCTAAAGGCTCTTTAATGAACATGGATTATATATAACCTTCTTCTTCTTTAAATGTACTGTATATAATAAATACACGAATTCTTATTTTTTTGCCTTCTGTACTATTAAAAAGTCCTACCTAAAATTGGTAGTTTTGAAGCAGGTGATGGGCACATGGGGGCTGTTCATTTATACATTCTCTCTACATTTCTCTAAGTTTGTAAATGCCATAATAAGTATTACAAAAGTACTACGTATTTATATATAGTCTTCTTTCAGGATTTATAGTGAAAAAGTTATAATATAGGTCCAATTCTCTAGGAACATACAATTGAAGACATGTAGTGCAATGAAGACTGACATAGAAAATACCCTCAAGATAAATGAACGCGGGATGAATACAGAGTAAATGAGATCCCTCTTGCAACTTTCACCTTGGTTATCTCTTTTTTCCTATCTCCATGTTGGATTCCCTCAAGCTCTGCTATCTGAGAATCCACAAGTCCTGCCAGTCTTCCCCCACTAGTTTCTCTCAGGGCCACTACTTTCCACTTTCACCAGCTACTGTCTGTCGGAGCCCTTGCTATTTGATGCCTGGATTGCTGCAAAGACAGATCTCAGTTGCACTCCATCTCTGGTCTCCTGTGATTTCAAAGTTCACTTTGAATCCTGCTGTCAAATTCAACTTCCTAAAAACGCAGTTCTCAGCCCTTTACTTTGGGAACACGGGGCCCACTCCAAGTGTATTCTAACACAGTTTTCCTGCCCACTCAGGTCTTTACTCTTAGCAATCTCATGAAAATTGATCTATGCATTTCACTGTGCCCTCATTTTTGCTCAGTCTTCTGCCCGTTTTACCTGTCCATAAATCGTTCTTTCTTTCATTTTTTTTTTTTTTTTAGAACTAGGAATTGAACCCAAGGATGCTTAACCACTGAACCACATCTCCAGCCCTTTATTATATTTAATTTAGATACAGGATCTCACTGAGTTGCTTAGGGCCTTGCTAAGTTGCTGAGGCTGGCTTTGAACTCACCATACTCCTGCCTCAGCCTCCTGAGCCGCTGGGATTACAGGTGTGTGCCATTGTGCCTGGCTCTTGCTCATAAATCTCTATTTATTCTAAATACTTTAATCTCTATTTATTCTAAATTATATCTTGCATTGAATATTTTCAGGATCTATTTCTTCCTCCACAAATGCCCTATTTACTAAATCATTATTTTCTTTTCCTCTGAATTACTTTAATATTTGTGTCATCTGTAGCATAGAACCTTTGTGTGGTTGAACGACATGGTGATTCTCAACCCTGGCTGCACGTAAGAGTCACTAGGGGGAGGTAAACAAAGAAATGAACAAACTCACTCATCTCAGGTCAAATTCAATCTGAGTTTCTTGGGTAGGGCTCAGACATGAGAAAAAAGCTCTAGTTGCTTCTTGCAACAGTGGCTAGAACTGAGAATAAGCTTCAGGAGGCTGCAGCCACCGCCACTCCCTGAAACTCCCTCATGGGAGAGATCGTTGTTTGCCATTTATTGCATCATTTGCAGAGTTTCAAGATGCTATTTCAGTAGTGGAAGAACCATTTCTCTGAAGCACTGTCTCATCTCCTTAACTCCTGCTCTCTTTCACCTGTAAACTCTATGTTGAAGTAGAAAATGTTTCCACATGTCAAATAGCCGAGCACCTGGCCCAATTCTTCATTTGTTATTTTCTTGACCTCAGTAGTGATCTGAGCTTGCAGCACCCAGAATACAGCAAGTACTAAGGATACAAAGGAATGAGGTACACCATGTGCATGTACTAACATACCACACTGAATTCCACCCTTATGTACATCTGTAAAGCACCAATTAAAAATAAATAAATGAGTGAACAGAAGATCGGTAGAGTCAGGGGACAGGAGAAGGGAGGAAGGGAGAGAGCGAGGGGGGCACCTGGGACTGAAATGGAGTAAATTAAACTTCATGCATTTATGATTGTGTCAGAATGAACCCAGCTTTTATGCATAACCATAATGCATTAATAAAAACAGACACAAAGAATGAGGTACAGTGCTCTCTGGGAGGAAGTCACATTGTGGGGGGATGTAGACATATTATGGTTATGATTTAGGGGCTTCACGTGCTTACCTGATTCTGCGGATCTTAGAGGATGTCCTCCAAATTTGATTTCAGTTTGGCGGAGTTTAGTCATGTTTAGCAGCTGTGTGATGTGCGGAACGTCTGTTGTTAGTTGGCAGCTTCGCGGAATGATGTCTGTGGGTTCATCTGTTTGAAAGGGAACGCCAAACATAGCTGGAAAGAAAGACAGACACTCATTCCCAAGCTGCCAGTCATCTCTGCTGAATGGGCACACCCTATAAACCAAACCAGCTGAGGTTAAGAGTGTGACTTTGGATGCGTTCCTCAGCCTTCAGCCTTGATTTTCACATCTGTAAAATGAGCATGGTTAATTTCACTGCTCCCTTCCAAGGGTTAGAAAGGATTAAATGAGATAAAGCCATAAAACATATGGAAGAAATTCAGAGAACTGTGCAATAAATAAGGGAATTCACTGGAAATATTTCACATTCACTTTTCAGTACTAGAGGTCTGACTTCAGAGAAGGTTAAATATGCTCCAGTTAAGACATCTGGAATATATCAGATCAATAAGCAAAATGGCATTATTGAATAACTTAAGCACCGTTATATGAATATTTTTAATTTTTTATTTTGAAATAACTTTAAAGTTAAGGAAAAGTTTTGCAAAAAAGTACAGAAAGTATCCTATATACTTCAGACGCAGTTTCCCCTGTTAACATCTTACCTTTGATTACTTTCATGAAAAAAATCTATTAAAATAGTATTTTAATTTCATTCATATATATATATATATACACACACACACACATATATATATATTAAAATATTTTTTAGTTGTTGGTGGACCTTTATTTTATTTATTTGAATGTTGTGCTGAGAATCGAACCCAGTGCCTCATGCATGCTAGGCAAGCGTGCTACCACTGAGTCACAACCCCAGTCCCCTATATGGATATTTTGATTTTCTTTTTAGTAAGTTTTCTGTTCTTTGCCCATTTTACTTTAGTGCATTTTATCCTACTTATTTGTGTGACTTTTTTTTTGGTACTAAGGATTTAACGTAGGGGTGCTTCACCACTGAACTACATCCCTAGCCCTTTTTAAAAAAAGTTTTTAATTTCGAGACAGGGCCTTGCTAAGTTGCTGAGGCTGACTTTGAACTTGCAGTCCTCCTGCCTCAGCCTCCCAAACCTCTGGGGTTATTGCATGACTTATTTTGTGATAAATATATTAAACCTTGCCATCTGTAGCAAGTAGAAAAAGATATTGATATTATTAATATCCTAGAAAGCAATTTTACTATATGTATCAAAAGGCTTAAAATGTTCATTCCATTTTATATAGTAATTTCATTTTATGAATCTAAAATAACATAAAATACCAGAAACTCAAAGATCTATGTAAACAGGTATTTATAAGTTCTGAAAATAAGCAGCTTAACTTTCCAGTACCTGAGGAATATTATACACATTACAGTATGTCATGGGCACGAAAGAACCAGAAGAAAATGTATTTATGAAGACATCAATGCTGTGGGAAAGGCTCAAAATAGGAATTAAATGAAAATAATAGATACAAACCTCTCAATTGTATGTAATAAATGTATGAAATGTAGACAATGGTAAAAAGATAAGAAGAGAATGTACTGAAATGTAAAATAACTTCCAGGTGATTAGCTTAAGCACAGATTTTTATTTTATTCTTTATGATAATTTCTGTGTATGTTTTATTTTTTAATTAAATTTTCTAGTTTTAGAATGTAGTGGAAAAATTTGCACGAGTACATGTGAATGTTAGCAAGAAACATTCAACCAATCATCCCTCACAAAACACCCTTCTGTATAAACTCTCACCACATTTATAGTGGCAAATGGTGTTAGAAGAGGTTTCTCTTGAGTCTGAACCACCGCATGCTCCTAATTGGATCCTAATATCTTAATCTTGAAGAGGAAAATGAATCATTTAACTAAAATGTTAAATACTCATCAGCAGCCTAATGGATTCTAAGTGTCCTATGCTCCTGTGATTTAAAATCCACTAAATTTACAAATTCTAGTTTTCAGGTGTTCTTTGTCCATCCATTCTTTATTTGTCATTGACATTTAGAAAATCGATATGAAGTAATTGAATAAATGAACTCACAGAATAGACAACATTTGGAAAAATAATTAAACTAACCCACACAAGGATATTTGACGTATTCCAGATACCTTTGAGGTTAGAAAGATAATTTCTATATCAATACCAATACCTATAAATTAAGATATGATCTTAAAAGAGAATTCTGGAAGCCATTGAGAAGCTAAAATAAAATGTTGTATTCTTGTAAAGACAGATCATGGAGATCTAGGGAAGGGGTTTGTCCAGGAATACAGTGCTGCACAGAGCTGGAAATGAATCCAGCACAAAGCCTGACTTTGTAACTAACAAGGGACAGACAGCACATTTTCTTTGGCTATCAGAACTTCCTCCCCAGAGGGAAATAGCAAATCGAGCTGGCAATCAGAATCTAAGCGACAGGGGCCTGTGAGCATTGCTCTTTCAGCTACCTTCTAACTCTGGGAGGGCAGAGCCATGGGGACATTCAGGCTGCTGGATGGTGGCAGAGAGGAATCTAAACTGCATTTGCGGATGGAGATGACAGCGCCTAATGTTGGCAGCAGTGGTCAGTTCAGGATAGCAAAGTGGTTCGTGGCAGGGAAGGCAGTGAGAGAGCCAACAGACTTGCTCTTGTCGCATCCAGACACAGCCAGATGCTGGGGTTTTTGACGCCTTTGCTCCACGTGCGAGTTAGTGTATGATTAGAACATTTGAGTGACTTTGTAACCCTGCTCACCTTTCTTTGGCCATAAACTCATCATAAAATGGACCATTCTATAGGTGTTTAATATCTTTGATGAGGATCTTAACTAGCTTTAAAAATTAAGCCATCAATTTTAATACATGTATAAAACACTTTATGCATTAAAAATCACCATCCTCATTTTATTGGGGGGAAATGCCTTATAAAGCAGTGAGATTTATAGAACTGCTTCAGTTTATGGCTCCTTCGAGCTCACGTAGTTTAAATAAGGACCAATTTTATAATAGTTCACTGGTCACTGCTCCCAGACTCATCTAGATTCGTCTCATGCCTGCAGTGCCTAGCACAGTGCCTTACCTATATCAAATTTTATCTCTTCAAGACACCAGGGAGAGAGACACAAAGATCTTTGCCAAAATAAATTCTGCTCTTTTTTTTTTTTTTTTTTGTACCTGAGATTGAACCCAGAGGTGCTTTACCACTGAGCTACAACCTTCCACCCCTTTTTGTGGTTTAGTTTAAGACAAAGTTTTGCTAGTTTTTGAGGGTCTCATTAAACTGCTGCGGTTGGTCTTGAACTTGTGATCCTCCTGCTTCGGCCCCTGGAGTTGCTGGGATTACAGGGATGCGTCACCGTGCCTGGCGGGTCTGTTCATTTTTATTCATTCATTCATTCATTCCTTGGCCATGTAACTGTCAGATGTTCTCTGGACATGGCATGGGTTCAAATCCCTGTCCCTATGGAGTGCACTAGATAATGCAGAAGGATATGAAGCCGTTTGTGATAGTGGTTAAAAGCACAGGCTCAAAACACGGAAGCCATCCTGGGCTTCTGTTCAGCCGCACTGATGATTAGCTGTGGACCTTGTCACAGTAACGTTGATCTCACAGCATCCTTCTCTCCTTACCTCTATCAATAATAGACAAACAGTTATGTAAATGATCTCAATACAATGATGAGAAACCACCACACCTTAACATGTGGTTTTTAAATAATAAAAGGCATTGATGAAATGAGAAATTATATCCCATCTGATTCAAATGTATGATAGGTCAAGATCATTGGACTGTCATGTGTAACTAATTAAAACAAATAAAGTAAAAGGCACTGAGGTCTAAAGTGGTACACAAGCCTGGGTTATCCCTAAAGCTGGCTGATCTTGAATGGTTTGAGAGCTTTTGAAAAATTTGCTGAGGAGAAATTCACATCACCATAAAGTTCAGCATTTTAAAGCAGAATATTCAGTTGCATTTAGTGCATTCATAATGTTGTGCAACTGCCACCTCTGTGTCTTGTTCCTGAACATTTCCATAACACCCAAATAAAACCCCATATTCATTGAGTCGTTTTTCCCCATCTCCTCAAGTCCCCAGCCGCCACCTGGGAACCATAAATCTGTGTTCAATGTCTAAAGATTTTTCTATCCTAGATATTTCTTATAAATGAAATCAGACATTATGTGATATTTTGTGTTTGGCTTCTTTCCCTTAGCATATGTTTTGGAGGTTCATCCACACTGGAACATCAATCTGTACTTTATTCCTTTTTTATGACTGTATATTATTCCATTGCAGTGTATGTTGACACTATTTTGTTTATCCATTCTTCTCTTAATGAATGTTTGGTCTGGTTCTATATTTTGGCTGCAGTGAATAGTGCTTCCATAAATGTGGGTGTCCACGTAATTGTTCAAGTACCTGATTTTTATTCTTTGGGTGTATACCTAGGAGTGGAACTTCAGGGTCATATGGTTCTTCTGTTTGCTTTTTTGAGAAATGACTGCAATGCTTTTATAGTAGATAAATCATTTTGTGTTTCCACTGGTAATGTATAAGTGTTCTCATTTCTCCACATCCTTTTCAACCCTTAATTCCATTAAGAAAAATTACAGCCATCATAATGGGTATGAAGTTTTATGTTGTTATGTTGAGCATCTTTTCATGTGTTTGTTACCTATATATTCCTTTGGAGAAATGTCTATAAAGTCCTTTGATCCTTTTTAATTAAGTGGTTGTCTTTCTGTTGTTGAATTGTAAGAGTTCCTTGATGTGTTCTGGATACTAGAATATATTAGGATATTTTGTGTATACACATACAGATAATTACACACATATACTATACATGTGTATATATATATTATCAGATAATGAATATCTGGTATGCATGCATTCTAGTTCATATATATGCCATGCATATAAACATTTTCTCCCATTATATAGGTTGTCACTTTCTTGACAGTGTTCTGTGATGAAAAAAGTTTTTATTTTGATGAAGTCCAATTTATTTTTTAAAAATTTTGGTTGCAGTAGTTTTAGTGTCACATTTAAGAATATAGCCAATTTCAAAGTCTTGAAGACCTACCTTTTTTTTTTCCCTAAGAGCTTTATGGTCTGAGCTGTGATACTTAGGTTGCTGAGACATTCCAAGTCCATTTTGTATATGGTAAGAGGTAGGAGTCCAACTTCACTCTTTTGCATGTGGATACAGAGTTGTTCCAGAATCATTTGTTGCAGTCACTGTCTTCTCTCCATTAAGTTTGGCAGCCTTGTTGAAATCAAATGTATGGTTTGTCTTCTGGACTCAAGTTTATTTTATTCAGTAGGTTTATACCTCAATAACTATTTCAATACCAAACTATTTTGAATGCTGTAGTTTTTCAGGAAGCTTTGAAATTGAGAATTATGATCCTCTAACTTTGATCTTCATTTTAAAGACTGTTTTTGGCTTTTTGAATTTCCTTGCAATTCCACATGAATATGAGGATCAACTTTTCCATCTCTGCAAAGAAACCCACTGGGATCTGGAGAGAAGTTACAAGGAATCTGGAGATAACTGTCATCTTTACAAAATCGAGTCTTCCAATCTGTGGGCATGGGATTTCTTTCTACTTATTTAGGTCGGCTTTGATTTCTTTCAGGAACATTTTGTAATTTTTAGCATGTAAGTTTTTCACCTCTTTGGTTAAATTCATTCTTAGGTATTTAATTGTTCTGGATGCTACTGTAAATGGAATTGTCCTTAAAAGTTTGTTGAGAGATGAGATTCTCTCAAAAATATAGTGTTTAATCAGAAACTAAATATTTTCAACAGAATAATTATGAGCCTCCCTATATAGATATTCATGACCTACCTGTATGGGATCCACTGTTGACTGCTGGGTAATTCTGCTAGGCTGACCTTACCCTCTTTCTTATTGTGGACTGGTTTGCTAGTCAAGGGCATTCTGAGTTCAAGAACACTTTGGGAAGGAATGAAAATGCAACCTTAAACTGATAAGATTTGGGTACTGTGTGCGCTTTTCTGACCTGGAGATGAAGAGAGAGATGGGGTAACTCTCGGCATAATAATATTAAACATTAATATTGCTAATAGCAAGTATTTATTTTATTTTATTTTATTTTTTTAAAGAGAGAGAGGGGGGGGAGAGAGAGAGAGAGAGAGAGAGAGAGAATTTTTTAATATTTATTTATTTATTTATTTATTTTTTCTTAGTTCTCGGTGGACACATCTTCGTTTGTATGTGGTGCTGAGGATCGAACCCGGGCCACACGCACGCTAGGCGACCGTGCTACCGCTTGAGCCACATCCCCAGCCCCAATAGCAAGTATTTAAAAACACTGAACTTGTGTACTGCTGAGCAAAGAACAGGTAAAGACTTGGCCTCGAAGTTCCACTCTGTGAGACCCCAGCAAAAGATGCCTCATTCCATGGGTCCTGTTTTCTTATCTGTATAATTAAGATGTTGGATTAGAGAACCCCTAAGCCCCTTCCCTGTTCAAAATTAGTCTCTTTTGGTAAGATATTGATATTTCCAGATTCTTCCATAGGCATTGAAGGAATAATTTTTTTTTCAAATTGCTTGACACTCAGTAAAAGTTTATAGAGGAGACAATGAATGAATTAATGAGTGAACAAATAAATAGCCAACCCTTAATTCATTAATTCACCAAACATTTATAACAAATTACCAGGTCATGTGCTAGAGATAAAAAAAAAAAATGTAGAGACCTGGTCTATTGCCTTCAAGGGGGCTCTCAGGCTGAAGTTATAACTTTAATTATTTCCTTGCATTTCTGAACATAGTACATATACCTTCTCCCCTCCCATGACTGATATTTCAGATAGAACTCTGAACTGCCGGCTCTGGAGACTTGTAAATCATCATTGGCATAAAAATGCTAATAGACAATGGCTTATTCTTTTTTCTCGATTTTTTTCTCTCCTTTCTCTCTCTTATCTAAATATCTACACATGCATGCTGGTTTTATTTTAGAATTAGATGCAGAATGATATAAGTTCACCAATAATTCAGCCATGCACTTCCCTAAAAATGCTATTTCACGCCCCCTTGGGAGCCATAAAAGTAATAAACTAAATCAAATCTGCAGTCTTCACCACTTGACCAGCATGTCATTCCTCTGGGCAAGTCACAACTATTTAATTGCTTGTTGCAAGGTTCTAATAATTCACTTCCCTTTATATTCCACTGTGTAAATGGAGAACAGCAGAGGATTAGGACCAATCTCCTAATTTGGGCGAATTAAGAAGTTGCAGAGTGAAATGATAACAGTGTAATTAAGCCAAGGACAATAAAGTTCTGAAATAAAGTAAGCTTTTAACACATTATTTTTAAATTAAATCCTATGGAATTAAAAAATATAGTAAAAATTTCCTCTGCTAAAGCTCTCAAAATTTGACTACTCTATCTTTACAGAAGAAACCAACCCCTCCTTCAGTAAGAAGAACAAATACACCTCCGTTACTGGTTGTAACATAGGGACTGAACATGGCCAGTCACCAATGGCATACGTAGTCTGTGACATCTTTTGTATCTTTCCCTTTTAAAATCTCCCTCTCTCTTCTCCCACTCCATGAGAGGTAGCACACTGCAGTTGTTAGGAGTATAAACTCTGGAGCCCCATGGGCAGGTTCACATCCTGGCTTTGGTTGAGTGACATTGGGCACTTTACTTGACTTCCTTGTATTTTGGTTTCCCCTCCTGTAAATGAGGATGATAATAACATCCATCCCAGAAGGCTGAATTCAGTCAGTTCACATCTGTAAAGCTCTTAGAGCAGTGCTGAGCTCTTATCAAGAATCAAGACTGCCATCATCACCGTTATTATCACCATCACCATCATCTCTTCCACTGCCAGCCTCCTTCAGCAGGCACAGGGAATCTCAGTTTACCCTAGGCTATGCTGTCCTTTGTTCTCTTTTGTATAATCGTCTTCTTTATGAACACTTGTATTGTTAATTTTTCTAGTGCCTACCATTATACCTAGAACTCCAGGGAAAGGACTTGTGTGCTACATTTTTATGTCATCTCAACCTTGCAGCCTGGTTGTGCAATATCACAACCCCCATCCCGCCATGCACCATGCTAATGCTTTCCTTGAACTTCACAGTGCCATGCATGTGCATCTCTCCCTCTCCCCATCCCTCTCTGTCTCTTTCCTCTGTCTGAAATGCTTTCTTTTCTCATTGCCCTCCCCTTATTTTGTTGGGAAATTATTATTTTTTCTTCATGAAGCATTTGGAAAGTTAATATTCTGCCTAGGTCAGTATATCTCAAAGAGTACTCTATGGACAGGTACTAATCCATTGATTTATGGAAAAAAAAGTCACCCTATATTCTGAAATTAAGACCCTCCTAGTCTGTGCGGACATTTGTGTGCCTATTTAAATTGTCTTTCATTTAATGAAAGAGTTGAAATAATTGTAGTTTTTCTTGATTGTCTGTTTGAATCTTCTGCTTTAGCAAATCCAGTTGTGGACAGTTTTACAGTAGGCTTTACATTTTTTCTTAACTAAGTGCTTTACCAAATGGCTCTCCCAAGTAAGGGGCTCCAGACTCTCTTCCCATACTATTTAAGGTCATAGGGAAGTTACCCTGGGTATTAACACTGACATGTAAACTTGCCTGTGAGACCCTGGATTCCTTGAAATGGGCTGTGTCATCCCACTGCCTGATGTGTAGAAGATAAATAAATGTTTAACACTGCATGGTGCATTATAGCCTTTTCACTTATGTTTTTGTATATGATTGGGTAGTCACAATGATCTTACAATAACCTCATATCAGTTGTTGAGGAAACAGTGCTCAGAGATGTTGAAGGCTCACACAAAACCACAAAGTTGGTGTGTGATCACAGCAGTGGACTGTGGGAACACTGACCCATGTCTTTGGGATCTACAATACCAACTTCACTTCTCCAGGATGTACTCGGTTTACACATGCTGTGCTTTCACTGTAAACATAATAACAGTATTTTACCTAACCAAGGAACAATTTTCATGCTTATGTTAATAGTAAGAGAATTGCAATATGAAGACATTTATACAAGGTTCAAGTTAAATGCCAAGAGGAATATGGGGTTATTCTCCACACCACCCTGGACCATTCTGGTATGGATACTCACAGTGTGGGATCCATATGTGTGGGGGAGGGGCCATATGGAAATTCTCATACCATCCACCTAATTTTGTTATGAATCTAAAATTGCCAAAAAGTATATATGTATGTGTGTGTGTGTGTGTGTGTGTGTGTGTGTATATTTTAAAAGTTGTGCACATCTGAATCATATGACATACTATGAGTATTTCTTGTATAGCTTCTTGTTTTCCTTGGAGTTGGATCATTGGTTTGTTTTGTCATGGATTTTCCTTATCCAAAATATCATTTCTTCCTAAACTTCCCATTAACCTTGTGAAATCACCATCATTTTTATTTTCTACATTCAAACACATCAAACTCTATCAGGTACATTCTTTTCCTGAAGACTTTCCTCCTGAAAGTCTCTATTTTTCTGTTCAACTTTGAATGTGCTGCCTAGTTTCATCCTTCAAACTCTTTTGACCATAAATATTTTGTAAACTTTCTTTGTCTTTTTTTTAACTTTACTTTTCTAGTGTTCATTTTCCCTTTGCTTTTTCCCTGGATGGAACTCTTTGTTTCATAAAGTATATTTCCTCCTTTTTCTGGATCTACTCTCATTTTTGTGGAGAGTATCTTCCAAATCTTTTTTGAGAAATGATGTAAATAAGTTTTCAAAATCTTGTATCTTCATTTTGCATTCATTTGATTGATAGTTGTGTGAATGTAGAATTCTAGGTTGAAAATAACTTTTCCTTAGATTTTCCAAGGTAGACTTTCAAGGTCTTCTGTCACCTAATACTGCTGTTACAAAGTCATTCTTATTCCTTTATTTCTGATCCTTTGTACATAAACTGTATTTTTAAAAATTCTGGAAGCTTACAGGATTCTGGGATGTGATGGGCTATGTCAATTTGAAAATATCCAGACTTCAATTTTGGGAAATCCTACTATTTCATTGTTTACTGAAGCCTTTCTTCTTGGAATCCTGTTACTCTGATGGTGGAATCCTTGGGCTAATTTCTAACATTGCTAATATTTCCATCATATTTTTCAGTCTTTTGGGCTCCTTTATTTTATTTTTGGTTCTTATGTCTCTTAGTGTAGGAAAACCCCATCCATGTCTCCAGAGTTTTTGATATCCACTGTCTAGCATTAACTCAATACTTAGGCATACCAAGAGAAAACTAATTATAGAAAAGAAACAGATACCTGGGGGATTCAGATACTGGAGTTATGAGCCATAGGCTTTAAAATAGCTTTGATTAATATAACTGAGAAATTTGATAACACCATGGAGAATTTCATATGAGGAATGGAAACTATAAAAAGAAATCAAATGAAATCGTATAGTCAAAAAACACAATAATTGAAATTAAGAATGCTGAAGCATGCAATTATTCAGCTCCTAAATACTGGAAAAAAACAACTTCTACCACAGATGGTCCAAAGAGACACACAGAAGAATGTTCTGGCAGCATTATTCAAATCATCCTAAAAGAATAAATAAAATGAGGCTTATTCATATAGTGGCTTAGTGTACAGTACTAAACCCCAGCAAATTACCATATCATTCAATAACATGGATGACTTGCATAATGTTCTGAGAAATAGTGCATATAAGAAAGAGTATGTACTAGGTTATTCCAACTCTATAAAGGTCAAAAACAGATAAAGTTAATCTGGTAGAAGCAAAGACAAAGGTAGCCATTCAGGAGAGGGAGAGGGTCTGGCTTAGAGGATGTTGGTTATGTTCTGTTTCTTGAAATTCCTCAAACTATGTGTGTGTGTGTGTGTGTGTGTGTGTGTGTGTGTGTGTGTGTGTGTATAAATTAAGAAACATAATATACTTCAAGAAAATCTTTATGGAAAGCAAGAACACATTATTCAAATTATTCTTATTTTATATGTGTAGTATCTTTTATTAATTCTGAGAAAAAAAATATTTCCTTCTTCCCGTTAGTTTTGTCATCTATTACACACTTAATGTATCTGAGCTCAGAAGCTCTCTGGTTAGGTTTGTCCAGAGAATAAATCTCTTGCTGCTTGGTATATGGAGTCAGAGAGGGCCTGGGGTCCTACAGCAACCTAAGCAGAATTTAACCACTCTCCCAGTTTTTAACCATACCTGGTACCCTACTGGGGCTGCCCATTGATGAACATCTTTGAAACCCATCAGTGAACCTCAAGACCAGTAAGCCTCAAGATTTCAGCCATTAAAAAAAAAAAAAGATTTCAGCCATCTTTGCTCTTCTAAGTCACTTCTTGAGCTTATGAAACTTGCAACATCTTTCATTAGTGTTTGTCTCTTCTCCCATCCTCTTTATCTTAGGTACTTATGCCTTTTTTAAAAAAAATTATTCCTGTGATTTTAATGGTGTTTGAGGAAGGATCATATATTAAAACATGCATTTAACTTGCCATGTTTGATCTGCTTTTTTCTTTACATTTTTATCAGTCAGGTTATGAACCATCTCCCATGATCTGATGTAAATAGTACACATTTCTTTCTGTACATTTTGAGGCTTCTTATTAGCTGGGCTCTATTTTTAAAAGTAATATCTTTCACTTCCCCATATAGTCTTTAAGTGGCATATAAGACAAGCAGCTGCACTTGATGGCTCCTGATCTCTTTGGGGAGCTGTTAATACACTACTGTGTTTTACTCTCAAAAGAATTTATAGGCCCAGTGTCCTGGTGCACAGAGTGAGCCACATAAGGATTTCCTGTACTGTACACCTACACTCATGCAGATGGAGCACAAGTCTAAACTCTAGAGATAAATGTCTAAAAAAATCTCCTATGACATCTTATGAGCAGCCCTGCTTTTTGTGCTTCTAGAGATTTGATATTAGATAAATAATCCCAGATGAAAATCAAAGTATCAGTTTTCTTTCAATACTTTTGGTTGTTTGAAACCATTTCACAGGGTGATATTCAACTTATGAATTCTAGGTGGCTGAGTCACTTGCAGAATATATTTATTAATCAATGATGGATAATTTGTATATATTTCTAGTCTCTCTAGGACTAATTTTAAGAGGAGCTCAACTGTCTATTTTAACGTGATCACTAGAAGTTAATATGGTTGCTGCCAAATGACTTCATGAAATGTACACAGAGTAAAAAGATAGTACAGACAACTGCAGAACTTTCTGGAGGCCTGCTATCTTTTGCATACCCCTCCTTTTGTGGTGATTTTCCCATACAGTGAATCCTGCCTCCAAAGTCAGGAATCAGACATGAGATTTACTGGTCTCCTTGGCTGCTTACTGAGGATCCACAAATCAGACATAGCCAGGTCAGACTTTGTTCACTGAGAAGAAATCAACTTCTGGAGAGGGTGGTGGAGAAGTAGGCACTTACTATCAGGAGCTGCTGTAAGAGAAATTCTCTAACCCAGAGCCCTGTGTTATATTGAGAGTCTCATGGAGTCTGCATTGCTGCAGTAGCTATGGAGGAGGGGTGTCCCTGAAGCAGTATTGTGATAGGACTTGAATTTGTTCTTGGCTCTAGATACTAAGCCCGACTCTAGATATCCCTGAAAGTCTATAAATTCGCTATTTCCTTAAATAAATCCCTTTTCTGTTTCAATCACCTTAAATGGATTCTGTTGTTTGCAACTAAGAATCCTAACTCAGATGACAAAGTCACCATAAACAAAGGAGAAATGAGCTGCAAAAAAAAAATTTTTTTTTGTGATATTCAGCTATGGTAAAAATAAACATTTGATCCAGAATAAAGAAATCAACATGATTTTGAGCAAATTTACTTTAGCAAACATAAAATCAAATGGCTACCACATATCCATATTATTTCAAAGGCATGGGTAATTTAAAAAATACAACAGAGAATTTTAAAGTCGTGATAGCAGAACATACCATCTTTATCAGCAGTGTCTTGAGGCTTTGATTTTAAGGTGAAGATTTTTCGTAGCTTACAGTTTGCTGAGACAATAATTCCATCCAACGACTGGAAAACTGCTCCCTTGAATATTTCACTGGTGAAGGCTACCAAGTCAATGCACAGATTGCACCACTAAGATGGAGAGAAGCAAAGGAGAGTTAAGTACCTTCCATAATCACCTAAGTGAACGAGCCACCGTGTGCAGAGAGACCAGAGGGTTGAGGCAGTTATGTGGATCAGCCAGCCCCAAACCAATCTCATCCTATCCCTGTCTTGGCTTAAAATTTTCTTAAAAATTGCTTTGAGGGCTGGGGTTGGGGCTCAGTGGTAGAGCGCTTGCCCGGCACGTGTGAGGCACTGGGTTCGATCCTCAGCACCACAGAATCCAAGCTATACATTGGCCATGTGACTCCAGAGTGCCCATCATGCGACAAGACTCTTGTCTGTAGGCACTATGCTGGAGGGAAGCTAATTGCAGGTGTGTCGGATCACTTAAATCTTGAAATTCAGGCATAAGTAGCCAATTGTTCCTTCAAGGGGCCTAATTTGATCACAATTAGCCACTTATATTTGAGGGGAAAAAAAAGGTATGAATGAAATTGGAAGCTGGGTTTAAGCAGTAGCCAGTGTTGTCTACTTATAACCAATTAACCTATTGTACAGAAATAGATTCTTCTAAAGAATTTGTAATTATGCCTGGCATTTGCCAGTTTTAAAGTACTCTTGCAGGCACTAATTTCTGCCCATTAAACAATTAGATTCCTCAATACTTCATCAAATGAATCCTCTAAGTGGTCTGATTGAGTTAAAGAAAGAGGGGAAAAATAATCATTTAGTGAGTAATTAAAGCCTATTTAAGACTACAGAACAAAGGCAAGAAAAATTATTTTTGAAATTAAAATCATACCTACTTCTTGGGTTCTATATATTGGGCCCTTTTAGGAGCACAATTTACAAAAGTTTCATCACATAGTTTTTTAAAAGGCAAAGCTTTCTATCAAGGAATGTCGACTTTAATATGGAGGCGAGCCTGAGAGTGTTTCCACAGCAGAAAAGGAAGAGAATGTGGTAAGATATGGAGAAGGCGTATGGAGATTTTTTTTTTTTTACATGTTTCAACAGTAAACTTATATTCCAGGCGATGAGGAGGTTCTGGTTTCCTGGGGGTCAGGCATAAGCAAAGGTAGGAGGTGGGACTGCGTAGTCATGATTAGCAGGATGACAAACGCAGTGGGTATTGGGAAGGGTTGTGGGGGGATGGACAGGGAAGGCCAGGTTCTAGACCAACTGGAGGATCAGGAGGAGGACCTTGAATCTTTAGAGCAAGTGCAACTGAATAAGACAATCCTCCTGGTCCAGAGGGGAGGCATGCATGTGGCACATTACAGAGGAGGCCCATGATGGGCAGGTGGGGAGGTCTGGAAAGCCTACTTTTAAACAATCTTTTAAAAAAATCCAACACAGTTTTATATGCAAATGCAAGCCACACAGTACCAAAAGTTTTGAACAAAATACATTACATTGCCTTGTCATGCTGTCATCTCAGATAATTGTTTTTTCTCTTTCTGTATTTAAAAATAATAGCTCTTCATTCAGTAACTTTCAAGACACCAGCTACTGACTTCCTGGATGGTAGATAAGACTTTGAGCTCATCCACACGCACCCGACTTCCCCCACTTTATTCTCCCTGGATAATCAGCTCTCATTTGCTCTTTTTTCTTAAAATCTATGTTTCATGTTTTCCTTATTGTGAATGCCAATGTCATCTACTATTGAGGCAAGTGCTGCTCCATAAATACTTGCCCTTTTGTCACACAATTAAAAAATTTTTTGGAGTTAATTGCCATTTTTATTATCTGCTTTATTTTCTTTGATTCTAAGTCTCCCTACATCCTAGAAAGGCTTGAAGGTGACCCCTAAGTTTGGATTTGAACAATGAGTAAGGTTTGTAGGCCCAGGAGGCGTGCAGACAGGCTGGCAGTTTCATCTCAGGGCCCTGCCCCTGCCCTCCCTGCTTATCTGAGCCTTCCAGCTGGCTGTGCCATCAGCTCTGCTAGGAAATCAGTGCCTACCTCCTCCACCAGCGGAGTCCCCAGGAACCAGGCCCTTACCCATGACACACTTTCTTATTCATCATGTTCATGCTGCTTTTATTCTCTCTGCCATGACTCAGGCTTTGGGAAAAGTACCCAAAGAATAACTGTGCATATGTGTGTGTGTGTGGATGACTATAGGAAGACATGGAAATCCATTCATGCCTATGCTCCAATATTTAATTTTCACTCTTTATAGTCACTACACAAATGAAAGTCTGAGAACTGACATCTTTACTTAATGAATCCATTTCCTGGGTGTACAGATAGGTGGTTCCTGAAAAAGATGGGGAAAACTTTCATAAATCTCTCTTGGCTAGAGAAAATGGAAATTATTTTTTTGGCTTAGTTGATATTTATAAAGGTTCCAGTTTTCATAAGCTTCAATAAATACCTCCTTATTCATATAAATGCTGTGATATATTTTCCAAAGTTTTGGAAAGGAGTCTAGACTCTCTACTACCAACACTTGGATTATCTGAATTATGTAGTTGATCTTTATAAAATATTATTTTAATTATTTTTGGTGATATCGTCCACTCTTACAATCCTTTTCTTTGACATCATCCTTGATCTCTAATCACTTTACACCTATGTGAGACTCTAGTCCAGCAGGGAAGAACTCTCAACCTAAAATGTTCATGATTACAGGTTCTTAAGAAGTATACACCAGAGAAATAGAAATCTGATAAAGAAAAGACAGTTCTGTTTAGCTTGTTGATGATTAATAATTGAGTTTATGCTATTTATTTCTAGCAAGAAATTTTGCATGAAGGAGTTGACTGGCAAAGGGTGACAGAATGATTCAAAGTGTGAATTTCTAGTTTTTACTGATTAACGTCTTGGCAATGTGGATTTATTACCCTGTTGAAAGGACTGCAGATTCTATGAAATCACACACACACACACAAATTCAAATGTACACAATAAAAAATTTATTGATTGTCTCAGCACGTTTTTTTTTTCTTTTTTGGGGTGGGGGCAGGTACCAGGGATTAAACCCAGGGGTGCTTAACCACTGAGCCACATCCGCAGCCCTTTTTTGTATTTTATTTAGATACAGGGTCTTGCTGAGTTGTTTAGGGCCTCACTAAGTTGCTGAGGCTGGCTTGGAACTCTTGATCCTGCCTCTGCCTCCCAACCTGCTGGGATTACAGGTGTGAGCCACCCTGTCACCTGTCCCAGCACTTTTTGACTCCCCATAGTTTTTGATATTCAATTTGATTCCTCCTATTTTTTCTCCCTTTACTATAGAAAGGTCTCAAGATAATTGGATTCGTTTTGCTAGTGTATAAAACACCTGAGTTACTACTAGCTCCAGCCAGCAGTGTCTTTAAAAAGAAAACAACAAACAAGAAACCACAGTTTTACAACCTGGAAACCCTAAAGTCATCTCTTACAGAATTCTAGAACTACTTCCTGTTGTTGGGCCCCTACAATGGTATATAAAGAATGGGATTTTAAGGACCTTATTTCTGTCTATAAATTTTCATGATAGACTTAATTTTTCAATAGAAAACCAGCTTATAAGAAGTATGTTGCTTTATTTCCAAGTTTTTTTGCTATTATTGGTAATTTTTTCATAGTTACAGAACATACTTTGTATGTTTTCAATCTTCAAAAATTTGTTGAGATTGACATAGCTTCACATATTGTAATTCTTGGTGAACATGCACTTGAAAATAATGCAAATTCTGCAGTTGTTAGATGAAATGTTCAACAAATGTCAAATAGATCAAGCTGATTGATAGTGCTTTTCAAGTGTATATCCTTAGTTATTATCAGAGTTATTCATATTATTTCTGAGGGAGGAGTCTTGAAATTTCCAGCTCCACTGTGCATTTATTTTTCTCCCATTAATTCTTTTAGTTTTTGCCTCATGCATTTTAAAGCTCTGTTATTAGGAATGTCCACATTTAAAGTTGTCAGATCCTCTTGATTTAGTCCTTATCATTGTGAAATAGCTCTCTTTACACACTAACCCATTGTCTTATAGTCTTTTTTTTGTCTGTTATGAATATAGGCACCCTAGCTTTTATGACTAATATTTGCATGGCATATCTTTTTCCATTTTTAATTTATGACTTATTTGTTTTTAGATTTAATATGCATTTCTTAGAAACATGCTATTGTATCTTGCTTGTTAGTCTGGTATTCAATCTAACAATCTCTGCCTTTTAATTGGAGGATTTAGTCCCTTTGTGCTTAATTTAATAATTTTGACATATTTAAAGTTGACATCTTGCTCTTTTTTTTTCAATTTGTCCATCTGCTCTTTGTTCAGTTTTCTATTCCTCCAATATTTTTGGATTAAAAGTATTCTTAGTGTTCCATTAATCTTAATGGGCTCCTTAGTTATACTTCTCTATCATTTTGCCAATAGTGGCAGTAGAGTTTGCAATATTCATCTTTGTAATCTAACTTTGTCTAATATTCCAATATCTCATGGATAAGCTCATGAGGTATGCTACCTTTTCATCATTTTTTAGTGTTATTGTCACGTATTTTGACACTTATAAACTTTACAATTCAAACATTGTTTTTGTTGTACACAATACTTTCAAAATACATGAAAAAGAGTTTCGATTTACCTACATATTTATCTTTATTAGCACTTTTCATTCTCTGATTTAGATCTACATTTCCATCTGGTATATATTTTTCCATTCTTAAAAACTTCCTTTAATATTTTTTGTAGTGTCAATTTTCTAGCAATGAATTCTTTCATCTATTTGGTCCCCGAAGCTCTTTATTTTGCCACAGTTTCTGATGAATATGGTTAAAAAATTCTAGATTGATAAGTCCCTCCCTGCTTCCCCACCCCCAACCTTGTACCATCTCACTGTCTCTTGCATCCTTTCTAATAGGAAGTTGGGAACATGGTAGTATTCTTATCATTGTTCTGACATCATACGAACCTTTTTCATCTGGCTGCTTTTAACATTTTCTCTTTATCACTGATTTTCAGAAATTTGGTTATGACATACCATGTTCTTTTTTTTAAATGTGCCTGTTCCTCAGTTTTCAGTTTGCTGAACTCATTTGATTTCTATATTTTTCAAATTTCAAAAGGTTCAAGAATTACTTTTATGAATTTTCTTCTCCTAGCATTTCTTTGCTTGCCTTCTGGTACTACACTTACAATCTCAGTAGAGCGCCTGACCTTGTTCACAGCTAGCTCCCTTAGATGTTGCTCATTTCTTTTGAGCTCCCCCCACTTCACCATATGTTTAATATGGGTAGTTTCTATGTTTCTGACTTCAATTTCATTGATATTCTCCACTGTTTAAACTAGTGTTAAAAACATCTAGCCAATCTTTCATTTCAGATATTGTATGTATTTTTTAGTTCAAGAATGCAGATTTCTTCTCCTAGTTTCCATTTCTCTATTGTAAGTTTATATTTGTTCTGACATTATGTTCATATTTTCCTTTAAATCTTTGAAGATATTTGCAATAATTGTTTAAAACCTCTGCTTCTGCATCTGTCATCTTTGTCATGCCTAAGTTTGTTTCTATTCATTGATTTTTTTTCCTCTCTCCTGGTCAGGGGCTCATGTTTTCCACTTTGCATGCTAATAACTTTTTTTTTTATTGTATGCTGGACATTGCAATTGCTATTGTATGCTGCTAAGCTGCTCAATTTTATTGTCTTTTTTAGAAGAGTTTTAAATGTTGTTCCAAGAGGCAATTAATTTATTTGTCACCATCTCTAACTTGGCTAGACAGGTCTGATATTTTCCTTCAGTAGCACTGGTATTTGGCACAGCCCATTGTCAGTAATTGTTTACATATTTGCTTTTTCTGCAGTTTTATAATCTGTTTAAGGAAAAAGGTCATGTGTCATTCACTTTGGGATTCATGTCATCTGATATAGGCTTTGGTCCACAGTAAGGACTTGATAAATACTCATGAATTGAAGTAACCTCTAAGTTGAGAGGCTTTTTATGACACCATATTCACAAGTTAATAAACATGGGTTCACAATGAGAGAAAATAGTGAAGCAGTAACAGCATTGCCTAGTATCAATTGAGCACTTACTGTGAGCTCCATTTTATTCTAAGTTATAGCTCATTTAATCCAAACAACTGCTCTGTTAAGTGAGTTGTACCACTGTCAGTGTCTGATGAGGAGACTGGAGCACAGAGAGATTAACTGACTCGCCCAAGGGTCTGCAGCCAGGAAACTTCTGAACTAGCTTCAAAATGTCTGCAGTCTAGGTCCAGTGGCCTCACTTCAAAACCCCAACAGTATGCTCCCTGTTCATTTGATTTGAAAATGGGGTAACCCCTAATCTGGTAATCATCTGTTTTCCAAACAAACTTTCTTTGAATTAGTTGTGTTTCCTTCTGAATTAATTGTGTCTCCTCCAGCAGAGGAAGGGACGGAACAGCAATTCCTTCCCCAAATATCTTCCCCACAGACTGACAGATGAATAGGGAGAGAGAAACGGATACTTGTTAACAGATGAGATGAAATATTTACAAACTCTTAAATAAGTACCATAAACATCATAGTGGATTTTTCGGTTAGAGATTTTATTGAGACATTCTCTAATTGTTTCTTTTGTGTATCTCTAAACCACCTTGTGTCTGCATGAATCTGCCACCTCCATTTCCTTCTCATGCTAGGAAATTAAATTTTGTTGAAAACCCCAAGTTTCCAAATCACTGGCTCTATGGGAAACATTCTTTGAGGAGAATGGGAACTTTTGAGTAGAAGTTTTAACAATGTAATACCAGACCTCTATAAAATATACCATCAGGGTGTGGGTCAAGAAGGTACAACTCTTCAGGAGTTGTATCCATTTAAATGACAAAGATTTAGGCATTATTTATCATATTTATGTCTCCAATGAGTGATTTATTCTGAATGACATAATTGAATTTCCTGTTCAAATGGAATTTAATTTATTATACATTTATACCTACTTTAACAGCAAGATGTTGATGTTCATCTGACACCATCACCAACTAACTGAAATTATATTAAAGAAGTAAAATTGATTCCAGTGAGTTCCGAATAAGTGGGTACTTCCGTTGTTTAATCTGATGGTTATTAATTTTTTAATTGTTATTGCCATTGAAAACTCAAACATATTGTTATAATTTAAATATTAAAGTGACTCCTCAAAATTTAGAATAGCATGAAAAATAAATTGGAAAGATTAACATTTAAAGGTCTTTGAACAGAAAGTGGCCTATATGTAAATATTCATGTTGGTTTAGCTATAAAAATATCAACTTTAATTTTTGCCTCTGGCTACCTAAAGGCTTTAGTCCAAAGAACCAAGGAAGAATGGGCCACTTGGCAATTAAGTTCTAAATCGGGTGTAGCAAGCCGAACACCTAGAGGGCCCAGGCAGAGGACTTGAATGAGTGAAGCAAAAGGGTCTGCGCGCACCTGCGCACTTTGAGAGTAGAGAGGACTGAAGTTCAGTGGACCACATCCAGCTCTCCAGAGAGGGTGCGGTTGCTACTTGGCTCAAGCTGACTGTTATGCAAGAAGGCAGGCTCAGTGGGGACTGAGTTTTGTGTTTTTTTTTCAAAAGAAGTTAGAAAGCAGGAACTTTATTGTGAAATCTCCTGTTTTCTAAAGCTGATGTGCTTTTAGAATGCTGTTTTGAGGTTTACCAACAAAAATATCCACTAATTGCCAAAGGACATAAAGACACCTGTCTGATTGGGAGGAAACAGAAATGAGGGCAAGGATTTCTTAATATGTGTTTGAATACTCCTGAACATTTGTGGAATCAAATATGAGGAGCATATTTAGAACTTTGGCCAGGAAAACCTCATTATTTTTAACTTCTATAAAGCACATCAAGACTTACTTTTTGTTCAACAAACATTTATTGAGCACTTTCTATGTGTTACGTACTGATAGGGCCTAGGGATAGAAGCCCACTAAGACATGCTGATAGTATAATGAGGGAGACAAGGAGATACTCAATTAAATTGCACAGTGGAGAAGTATTAGGAAGGTTATGAAATTTGTGAATGGTGAGATGTCCCCAAAACATCTGATCCAAGAGGGTGAAATCACAGAGGGCTTCCTGGAAGAAATAGCATTTAAAGAGTAAATGGGATCTATAATCCTTGCCAAGGGCTTACTATACCAGCATTATTCTAAGAACCTTAGATTTATTAACTCATGTAAATCCCCACAACAGCCTTAGTGGTGGGTGTATACACTTCATATTAGCTGCATCTTATAGATGAAGAAAATGAATATAGAAATTTGTACAGGGGTGTCAGAACTCAGATTCTAAGTTCTTAACCTTTATATATTATTTACATTACATATTTAATAAAAATGTAGAGGAATTGTCAGAGCCTAGATTCTGTGCTGTAGTAGGGTTCAGAACCCAGATTCTCTGTTCTTGCTCTCACAGCATATACCACATATACGCATATGTGGGAATTCTGTTGACGTGGGTCGTAGCTCATTTAGCTACATACAGTGAGCTACATACGTTTCTGATGTTGGTTCATACCATTCCTTGCTGCTACCACCTAGTCTTCACTAACTTTAATCTGTAATGTAGCAAATGGTCTCCTCAACTTTGCTTTCCTACCCTTCCAAATCATTGCAAATATTAATCTTCCCAAAGCCAGAACTGTGTTCCTTTCCTACTCCAAAAGCTTTAATGGGCTTCTTTTCTCTATCATAGTGGTTCCCAAAGAGTAGAACATGTACCATCTGGGAGATGATTTTAGATATTATATGGGAGTGGCATTAAATGACATTAAATAATCACAGAATAAAAATTTCCCTCTTATCAATATTCTTTCAGTCTCTAACTATGCCAGAAATAAATATTTTACATGTATCTAATCCTTAATAAACTTTATTTTAAACAAAGAACAATCCTCAGAATAGAGCCTTTAATAAGAAACCCTATTTAGCTAGATATTAAAATACTATGTTGGTTTTTGCGTGTTTATTTTAGATTTTATTTTATTTTTTTTGCAAACTATACTGATTTTCCATTCCTAAGAGTGATCCAAAGTTTTCTTTTAAAATAAATTTCAGCCAAAGGAAAGTGAGTCAACTTAAAAGAAAGCATCAGGCATATCCTCGAACCGGTAATACATAAACATGGTACAGAGAGTAGTAGCAAAATGACTTAAGTTTGAGAAATACTGCTCAGTCAGATCAAGACCTTCAGAAGTTACACAACAGACCTGCAATCTCCTGAATCTATTAGGCTGTAGCAGGACTGATATTTCTTAGGCTGTTTTTAAGGCTGGTAACAATTACTAGTTCTGTGTTCTCCAAAGATGGACCACTGTCCTCCAAAGATGGATAACTCTCCCATAGAAGATGGACCACTATTTCTCATAGATGGACCATTCTCCTCCAAAGATGGACCACTGTCCCCCAAAGACAAACCATAGTCCCCTAGAGATGGACCACTATGCAGCCTACGTTTTTGCCTATGCTATTCCTTCTCTTGGAATGCCTGGCTCTCCATCTGTCCCTGTTGAGATCTTCCAGTCCTTCCAAGGGCATACTAATGCTCTCTCCTTCATACAGCCTTCCCTCTTCTGGTAGCCAGACAGATTTCTTTCTCTTTTACAATTCTTTCCGCAGTTCCAATAGCACCTTTTCTCTCCCCTGTACTTTCTATCACAGGTTTGGTGACATAGTGTTTAAACAACATTCTTTCACCTAGTAGATTTCAAGGGAGAGGAAGGAAGGGCATGAATTTTCATTTTTTTGTACACCATGGTACTGAACAAATGTCCTCATATACACAGTAGGCCCATGATTGGTATTTACTCTATAAATTTAATATTTTAGGCAACATTTGTGGGATACTTACAATTTTGCGCTTGATCATGAAGAGTGGGATTTTTGCATGAAGAGGGGTTGAGGATAGTTCCTTATGGACCGTTGATAAATACAATCTTCTTTTGATGTTCCCTAAATCAGTAATTCTAAAAGAAGAGACAAGACAGAAGAGACAAAGACTCCCATCAATTTAATAACCACTTCTTTGGATCATCATTAAAATGATATAATTTATCATATAGACCCTTTCCAACAGGGAGTTCGATCACAGGATTTTAGAATAGCCGTTTTCTTTTAAGAAGTAATAAAATTTCTTCCTTAGATTCAAAGTGCTCAGAAGCCTGAATATATAAATTCACTTAATATGCTAATTTATTTCAGTACTCTGCAACTAGATTTCCACTGTCCTCCAGCCTATGAAAAAAATTCAATTTGTATGAACTGAGAAACTGCTAGCCTTTAATAACCATGCTTGTTCCAGCCCCTTAAGCTTGTGTTATCTTGGGACATACTGTCACCTACTAAATAGGAAAACATTATGGGTTTCTTTCCCTAAAAATGCACCTGTCATTTTATATAGGCTCTTGGTCTGCTTAGAGACACACACAAAACACCGACTGTCGGTTTCACTTCCTAAGCACATATCTTCCGACTAGAATTATAATACACAAGCTTATTGCTCACTCTTCAGGTCAACCTGCAGTGATACCAAGGACACTGAATTTGAACATCTTTAATAGATTTAGAGCACAGCCATGATCACAAAGATTAGGTTTGCTTCAAATTGATAGAGGCTCATTTTTATGTTCTGCTTCCTTTAGGTCTCAGAGGTAACACAGCGGGCTGAAAATCTCCAAGCCTGTCTCAGGCTGCTATATTGTAGAATTGATGCTTTCTTGAAAACTGTCCTTTCATCTGAGAATAAATGATTTTTTCCCTGTGTTTGGCAATTTGGTCTACGTGTATTACACTGCTAATTTTCTAAAATTATCCATCCTCCAAAGAGATGTTTCACTGAAATACACTATTGTCAATATTTATAGAATTAACTATTTTTAAAAATCAACATAGCCTTTTCTATAGCTCTTTCATGTCTCTTCCTTCCACTTTTCTGATTTCATTTTTTGCCTCCCTCTAAAGCAGTCTACATACCCTGTTGTGGGAAAAATGTCATTAAACAATGTCAGGAATAAATGCAGCAAAAATTAAGTGAGATGATTCCAAGGTATACTCCAGACCTAAAAATTCTATTCTTCCTACACTGAGACCTCATAAAGCTTTAAGTCCATAATCAGAATATTTTAATCAGCCTTTTCACCACTGTGACCAAAAGACCTGACAAGAACAATCTTAGAGGAGGAAGGGTTTATTTGGTGCCCGTAGTTTTAGAGGTCTCAGTCCATGTTTGGCTGATTCCATTGCTCAGGCCCCAAGGTGAGGCGGGAGGGTGTGGAGGAGAAAAGTAGTTCAGGACATAGCAGAAGGAAGCAGGGAGATCTCTGCTCACCAGGGAAAAAAATATAAACTCCAAAGACATGCCCCAATGACTTACCTCCTGCAGCCACTCCCTACCTGCTTACATTCCTGCCCAGTTAATCCATATCAATGGATTAACCACTGATGAGGTTAAGGCTCTCATAACCTGATCATTTCACCTCTGAAAATTCTTGTACTGTCTCACACATGAACTGTTGGAAGGACACCTCATATCTAAACCATAATACAGAGCTAGAATGTCACAGTGTTAACACTACTGTAGGATTATACTTAGATGCATAAGTAAATGCAGGATCTCATTCATCCTAGGCAGAATCTTGAATGTGGCATGAACACATGGTGGGTACAGGGGGTACACGACCAACCACTGAAGTGCAGGAAGAAAACATTAGAACTTTCATCCCATCCTTTAAAAAATGTTATTTTTAGGCACATTTCATTACATAGTAGTTCAGCAACATAGATTTGCATTTTCAAGATAAATAAATGTACCCTGTGGTAAGTATGTGTGAATATTTTACTAGTGGGGTATAGGATTAAATACGTTTGGAAAGCATTGTCATCAAGATGTGCCTAGGTCTCTTCTGTAAGAAGTTCTGATTAGGGAAGAGAGGGAAAGGCTGCTGAGACTCAGGAAAGAAAAGGAAGTGAAAAGAGGGACCGCATAAACCAAAGACTCGCCTGTGACATGATTTTATTAAAGGTTTCCTTTGCTTGTAGGGATAAGAGTATATGATTTTTATCAAAATTACTAAAGATCAAACTTCCAACAGAAGAATGTGTCAGTATACTGTCACTTCATTGGCACATGGAACTTTAGGAACATTCATTCATTCCTTCACGCATTCAACAAATACTGAGCCAGGGAACGTGCTAGAGACACATCTGCAACACAATGGTGACAAAGACAAGGTCCCACCCTCCTGGAGCTTTTATGCTACTGGAAAAGTCAGTTGGATCTGTAGTGGTATCCCTCTCTTATCCTTCACATTGATAATGTCTGACTTCTCTCTCATTTATTAATCAGTCCTGTTATGGTTTATCAAGTTTATCTTTACAAAGAAACAACATTTGGCTGTATCAAATTTCTCTTTTTTATTTTCCATTTTGTTGATTCTGGACTTATTATTCCTTTCCTTCTACTTATCGTGGGTTAAATTTACTTTTTGTTCCCCATTAGCTTCTTAGGATGAAAATTTATATTGTTAATTTTATGTCTTTCTTTTTCTCATATAGACATCTAAAACTATATATTAAGATAAAAAAGATATTATGGTAGGTACATTCCTCACATTCTGTATTGAAATCTAATTTTCATTCAATTTGAGATATTTTCTAGTATCTCTTAAGATTTCTTCTTTGAGTCCTGGGTTGCTTAAAAGTATTCTATTTAAATTCAAAATATTAAGGCCTTTTAAAATATACTGTTATTTTTTTTGGTGGTGTTGGGGATCCAACCCAGGGCCTTGTGCATGCTAGGCAAGTGTCCAACCACTGAATTACAACCCCAGCCCTTGATTTTTACTTTTAGTTCCATCAAGGTCAAAGAATATATTTTTGTAAAGTTTCTTTTTCTAAAAGTTATTAAGACATATCCTAAGACTTCTTTAGAACTTTTTCCTGCTCCATTCTGGATCCAGTCTTCCAATAGGTCTTAAATTTGTGACTTCTAACTATGATCCCACAGAAAGCCTGCTGAAAGGACTCTCTCCAAGCTAGTAAGACTGAATATAGTCTGGTGGAATGTGGTAATTTACCTAAAGGAAAAAAAAAATCTATTGTTTACTCAGCATAGAACAAGAAGACGACTTAGACTTTGGTGCCTGAAATATACTTCCCAAGGGAAAGATATTATTATCAAATAAATATTATCTATTGAACATTTTCTGTGTGCCAACACTGCATTGAGCATTTATATGCATTCTCATTGAATCCTCCTAAAAACCTTACAAGATATGCACCATTATTATCAGCTCTATTTTACAGATAAGGAAACTAAAACTTAGTTGGTAATGTTAGGTGATTTTACATACCCAGCAGAGTCCAGATTAAACTGAGATTTAGTTATTTCTACTTATGACCACTTTCTGAACCCCATGCTTTCTTTTCAGGGTGGGTGATGCACATCCATAGAAGGATGATCTTTGTTCCTGTATCTGATGCCTGAGACTCCTGCCCTGCTGTGTGTTTGGCTGCTCATAGCCCCCCAACTGCAGTTTGTGTGGGAATTGATTATCTTCTTTCCATTGACAAAGCCTTCCTTTAGGTACGTCAAAAAGCTCTGATGGAAAAACAGAAACCCAGAAGACCTGGGTAGGGGAGATAGCAAGGTAATTACACAGTTAGAAAGGGAAGGGAAGTATATTCCCAAAAGTCTAAACCCCTACCATATGCCAGAACCTGCAAAAATTATCTCATTTATTCTTCCCAACAACTCTTTGAAGTAGAACTCAGTATTCACCTCTGATCAATGTAGTGTGAGGCTTAGAGACATTAAGAAACTTGGTCAAGATCTCATAACTAGGAAGTCGCAAGGCCAGGAAGTCTACTAAAGCCTATAAAGATAAGACACAGGGATAATGCTAAGTTAATTCCAAGTCTATCTGATGATTCCAGAGGATGGGAGTTACCTGACTCAGTGCTTTTGAAAGGCTGTGTACTTACAAGGAAAGAAAGGAGGAGTGACGGGCCTATAATCCTTTATTTTACTACAGGGCATTCTAGGAAGAAAAGTGACCAGCCAAAATTCCTTGCAAACACAACTGACCTCCTGACAAATATACTAAAGGTATTTGTCAGGGGAAAAGGTCTTAATGGAATGCTTTTTGCATGGTGTACTCTGATCTGTTTAGAATTCCTTATGGTTAACAAACTAGAATCCCTGGGCTTATAAGGGCATGGTTCCTGGGAAAATATCACTGAAGCTAAAAAGGTATAAAATGGCCAGAATGGCTCTCTCTAGGTAAGTGGTACTTCCCCTCAGGTGTCGCTTGGAGAACTTATCTGTTAAATCTGAGCCAGAAAGGACTGGAGAGCTTGGGTGGTAGGCCTGGATCTCTCTCTGTCTCTTGAATCCCTGAAATCATGAATAAAACTCAGTACTGGCTAATGTCTCCAATTTGTGAGTCTTTTTGGCATACAATCCTTAGAGCTATAGCACACACCTGGTTGTTTGGTAGCCTCTTTAGGAAGTACATTCCCCAAAGTAGGGTCTGAGACAAGGAAATACCTGCAGTGACATCACTGCAAATGACAGGGTTCCATCCCATCAGGATTCTAAAGACACGTACAGGATACCTCAAAGAACTGACCACCTGAAGAGTTGGGTGGGGGGAGCACATAGCCAGTGACTCCCAATCTTTAAAGGTTAAGGGCTGCCTCTGGGGCCTTAACTCCCAGTATCTCCAGGCTGTGCCTGTCCCTGGGAGAGAGCTCCCACTGCACCAAAAAGAAGTCCCTGGGGTGGACGTTTGCACCAAACTGTCCACTACTACCACAGCTCATAGCAGGGGTGGTCCAGGGGACAAGACATGGTACATTGATAATGCCAGCATGCTTGCAATTGCTTAAACACACTCCCTTCTTTATTATTTTCCTACCTTTGTGTATGCTCTTTTCTGAGAAAGCTTCTCTGTGACGCCAGCTAAAATTGTAATCATTCATCACAGTTTGATCGACAAGCTGTCTGCCTCTTCCTTGAAAACGATTTGGATCTCCACAAGGAAAATAATCATATATTTCTTTAACTTACTACAGTATGTTTCTCCACCTCTGCTACTGAAAGTTTTCTTTCTCCCATTTGTTCTAGGTCAGTGCCTATCTATAATCCATTTTATGGGCCATAGGTTGATACAGATCTTTTCCTTTGTTTTCATGGGTGAATAATATGAAGTCCCATATATTTCAGTTTTAGCACTCGGTAGTAATATTTTACTTGAGTTTAAAAGAGTTATTAGAATTTGGTATTTCAAAGCTCATTCAAGATTTTAAAGAAATCTCTCATTTTTAAGTTCCACAAAGAAGTGAAACCCTGGGGATTGCAAATTTCCTAATGTGCAGATGTAGAAGTGTAAGGGGTGTGGACTTTCTCTCATTTGGAGGAAGGACAATTTATTACAAATTCATATCAATACTATTTTGATTGGGTTGTAGTTTTCAAGTAGTGCTATTCAAAGTTTTCAGTAATAAATTGTTATTGTTTTGGACTAACCATAATCAACTAAAGCAGAAATATATCATAATGGTTCAGGTTCAGGGCAATCTTTTGAAGCCAGGCCTTCTAGGTTTGAATTCTGGCTGCATCACACACTAGCTGTATATCAGACAAATGACTTGCCCTCCTGTGTCTGTTTCTTCATCTATAAAATGTGGGAAATAACAATACCTACTGGACTATCCCGAGAACCATGTTAGTGAATGCATGAAAAATGGCCAGAGTTGTACCTAGCACACAGGAAGTGCTCCCGAACTTCTAACCACCATTGACTGGGGTGGCTATGGATTATTTAGTGAATTATCAGAGTGTCTCATACATGCTTACATAACCTCTTATCAATAACCCCAACTCCACACTGGAAAGTTGGAATGCTGGCTCATAACATCCTTCATCCTGCTGCAGTGTCTTGGTTTAAAAAAAAAAAAGGATGTCATCGTAAGCTGCCATCCACACTGCTTTTTCTGCTAACCTGTAAACTCCCTGAGGCTGAGACCTGGTTGTCACAGCATTTTCACAGATTTTGGTTCAGACATTTGTAATTGATTAGGAAATGCTTGCTGAACTGCTTTTTTTTTGAAGCCCTATGAAACATTTGCTCCTCTATTTATTGAGCATCTACACAGTGCCAAGCATGAAAATAGATACTGGGGATATCACAGTGAATAAAATGAAGTTCCCAGGTTTTGAAGCATGTGTTCTACTGGAGAAGATAATAATAAGTAAGAAGTATGCATACAGTATGTCAGCTCCCAATAAGTGCTTATGAAGAAAAATAAAGCACAATAAGGTGATCGAGGGTGATGGGGTGGAAAGTATTATTTTAGAAAGAGTAGTCAGGGATGGCCTCTCACAGAAGGAAAGAAGTGAATAAAGTGAAGGTAAGAACTATGCACATACCTCAGGGAAAGAGTATTCTAGAAAGAACACTCTGCAAAATTGTGCGAAACTCAAAAGAAAAGATTCATTCTTTTGCTCTAGTATATATTTCAATATAATCCAGCACATTTATTGAGGTGGGCCCCTTGGGCTATTGAGTCTCAACAGGAACCACACAGTAGGCGCATAGCGTGAGGTTTACCCTCAGAGGTTGGGGTTTTGTTTGCACAAAATGCTTCTCAGTTAATCTATTATGATTCTGGTGTCAGGTAGAATTCTAAATGATCATGTCCCCAACTTAGGACAGAAGTATTAGGTCTGGGCCAACCATATGGTGCTAGGGGCTTATTCTTCTGTCTTTGCAAAAGGAAATGTGCACACCCTCCCCATGTCATAATCAAGAGTAGTTGGTTTTGGAGGAAAACAAAATCATATGCTAAGATTAAACGGTTCTGAAAGCAAGCTGAGTTGCTACTTTTAAAAAATTAAAATTAGTCATTCATGAGAGAAAGAATATAAATGCATATGTGTGACTACTTAAAAGCTTCATTACACTTATGTGCTTTTTTGGGGACAATTTAGTTGCTGTAAGGAAGGCTGATTGTAAAACAGCTCTTGTAATACAGTCTTGATTTTTCACCATCTAAAAAATCTCCTGTGACCTAACAAAAAAGAAAAAGACAAGCAATATTGGCATTACTCTTCTTGTACTTAAAGATGCATTTTTTAAAAACCCACATGTAAGTTAATACATTGTTATATCCTTAAGTGAGCATTCATAGCTAAGGGTCAGCAATGTGATAGAAAAAGTAATGAGACTCTGGTGAGAAAAAATGGGGTAGTCAACAGGAAAATCAACCTCATTTATAATAATATTCTAGTGATCAGCAGGTGTAGAACTCCCAGATATGGTCATTAACAACATTCATTTCAAACTTAACATCTACATTTGCAAACCACTTGAAAGTAAAATTACTTTTCAATTCAATTTTCCATTTGCTTTTATATCTTCATCTTTGATTGACAGTTGTTTTTTTTCTACCGTGGCAATCTCAGGGAGAATTTGAGTAAATGGCTGCAACTATCCAAGAATGTGGATAAACTCATTTATTTAGATTATCTATTCACTTTTCTTCTGTTGTACCATCATTTACAACCATTTGTGAGTGTTCACTTCAGGTTAGAATGAACTTGCAAAAATTGATGTCAGACTTCTGATGATTGGATTCATTTATTAGAATCATTTGTTCTTAAAGCCAAAATGGTTTTCATTTTTCTTTATCATGACCTAAAAATTACAAAATTTGAATGCACATTTTCAGTGATGCTACCAAATAACGCTAGGTATAATTACAGGAAATAGCAAAACTGCAAAATTATATCTTTAGTATTCACAGTGATGTGGGTATATAGTTAGTATGGCTCTAGACTGAAACTAAAAGGCCAATAGAAGGCAGTTCCATAGTTTCCCTGACACATTCCAATGCTTTACAATTATCATGAAGAATTTTATTCTATTAGTTTTGTTTGTTTGTTTGTTTGTTTTTTCCTGGATTCCTTCTACTGAAGTTTAAATTCATGAGGTTTCTTCTGTCCTCAATAGAAAAAGCAGCAATTCTGCTTCTTTTGCTTAATGTTTTTGGGAGTCATTTATGTTGTAGGACGCCTAATAACTTTTTATTGCAGAACAGTATTCCAATACATTGATGACATAGCACATTGTGTTTATCCATTCACCAGAGGAATTGATGGGAGTTGTAGACTGTTCTCAGGTTTGGCCAGTCTGAATAATGCCACTGTCAATATATACATTCAACAATTTGTGTGGAAATATGTCTTTTTCTTCTTCTTCTTCTTCTTTGTTTTTTAGGTTCCTTCCCAGAAAATGTGGTTGTGCTGTTTTATATTCTACCAGTAAAATGTAAAAATTTCAGCTTGTCCAATTCTTTTTTTTTTTTTTTGTACTGGGGATTGAAACTGGGGACACTTTACCACTGAGACATATGGCAGGCCTCTTTTATTTTTTATTTTGAGACAGCATTTCACTAAGTTGCTTTGGGCCTAGCTAATTTGCTGAGGTTGGCCTCAAACTTGTGAACCTCCTGCCTCAGCCTCTCAAATCATTGGGATTACAGGCATGCATCACCATGCCCAGCTTAGTTTCTTCACTTCTTGATTAATACCTGATATAGTCCACTTTTTACTATAGACTTTATAGTGGTAATATTATTTCATTGCTCCTTTGACTTTTTTTATTGATACACTATGTTGGAAATATTATCATGTGCTTTTGTGAAATGCCCATTTTCCCAAGTTTTAAACTGAGTGATGTTTTCTTATTAAATCATTAAGAGTTCTTTTTATAATCTGAATATAAGAATTGACCATATATATAGTTTTTAAATATTTTCATCAGTCTGCGGTCATTTATCTAATAATGGCTTTCAAGGCACAAAATTTTAAAATTTTGATGAAGAATGGTGTATAATATTTTTCTTTTACTGATTTGTTTTTGTATTATATCTTCAAACTATAAACTGTCTACTTCAGGGCCATGAAGATTTCCTTCTGTTTCCTTCTAGATTATATATATATATACTTTAAATATTTATTTTTTTGTTTTAGGTGGACACAATATCTTTATTTATTTTTATGTGGTACTGAGGATTGAACCCAGTGCCTCGTGCATGCCAGGCCAGCGAGCTACCCCTTGAGCCATATCCCCAGCCCCGATGTTTTATATTTTTAACTGTTACATTTGTATTCTAAAATTCAATTTAGTTCCTTTTTGTATATGGTATGAGGTAAGGATCTAAATTAACTTTTATACATGTGGATATCCAAATGTCCTAGTACCATTTGTTGAAAAGACTATTCTTTTGTCCACTGAATTGTCTTAACACTTTTGTCAAAAATCAACTGGCCTTAAACCTAAGGGCTTATTTCTTGATTTTCCATGTTGCCACATTGACTCATATATCTTCTTCATGTCAGTGCCATACTGCTTTGATTACTGATGCTGTATAGTGAATTTGGAAATCAGTAAGTGGAAGTCATCCACTTTTGTTCTTCTTTTTCAAGATTGCTTTATTTACTTTTGAATTTCCATATTAATTTAGAATCAGGTCATCAATTTCTACAACAACAAGCATTCACTGGGATTTTTCCTACAAAAAAGCCTGCTGAATTTAGGAAGAACTACCATCTTAACAATACTGAATGTTCTAATGACATGTCTCTCTATTTATTTACATCTTTAATTTATTTAAGAAGTGTCTTAAAGTTTTAGCAGTAACTCTATTAAACTTATCCTTAAACATGTTGTTCTTTTTGACACTATTGTTATTATGATTGAAGTTTTCTTGGAATTTCATTTTTGAATTGCTCTTATTAGAAATGCAACTGATTTTTGCATATGCTAATTTTTGTATTATTCTATCTTGCTGAACTCCTTTATTCTTTCCAGTAGCTTTGTTTTTGCAAATTCCTTTGGATTTCTTAGAAATGCTCATGTTTGTGAATAAACTCAACTTTGCCTTCTTTTTTTCAGTATGGATGCCTTGTAGCTATTTCTTTTTCTTGTCTTATTGTATTGACTAGAATCTCTCATAAAATGATGAACAACATCTGAGAGAGAAAACATACTGATAGTTGATCTTAAGGGGAAAGCATTCAGTCTTTCACCATTTGAGAATGATAAGCTATATGTTTTTTCTTAGATTTTTTTTCCTTTTCTAATTTGTGGAGTGTCTTTATCATTAATAGATGCTGGATTTTAGGTGTCCCTACTGACTGAGGTGACCATGGTTTTTGTTTTACTAATAGGACATATTATAGTCACATCATGAAGAAAAATGAACATAGCCTCAAAAACCAATAGGATACTGAAATAATACAGAGTATTTACCTGATCATAATCAGATGAAGTTAGAAATCAATAAAGAAGGATATAGGGACATTCACTCCTGAGTAAAAAAATGGATCAAGGAAATCGCAAGGAAACTTAGAAAATGAGATGAATAAATACTAAAACATGAAATACCAAAATTTGGGGGATGAAGTGAATGAAGTGCTTACAGGGAAATTCATGGATATATATGAAAATTAAAAATGAAGAAAGATCTGAAACCAGTAGGATAATCTACTTTAAGAGAGTAGGTGAAACAAAGAGCAAACAACATTCAAAGGAATTTAGAAAATCAGTGTACTCAAATGCCTATTCTTTGAAAAGATCAACAAATTGAACAAATTGTAGCTAGTTAAAGTTGGGGGGTGGGAGCGACGGAGGGAGAGGGAGACAGAAAAGAAAGCACTCTCTCAAAAATTTGGAGTGAAGGATGTGTACATTACTACTGATCTTACAGAAGCAAACACACACTTCCAATAAAGAAAATCCTAGGACCAGGTGGTTTCATTGGTGAATTACATAAAGTACTTAAAGAGGAATTAAAGCCAATTTTCCTCCAGTTGTCCCAAAAATGAAAAGGAAGGTGCATGTCTCAACTTATCCTATAAGACCAGTATTACTCTAATATCCAAACCAGACAAAAATATCAAAGGAAAATCATGTAGATCAATATCCCTTATGAATATAAATATACAAAATCATAAAAATACTAATAAACCAAGCCTAGAAACATTTAAAATTAATTATACACTATGATCAAAGAGAATTATCCCAGGAATGCAAGCTTAGTTCAAAATACAAGAATTTGTCAATGAAATACTAATCATTATTATATGAACAGAATAAAGAACAAATAGATGCAAAAAAAAAAAGCATTTTAAAAAAATCCAATGTGTTGTCACTCAACAAATCAGGAGTCAAAGGGAACTTCCTCAAACTAATAAAGGGTACTTACAAAAATCCCATAGTTAATATCATACTTAATGGTGAAAGACTGAAAACTTTTCTCTAAGATCAGGAACATAAAAAGAGTGCTGCTTCTTCTTACCACTTGTTCAATATTGTACTGGAGGTGCTAACTGGGATAATTAGACAAGGAAATGAAATCAAAGGTATCCATACTAGAGAGACAGGAGTAAAACTATCTTAACTCACAGGTAGCATGATCTTGTTTATAAAATATGGGAGAATTCACAGAAAAATATTACAACTAATAAACAAGTCCTGGACTTCTGAAGGATAAAAGATTAACATACATAAATCAATTGTATTTTGATATATATACCAGCAATTGGCAATCCAGAACATGAAATCAAGAAAGTAATTCCATTCAGAATAGCCTCAAAAAATAAAATAATAAAGAATGAATTTAAGAACACAACTGCAAAATGTGTACACTGAAAATTATAAAACACCATTGTAAGAAAATTTTAAAAGGGAGACTTAATATTGTTAAGATGGTGGTACTTCCCCAAATCATCTACAATTCAACACATCCCATCAGCATCTCTTCTGACTTCTTGGTAGGAAATGACAAGCTGATCCTAAATTTCACATAGAAATACAAGTAACCCACCATAGCCAAGACAGTCTTGCAAAAGAAGAGGAAAAATTGAGGATTCACATTCCCTGTATTAACAACTACATTAATCATGATACTGTGGCATAAACATAGGCATGTAGAAAACTGGACAGGAACACGAGTCCAGAGACATATGTGATCAATTGAATTCTAATAGAGATGCTAAGACGTTTTCTATGGAAAGACAACTGGATGAAAAAGAAAAAAATTGTATTCTCCTCTCACAATATACACAAAAATTATTCAAAGAAGACTTACAGGTAAGAGCTACCTCTTACACAAAGACATGGGGGAAAATCTTCACACCCTTGCATTAGGTATTGGCTTCTTATATACAACAGCTAAATCACAAGAAACAAAAGATGAAGTAGATAAACTAGACTTCATAAAAATGAAAAACTTTTGTATTTCAAAGGCAAAGAAAGTAAGACAGCCCACAAAATAAGGAAAAATGATTATAGATTATATATCTAATAAGGATATGATGTATAGAATACATAAAGAGCTCATACAACTCAACAATAAAAAGATCAAAAGACAAATAATGAAATTAAAAATGGGCAAAGAATCTGAATAGACATTTCTCCATGAAGACATATAAAGACCCAATAGAGACTTTTACTAGCCAAGAGGTGAATGCAGGTCAGTACTAGAAGATAACACATGCTCACTAGGATGCGAATAATAAAAATGACTAACAATAACAGGTGTTGGTGAGGATGTAAGGAAATTGGAACCCTAATACATTGCTGGTGGTATATGAAATGATATAGCTGCTTTGAAAATAGTTTTTAAATATAAAGAATTCCATAGACTCTAGTGCTTCCACTTCTACTTATATATCCAAGATAACTGAAAACATGTATCCATACAAAAACTTGCACATGGATATTCATAGCAAGAATATTAATAACTGCCCAACTGGCAACAATCCAGATGTTCATCAGCTGATGAATTAACAAAATATGGTCTGTTTATTCATACAGTGGATTATAATTCATGCCTAAATGGGAATGAATCACTGATGCATGCTACAACATGGAGAAACTCTGAAAGCATTAAGCTAAGTGAAAGAAGCCAGACACAAAAGACCATATCCTGAAGAGTTCTACTAATATGAAATGTTCAAAATAGGAAAAGCCACAGATACACAGAGAGAAAGGAATGGAGATATATCGCAGGATGGGAGTACCTATTCACGTGTACAGGTGCATTCTGGGGTGATGAGACATGCTAAAATTACATAGTGGTGATGGCTGTACAACTGTGAATTTAATTAAAACTCACTGAATCATAAACCTTAAAGGGTGGCTTTATTTTTTAGGGTATGTGAATTTTATCTGAATGAGAAAAGGGAGGTATTATTAATAAGTTTAATAACTTATTGGTAATGGGACTTTGGATAAGAGAAAGGTTTAGAAAAAAATAAGAGCTAATATTTCTATTCTATTACCATGAAGCACATTAGTTTATTGGTGATACTTTTGCTCCTAGAATTTTCATCATGGTTGTGGGTTGAATTGTGTCCACCAAAATAATATGCTTAAGCCCTGACCCCTGGTACCTGTGAATGTGACTTTATTTGGAAATAGGCCCTTTGCAAATATAATAAGATTAAGATGAAGTCATATGGATTGGAGTAGGCTGTAAACCAATGACTGGTGGCTTTATAAGAGGGAAATTTGGACAGACACACAGAGAGGGAACACCACATGAAAACAGATGCAAACATTGGAGGAATATATCTACAAGCCAAGAGATGCCAAAGATTGTTGTGTAATTTGCCTACATAAAGAAAATAATCAGCACAAGTTGGAAAGAAAACAACCATCTCTAGCATAAAAATGAGAATTTGAAGTATACCACCCACTCTCTTAACCCTCCAAAATATATACTTTGCCATGAATGGTCAAAGAACTCACCCTTCACTTTGGGAAATATATCACACACTATAATCATTTGTACTTGTATATACAAATAACATATACAATTATTTGTATATAGAATTAGGACATTGTTTGTTCCAGTTAATTGACTATTCTGTTGAACTGAATAGTACTATCTTAAATGGTCACATTTAATTCAAAATTTACAATGAAGATATTTGGCACTAGAAGTACATTTTTTTCCCAAGTCACACATCAGTTAAAAGGATTCTCAGTTATCAATGTAACACAAACTGTGATTGTTGGATATTTCCAATTATTTAGTTTTGAAAACTTAAAAAAAACCTTTAAAACATTTGCTACAAATTGCACATCAGTGAAAATCTGACAGTACCCAACAAGGCAAAGTCTGTTAAGTGTCTTACAAATCTCCAACATTTATTCTGTCACTCTTCATCTCCTGAATGTATCAATATAACTGTAGAAGACTTTGCTTAGGAAATATATGCCTTCTCTTATTCTATTTTTATATGATAATCTCACACATCTTTAAAAGAATATTTAACAGAATTTATTATAATATTTGAAATATTTAATTAAGTATACAAAGATACACAACTATGGATATTCATAACATTAATAACATAACAGGTCCATCATCAGGGTCGAGATAAATGGATTATGTCATACCTAAACAATATATGACAGCTATTCAAAAGACAGATATAGATTATTATGTGATAATATGGAAAGATAGGCAGATGCAAAGATTGGAGGGATGTATCTACACGCCAAAAAGTAGGTCAAGGAGAAAGCCCCACTTTCACTACCAAACCAACTGCCAAAGGGTACGGATGTTATGATTATGATTGTGATGTTTGTAGTGGTACTGGGGCTGAATCCAGAGGCGCTCTACCATTGAGCTACATTCCCACTCCTTTTTATTTTATTTGAGACAGAGTCTTGCTTAAGTTGCCCAATGTGGCCCTGAATTCCTGATCCTCTTACTTCAGTTTCATGTGTCGTGGGACTATAGGTGTGTGTCATCATGCCCTCCTCATATTATGATTCTATTCATTGAAAAAAAGGATGTCTCTCTCTCTCTCACACACACACACATGACATATATACACAATCTCTGGAGTACACACAAAAATACCTGCTAAGGCAGTTCCTTTGGAAATGATTCCAAATTTTCTTATTATAGGCATAGGTTATTTTTATTATAAAGTATCATTTGAAAATGGAAGATTTTAAGTCCATAAAAACAAAGCAATGATGAGTAGTTAACTTTACTTTTAGTAAAATACTCTACATGAAAAACAGTACAGGGTTTTAACAAAGAATGTTAAAATAAATTTTTTTCTTTGCTGTCTGGGACTTCAAAAAAGACATTATGCAACATTTTACTGGCACAACAGGGAATTGTAGATAGGGCCGTTCTGCTAGGTCCATAGTCATGTGGGGAATCAATAGACTATCCTTTGAGGTAAGAGCACAACAATTTACTTATAGTGGTTTATCGAGTACTTAGTTCAATACGAGTGGACATTTTGTCAATACCAGTCTAATGGATGCTAGAGATGACAGTTCAATGCCATAATATACAAACTGGAAGGCCATATGATAAAATCTATATGTCCCTGAAGTCAGAGGATGATCATTTGTAGAGTACCTAAAGAAAAACATCAAGAAATGTCTTATTGCAGGGCCTAATGATTGTTTTGGTTAGTATGGATTGCATTAATGGAAACACATGGGTGCCATTTTTATACATTCTTTTATCTTATAATATTCTAGTAAATGAAAGGTGAAATTAGAAAGCTTTCCTTCTAATTTGAATTAGGTTAGAAGCTTATCAATGTAAACACATTTCCCAATTAAGTCAGACAATATGCAGAACTCAACACCTGAGCAAAATCCTCTTGGTTTGTAATAAGCTCAAGATGGGGGAGGTAAATTAACTCGTTCAATTCTATAGTCAATTGAACTAGGTACAGTTTCCAGTACCTAGCTGAAGTGCTTACATGACTATCTTACAAATTGGGAAGGATTATAATGTGCATTCAAATAGCTTCTAACAACTTTTAAATGCTTCTCTTTTAAAACAAACATTCTTTTCCTTGGGGACTATGTCTGATCTCACCTATTTTACTGTTTTAAATATATGTTGATGATTCATTCTAGAAATCCAGTCCTGACTCAGTCCTTGAACTCCAAACTGCGTATTGAATCTTTTTCCAGATATTTCACAGGCATTTCAAATGAAACTCAAATGAAAAAGTTCTTCAATTTCCCACCCTCACTGCTTCCCAGTGACTCAGATGAGAAACCTGAGTCATTTTGGATTCATATTGCTTCTGAAAGTCTTATCGGTTTCACATTGAATCCATTGATTTCTCAATCTCCTGTGCTATCACCTTGGCCCAGCTTCCATGACTCTTTGTCAGCACAGCTTTCTATCTGATCTCCCTGTTTCCAATCTTCTCCAATCAGTAGCCTCAAGAACAGCCAAAGTGACCATCTTAAGTGGGCATCAGATTAACCTGTCATATCCGGTGGCTTCCTACTGCCCTGAGAATAGAACCTAAAGTCCTCGCTCACTGGGCCCATAAATTGCCTTGACCCCCTCAACAGGCCTAATTCTCTATATTCAGGGACCTGAAAGGAAACAATTCACCCCACATGATTCAAATCCAGAGATTATCATGAAAGAGTTTGTTGCAGAGATATAGCTAGGATAGAGGAAACAGAAAAGGGACAGTTAGGCCCCGGAAAAGTACCAAGAGAGGACAGCCATTACCTAAGACTCTAAGGGCAAGGGGAGCATCTGGAGCCAGACCAAATGGATCTTCGTAGGAACAATCATCAGGGGGAAGTCCAAAGCAGAGAAAAAGAGGAAAGAATATCTGAGCCCTCCTTCTCCCTATCTTCTGACCTCTTGCTGGGACTTCTCATTGGCTGGGAGGATGAAGGAGCCTGGTTGACTAATATGATATGAAGTAGGAGGACAGGAGGGGAGTACCACCTCCAGGTCATGGAGCAAGTCAGAGAGGAACAGTGAACAGATCTGAGGGTGGAAGGGAGACTGACCAGCAGGTGTGCTCATCTCGTCACACCACGGACCCTCATCCATACTGCTGTCTGGCTTCACTCTTGGTATGTTCTTATAACAAGAATTTATGCATGCTTTTACTTTCTGTAGGTACCTCTTCCTTCTAGTCACATGTCTGTGTCTTTGTTATGGCTTGGAGCTAGAAATGTCCCCTGAAAAGCTGATACTTTGAAAGTATGATCTTCAATGGAGTAAGGTTCAAAGGTGGAGTTTTTTAGGCAATGATTAGGGGTCTGGCTTCATTAGTGGATTAATCCATTTGCTGGATTAATAATTTGAATGGACTACTGTGTGGTAACAGTAGGTAGGTGGGAGTGACTAGAGGAAGTAGGTCATGGTGGCATGATTTGGGGAGCCATGCTAGAGAGTCAGTCTCTCTCTCTGTCTCTCTCTCTCTGTCTGTCTCTCTCTCTCTCCCAGCTTCCAGACTACCCTGAGCTTTCCTCCACCACGCCCATCTGCCATGATGCTCTGCCTCACCTCAGGTACAGAGCAATGGAGTCAGCTAACTGTAAACTGAGTGAGGCTCTGAAACCATGAGCCAAAATAAAAATTTCACCCTCTAAACTGTTCTTGTCACATATTTGGTGGCAACGATGAAAAGCTAACACATTCTTCATGCTCCTTCAAAGCTTAACTATTTTTATAATTGAGAATTATCTAAGTAGTACCTCCCTGGTTAGTTCTCTGCATAGTTCCTTTATGGCATCTACCACAAATTGTAATTACTTTATTTACTTGTATTTCTCTTTCTTCTTCTCCAGAATATGAAGGCAATGACAATCTGTCTAGCAGATGCCTGCCACCTACTAGGTATTGAGTAAACATTAACTGAATGAATATGAAACAAATTATATAACAAATTCATAAGATTGTGTCAAAGACCATGTATTTACAGAAACATCTGCATGAATTCTAAACTAAGGCAACATTTAAAGAAACCCATTTAATCTTTATTTTTTCTATATAGCATACAGCATGACTTTAAGAAAAAAGGTGTCTTCATGTAAAGGAAAAAAATTTGCATTGATAGATGTGCCATTCTTTGTTTATTTAAAAGGAAAATGTCTATTATGGCACTGGTGGTCTAAAGGAGAATAACTGAATCATTTAAAAGCAAGGTTTACACTCATTTCTTTTACTGCTGTTTCTATAGCAATAGTATAAAATCACCTGTTTTGGTCTGTGATGTTCTTGGTACTAGAATATTAGTCATTTTGACATCTCTTGTTTTTTTTTTTCTTTTAATTGAAGAAAGGGAACAAAGGAACGGGGAGTAGCTTTGTATGCAAGGAACACTGGCTACAGACAGCATTTTTTAGATGTGAGGAGATGGCAGTTGCAAAGCACAATCTTCAGTGGTGACAGCACTTCTACCGATTGTATATTTAAGCACCAAAGTACTTCTCTTACCTCCTTTGAATGAGGAGCATCAGGTGATCCTCAATCTCAGAGCATTTTTAACTTCATTATTAATGACAAGGGCCGATTTGCTTTTGTAAAAGCAATGTGTAAAAAGTGACCCTTGCTTTCACATGTATAGCACCTTTTTAAAGGCAACAGTATTTAGGATGCATAATCTATGAAGATTCATTCCACAAAATGTGCCTCAACATCTAAGCATTAGGGGGGATTAAAATTAATTCTGTGTGTTGGAGAGAGGGACTGCAGAAAATATCCTAATTCTAGAAGAGGGCAAAAGTGAGGGTAACAGCAGATGAGGAAATAACAGAGGAGGATTGAGGGAAAACAGAGGGTGAGAAAGTGGGTAAGAAAGAAAGTTCTGGTGTCCTGCTTTTTCCAGGGAGGAACATGTTTTATCAAGACCACCATTTTTATCCTGTGGTTCCAGGAAAGAGTAACTGGAGTGAGCACAGGGCCCAGAGGCAGCCTGGCTTGGCTTTCAATCTTGGCTGTGCCCTGACTATCTGTGAAGCTTGAGCTGGTAATTAATGATCAGAACATTAGTTTATTCATCTGTCAAATGGGGCTGATATATAACTTACCAAGTTATTGTGAGAACAAGAGACAGGCTTCTTGAACATTTTACAGGCTTCTTGAACATTTGTTCCCATGCTCAACTAAAACTTTACTGCTGCTCTAACTTCAATACAGGGACCAAAGTTCGTGAATGGTTAGTCCTCCTCTCATGTGGATATGTGAAGGATTAAAATCAGAATTAAAGGAGGTAAACAGTAAAGGCAAATGTTTTCCATGATCATAAAACACAGAACAGCTTTTGAAGGAGGATTCCAAGCCTTGTAGCCAACACCAAGGAAAGCCCTGATGACTCACTGAGGGCTTGCCACAGGAAAGATTTTGGGGACATAAACATTCTGGATGGATTCTATTCCCTGGTTAACATTTTATAGCTTCTTTGTAAGATATTTGGAGTGCTAAAGGCAAAAAGGAGCATGGGATGGAAGGGGTAGCAGACTGTAAAACTGGAGGATATGGTTACAAAATCAGTACCCCTGGGCAAGGGGGAGCTGCTTCATGTGTCCCCTCTTTGTCCCTCACCACTTTGGTACCAAAGCCAGGCTCTGTTTAAGGACTTGACAGGGGCTGGGAACGTAGTTCAGAGGCAGAACTTGCCCATCATATGTGAGGCCCTGGGTTCTATCCCTAACACTGCAAATAAAACAGAAAACCAAACCTGACCAAAGTGTGGGGAGGCGGGAGCAGGAGGAGAGGGACCTGGTACAGGAAGTTCAGCCTACTCACAAGAACTGAGTGGGGAAGAGTGAGGAGTGCATCGCCTACAGTCCAGGTCACCCAAGAGGAAAGGGGTCGGAGGCAGGCTAGGGTGCCAACGCCTATACTGATCTTTGTTCTGGAGAGGCACCTGGCTCCCAAAGAAAGGAGCACAGAGTAGCTTCATTAGGACCCTAACACTCACCTTCCTTCATCCAGGTTCTCCATGTTCTTGGGAACCCTCTGATATCCCCATTCCCTGGTGTACTAATAGCATTCCATCCCTCTTCCTACTTTCCTATTATCTCACGATTATAAATCTCAACTAAAAGCAACCTAATTGCTCAGAGTTGATAGGTCCCCCTATATAAAAGTGTTAATTTAGAAAAGTCTTCCAGCCAGGCATGGTAGTGCATGCCTGTAATCCCATTAGCTCAGGAGGCTAAGACAGGAGGATCTCGAATTCAAGGCTAGCCTCGGCAATTTAGCAAGGCCCAAAGCAACTTAGTGAGACCCTGTCTTAAAATAAAAAATAAAAATGACTGAGATGTACTTTAGTGGCAAGGCACCCCTGATTTCAATCCCTAGAACCAAAAAAGAAAAATTTTTTAAAAAAACAAGAAAGAAAACAAGAAAATTCTTCCTTTATTAATTAAAACATAATAATATGGGTACTAATAAAAGACAAAATAAGAAGCATGTTCTAAAATTTAAAACAATATGGGGAAGATATTCTGGACCTGAGACTTCTTAGCACTTCTAACGCAGATGATTCAGGAGTACAATTTGAGAAGCATGGCTGATGTCACCGCAAAAACACTCTTGGCTTTTATTTCTTATCAACTTCTGCTCCTTCTTGGCTAAATTCAGAAATATCCACTCTAATCCCAGGTCCTGAAACATTCTTCCTAGCTTCTTAACCTTCTTAACCTTCTTAACCTGGGTTCATTATCTGCCAATGGAAGTGAAGTTATGATTTGCCAAATGCTTTCATCCAAGGTCAAAAGCTCAGTAACTACCAAGCAGGTGCCAGGACCCACATGTTCAAAGGCTTAATCTTCAGAGCCAGGGTCAGGACTAGATGATATGTTCTGTCAAATGAGGAGAGTTGCAAAACCTGCCCCCCCCCAAAAAAAATGAATAAGAAAGGACAGAGCAAAATTAAGAGCAGGCTTTGCTGACAGACTGCCTGGGTACAAATCATGATTCTCCTATTTATTACTCATTGTACTTTGAGCATGTTCAGGCTTCCTGTTCTCAATTTCCTCACCTTTAACCTAGGAATAAAAGTGGGCTCTTCCTTATAGAGGTGCTATGAGAATGAAATGCAATGATGCTTAGCACAGTCTAAATAATTATATGATAACTATTATTATTTTGATGTTCATTGTCCCCTAAAAGCCCATTTAATAAAGGCTGATTTGTAGGGTGGCACTAGGACATGGTGGGATCTTTGAAAGGTAGGCCCTAGTGGCAGATCCTTGGGTCATTTGGCACAATCCCTCAGATGGGACAGTGAGACCTGTCTCTCCCTCTGGCTCTGCAGCCTGGCTCACAATGTGAGTGACTTGCTCCTGCACATGCTCTGTGCATATGCCTCCCTTGCAAGAGGCCCCAAACCATGGGCTGCCCAATCTTGAACTTGAGCTTCTAAAATTTCTAACCCTAAATCAACCTTTTCTCTTTAATTTTAATTTAAAATTTAATTGCCTGCATAGCAATGTGAAGCTGATGAGAACATTTTCCTAAGTTTTGTTCATATTCCAGAACTTGGAGAACTAAGAATCCCAATGGCTGAGCATAGTCAACGCTTCTAAGAAAGAAGCCACCTTTGCTAACCCACAGGTTCACAAAAAGAGGTTGCTTCAGAACCTGACAAGAGCGGACTTCAGGTTCTGAACTTCTGTAAGAATGTCAACTGTGCTTCCAGTCTGATATATCGATCTCACCTCAAGCAGTAGCACCAAGTTTCAGTACTTCAGGCACTTGTCAAAAGAATTCACCTCTCAACTGACTGAATCTAGCATTTGCCAAAGGCTTGCTTGAGATGTCTGATATTCTGCCCTGTTGTATTTGCTCAGTAAAGACATGCCTTCACCAAGTTGAGATTTAATGTTTTGTCCTCGGGCTTTTTCCCCCCTTTCTTCTTCTTCTTTTTTAATGGAGAATCAATATAAGAAAAATCCATTTGAAGAAAACTTTATGTCTTTTGTAAAAATCATATCCTTGACAGCAAATAGGTTTCATCTTAGGTTCCAACGTCAGATGATTGGTAGTGATTGTCTGGGGTGCTCTGTTTAGAGAGACTGCAAGGTTGCCATGATTGATTAGCAGTGTCTGCCAGGAACACCAGCGTGGTGCCTCTGTGATGCAGTCACCCTCTGTACCATTGCCACAGTTTAAAGGATCATATGTTGTACAATGTACTGTGCTTATGTAAGGTCTTGCTATATGTGTGTTTCCTTTCTTAATTCAATGTCATGGGCCTCTCACCACTGAGGCTGGCACATATTAATTCTTCAGAGTTCTCCTTCCATCATCAACTAACCCTCAGAACTCGAAGGTAAGGTTACTCTAAAAGTTATTAAGATCAACTCACAAAAGGGGAGATTAAAAGACAGGTGTTTCTCAAAGCAAAAGGTGTAGGCCAAGGTGATTTCCTGTAGGCTAGATAATCTGAGTGAAACTTAAGCTTGATTAGTGGTATTAACTGTATGCAAATGAAAGTAGAGGGTTTGAACAAAAAGAGAACTAATGTGGAGGAAAAAAAACATGTGAAGAAAAATGTTCTCACCATGGGCCATTAGGATAATCATGGCACTTCAGACAGCTCAAAGATGATAAATCATTATAGTGGGTTTTAAAGAACTCTTTGCCAGAACCATCTTAGTGGTGTTAAATTGTTTAAGTGGCCATCTGTGGAGCTGTGCAGCAACTGGGTGGGTTTTATGGACCAGTCTGGTACAGCCATTCAAATAGCTACACCTGTTACATGGAGGCTATTTGCAATGCTTCTTTTCGGATCATAAATCTTGCCAATCCCACCTTTTGCCATTTTCATTCTATAGATTACTTAAAACAGAAGGAACGTGGGTACATTGAATTGTTTCCCATTTAACAAAGAGTATATTTTAAGCACAAAAACAATACTCGATTTAGATAGAAGTTTTGGAACTTATGGTTCAGTTTGAAATGTTTTCTCCTTGAAAGATTTACACAGCAAAATCAGAGCAAAACACCATATTGGGTAAGCATAAAAGAGACAGTCTATTCTTATTCTATTTGCTTATTGGAAATAAGATATCAAACGTTTTATCTCCCACGTTTAATAACAGTCACTATGCCCCAGTGAGGTAGAAGTGATTACTTATAATATCAGGAATAATAACAACCACAAACACTTAAGAGCTTTACTTTGCCAGACACCATTCTAAGTGCTTTATTGATATCCTTTAATCTTAAAAAAAAAAACTCCAAGAAATGTGTTTTATTATTATTCCCATTTTATGGATGAGGAAATTGAGGCACCTGGATAATGAGTAACTGGTGTTGGATCACACAGAATTCAAACTCAGGCAATCTGGCTTTAGCATTTGTCTCTAAACTACTTTGATATGCCCTCTCGTCCCTTGAATGGAAATCCTGATTTATCATATGTGTGAGGCATGATTTCAGGGATTCGCTTGAGCTATTCCGAGCATTGCAAATCGCACCTTAGTGTTCCTTTGGCCCATTACTAGTGTTGAAGGGTAAAGGGAAAGAATGTGAGTTTGGCTGAGTTGAGAAAAGAAAGAATCCTGTTGTCAGACCAAATTGGTGATGATAATCCATCTTCCCCATTATAATCAGATCTTCTCTGGTTACATAAAACCGTCCTTTTCAAAAGTTCAAAAGAACATCTGCAACAAACTATCAATAATTGTTACTGGCTTTGTATTTCTTTAATTCGTAGTGACACTGTATTTGTCAGAACCATCCCTGAGTGGTCGATGTGTTTTGCACTGTGACTGGGTTAGTGATGAGGGCACAGCTTCTGAACTAGTTTCCAGTAACTGCCACAAGAGAGATTCGGAATAATTATTGTTCCATTCCCACTGCCCCTCCCAACCCAAAGACTATGACAGTGCAGTAAGCAGAACTGTCATACTGCAAAGATAGATGTCTCCTAATGACAGGGAAAGAGATGCCAAATCATTTTCAACTTCAGAGGGGCTGGCCTTGCAAAATTTAATTAGCTTACAGTTGAGAAGAAGCTTGAAGCTTCAAATTAGTTATTTAGAGATTCCTGAATGGCTTATCCTTTTACTTTATAAAACTACAATAATAAGCAATGTCCCATGGAAAGAAATGATTAAAATAAAAAAAAAACCTGACTGAGAAGGAAAAAAAACAAACAAAACCCCAAACCCAAAAACTCAACCCAACTCACTCCCCAAAACAAAAATCCAAACAAAACAAGCAAACAAAAACAGTGTGACAGGGACACCATCTAGGTGTGATGCCGGCTGCTCTGGAACTTCTTTGAGCCTGTTTTCCCATCTATAGACAACCACATCATGATTGGAACTCGGCAAGTTGCCTGACATAGTGTCCTTGCTCAATAAATTTTGGCTTCTTTATCACTTTTCCTCCTCTCTGTTTATTCAAACTCTGAAAAAAGTCTCTGGGAATCTCCATTTCAGAGTCTCCATCCTCTGCACCTCTCCTCTTGCTGTTCAAGATTCAATCATCCTGGGCTGGGGTTGTGGCTCAGCAGTAGAGCACTCACCTAGCACGTGCGAGGCCCTGGGTTCAATCCTCAGCACCACATAAAAATAAATAAATTAAATAGAGGTATTGTGTCCAATTACAACTAAAAGGTAAATATTAAAAAAAAATTCCATCATCCTGGCCTGATTAAACAACCTCCTGGAGATCATTTCTATTTTTTTTCTCTCTCAGCAACTTACACATTTTTAGAAAAATAACCACCAAGGCTCTTTTTTTAATTTATAAAAATGATGAGTCCCTTACCTATAGAATAATCAACCAAAAACCTGCGACTCTTTCTCCAGATTCATCTACTACCAATTCTTCACTCATTCCTTATTCTACAACAAAATCAATGTCCCACACTAGTGGTCTGTGGTGTTACACATTTACTTTTTCATCTTATAATGTCTTCCTTACCATTTGTGAGCTTTTACTTGTTGCATAAGACCCTTTAGAAGCATCACCTACTCTATCCACACATCTCTAACTAAAAGGCAAGAATAAGAACTGCATTTGCTCCATACCAATTACAGTCTTTCTCCTTTGCAATATACTGTTCTGTGTCACTCTTTGTGACAATGAAGTCCTTGAGGAAAGGAAGCATGTTCATACTTTTTAATAGGCAACTTAGGGCTACAGTTAGATGCATCTCAAGTTATTATATTAATATTCAATTCCTTTGTTTTTAACCTCAAAACTTAAGGTGATAAAGCAATTTGAAAGTCATAAAAAAGTATGTTTAAATTTACTATTAAATTATTATTATTAAATAAATGAATAGGATGCTACTAACAACAGATGGAACAATCTCTGGCACCTTACATGGTACATATTGACCAGATATCGAATGAGAGAATTTAATATCTGGTTTTCTGTAATTACTCTTGTCCCTTGTTCAGCCTATTAGTTATAAGCCATTATTACATTTCTATATTTTGTCTAACCATTAGTTTTCCTTTATTAGAAACTAATGGATTTGGACATAACTTTTCTATATTCATATATGAATATACAACCAGTGAAACTCCACATCATTTACAACCACAAGAATGGGAAGTTATATTCCATGTATGTATAATATGTCAAAGCACACTCTACTGTCATCTCTACTGTCATGTATAACTAAAAAGAACAAATGAAAAAGTTCAAAAAAAGAAACTAATGAATTCTACCAATGTGGACTAAGCTAATGTATATTCTGTGCCTGCTATAAATGCACAGTTTGGACAAATACAAGAGAAATGAAATTTAACTATATAGATCAGTTTGAAAGACAAAAGACATTGATTAGGTAATCAGAATGAAGAGGAAATAAAAGCCAGAACTGATCAGCTAACAACTGATGCCAAAGTAAGGGGTGTGTGTTAGGAAAGAGTAACATCTGGTCCAAATACACATAGAAATCAAATCTGTGTGTATGTGTGTAAAATTATTATAGATAGGAGCCTCAGGACTATAATGTCTACCTTGAAAGAAAAGATGTGGCTTTGGGTTGATATTGAGGTGTAACTGAGCCTCCTGCACAATTTCAGACCTTGGAGTGACTGCCGCCCCCATGAAGGGGTTCTAGAAATTTCTGAATACTGGATCCAGGGAAGTAACAAAAACAAAAAGGCTTGTCTTCGTCCAGGCTTTGGGTTGAGTAAAATGTCTATGATATAGACAACTCACATGTGTGAACTGAATTCAACTTTAACCTAAAGGTAAGGGAAATTCCAAACTGAGAAATACATTTAAAAACATATCAACAAAAACATCCAGTGCCCATGGTAGCAATCCATGTTAGTTGCTACCAAAGGAAAAAAAAACCCAATGAAGATGAACTCACATTACAAGTCACTAAATAAGGAAATGACATACCATGAGGGAGAGTCAGCAGATATAACAGGAAGATAAGCTTCTTTAAAACTTAAGTAAGAGGTTGGGGTTGTGGCTCAGGGATAGAGCACTTGCCTACCATGTATGTGAGGCACTGAGTTTGATTCTCAGCACCACATATAAAATAAAATAAATAAAATAAAGGTCCATCAACAACTAAAAAAAATAATTTAAAAAAGTTAAGATAATAAAGCCATTTGAAAGTTATTATTAAATAAGTATATCTAAAACCATAATAAGTGAATAGGATGCTATTAACAACAAAAGAAACCAAATAGAATTACAGAGATTATTTTTTTCATAAAAGATGAACAGGCAATTCAGCATATTGGATTCAACTGAGGAATTAGTGATCTGAGAAAATCACCCCGAATGGAACACAGAAAGATAAAGAATCCACGATGGGATAGGTGGAGAAAGTTGGAGTTAAAGCTTTCAAATGTGGTTGTTTTGTAAGGAAATGAGCTATTTTTAAGTGTGATAAGTCAAATATGAATGTTAGAAATTTAAGAGTAAACTATAAAGGCATAGAAACGAAACATATAATTCCAAATTAGCCAAGATTAAAAAAAGGAATCAAATATTAATATAAAAACTTGAGATGCATCTAACTGTAGCCCTAAGTTGCCTGTTTAAAAAGTATGACTGAGTTAAGTGCTCAACCACCAAATTTGGAGAAACATTATGTTCACTAAAGTGAAAAGATAAAAACTAAGAGAATGTCTGAAATAGAAACTTAGAGAGTTTCACTTAAAGGGGAATTCTAATGGTTTTGAGCAAACTAATGAAAGAGGAAAAGTTGCATAAAGATTACTTAAGAAAAATATACAATATTAGCAATCAAAGTAGAATATTACATTGTTTATGTACAGGAGGCAACAAAAACTATACACATATATGTATAATATCTATAAAACTCACATCAATTCTCTGTGCTATTGAATTTGAAACAAATATTTTCTAGAAAAATATTATTATTGAAATTGATCCAAGAAATAGAAAATCTTGAAACACTATAATGATGAAAGAAATGGTATAAGTGGTTAAAAAATCTATCCTATAAAAAGTACTAGGTACAGCTGTTTCAGAGACAAGTTCTATCAAACGTTTAAGTAACTCAATACAGATTATTTGAGATAAAAAGAGCCAAGAGGCCGAGTCAGGACGAATGCAAGTTTAAGGTCATCCTCAGCAACTTTTAGCCACGTCCTAAGTGACTTGGTGAAATCCTCTCTTAAAAAACAAAATGGACTGGGGATATGACTCAGTAATAAAGTGCACCCTTGGGTTCAATTCACAGTATCAAAAAAAAAAAAAAAAGAAGAAGAAGAAGAAGAAAAGAAAAAAAAAGAACTTCCCATTTTAATTCATCAAATTGTTGCTAAACCATATGAGAATGGAAAGAAAGAGTATAAATTCATCCATTTAATGAGCATAGTATCTAAAAATCCTAATCAAAAGATAGAAAAGAGAACCTAGCAACATGCAAAAATGTCATATCTGAGGATCCATAGGGATTTTCTCTAAAAGGGAATGATATTTAAGTATAAGAATTTTTGTAATGTAACCCATGGCATTAACAGATTTAAATGAAAATAAAATATGACCAATTCAATAAATGCAGAAAAAAAAACATTCAACAAAATCCAACCCATGAATAATAACAAGGCTTATCAAACTAGAAAAATAAGCACTTTAATCTATGATCAAATTATATTTTTAAACCCTATATCAGTCAAGATGGGTTAGACTACAGTAATAAATAACCCCAAATCTCAGATGCCTAACATAACATCAGAAGGTTATTTCTTGTTCACACTACATGAGGGAAACAGGAGGTTCTGCTATTCTAGTAATTCAGGGCCCTAGGCTGGTACTTTTTTCTATAATGAGAAGAGTACTGAGATGGGAACAGGATGATTGGAACACTGATTTTTAAAGTTTCCTCTTGCAGTGACATATGTCATTTATGCTCATCTTCACTGGCTAAGACAACATGTAATGGGATGTTCCCATCTCAACTGGGAGAAATAAATTTCTTTTGTTTATAAACTAATCAGTTTAAGGTACTTCATTATAAGCAGCCCAAATGGACTAAGACATTATTTCTGTATCTTCATCTGGACCTAAAAGAGAAATGTAAATGCAAAAATCTAGGCATCTAAGTTTTCTTCAACCTTTATCTTTTTTTTCTGAATCTTTGTTTTAAAAATACTTCCCATTTTAGTAAGATTTTTAATTATTATTTTACAAATGGAAGCCTGAAGGAAAAGCAGTAATTTGCTAAGAGAACATCAGTATCATGGTTCCAAATGTTATTATGATGTTATCTTCCAGGAATTGTTGTAAAGTTTTCAGAGAGTAATCCTTCCTAAAATATTTGTATTCTGTTTTCTAAAACATTTTTCCAATTTATATTTTAAAAAAGACGAAAATAGTATATTACATTTTAATAAGATAATGTAAAATTAATGATAGTCTGCATAAATGAAGGAAATTTTGAGTAAATAGTGACCATTTTAGAGCTTTCCATGGGTCAAATCAATCAAAAGGTGATATTTACATTGTAGATTTATTTTTCTTTCATAGATCTGCTCACACTGTTACTAAAACCAAAACTAGTTAGAAAATCTAGATGATGTATAAGACACAGAATCTAGGTCATTCTATCATAATTGGCTCCAGTTCTGCAATACTAAGAGAACACCTTTTATGTATAGAAAGAAAATACACAGCATTAAGATGGCAATGAAGCCAATGTACTATGTGAGATCTTGCTGTTTTTAGAATTTTTGCTAATGATGATTACATTTGAAATTCTTCCTGGAGTTTCACTAGATGCAGCATTACTCATTTCCTGTCTTTAGGAAGTATTCAGAATCACTGAAGTATTGTAAAGAGGACACTCTAAGTAGTTCATGACCAAAGTTTTCAAGATTCATTAGTAAACTTTCCTAGATACTTCCACTCTACCCATGAGATAAAAACTGTATAATATAAATCTCTATTCCATAACAGATCTATAAAAATGAACTTGCAAGTAAACAAAGTTTCACTTGCACCCAACTTTCAATAAAATAAACCCAGACACGAGTTGTAATTCACAAAAAGGTGATTATTTTGCAAACACTGGAAGCAAATGAGTTTTCCATAGCTTATATAAATATAAATGGAAGTAGGATTTTCTGACCAAGAAGAGATTTTTTTTTAAATTAATACTTAACCATCCATAATATCATTTGGATATGAATAAGAAATGAGCCATTTATTTATTTATTATTAGCAAAGCTCAGACAAAGCAAGAGAGATAGTAAAAATGGAAAGAATGACGACCTCTGAGAAAGGTGGAAGTCAAGAGTTTCCAAAGGAGTTAATCCCATGGATAAAGTAGAAAAATTACAGTTAATGAAAGTAATTTGTATTAAAGAGAAACTGCCAGTGGACTTCAATGCCTGAGAGGTGCCTGCAGTGTTCTGATGAATGGCATGTAATAAAAGACAGGAGCACAAGGATGCGCTGTGTGCTCTGAGCTCTGATAATACTCTGGAAGCTCTGAACTGTAGCCCCTCAGAGAAGTCCTGGGCCCATGAGGTAGCTGATGAGGAAATTAACACCTCCAGAGACACAAGGACCTACTGGCAAAGAAAATTAAAGCTGAAATGCCTGCAAACTGTCTCTCTGTTCCAGAAAGGATACCAGCCTCTACTATGAAGATGTGAAATACAGTGAGAACTCTTTGGCCATTTCCTTCTTCCCAAGAGTAATTAATGGGATGTAGCTGGTTTTGTATGTGTGTATAAAATTGCTACGTTTGCCCTGTCCACTAGAGATTATAAAAACAGCTGGAGAAAAGACACTGTGCTGCCATAACTGATGAGCTCTTTGAAAGGCTTGGTGTGAGGCAATGCATACGGCAAACAGCAGCTCCCCACCTGCTGGAATGCTCTATTCAGCTCTGCCATGGCTTGCTCTTTCATGTCCTTAGGGTCTTGATTCAATGTTAGAGGTTCTTATCATCACCCTTCTAAAGTGGATCTTTCCATGACTTTCTTTATTTACTCTGTGCATTTACTTGTTGACCCTTTAGTTTTTGATTTGTTTTGTTTTGTTAACCTGCTTTTCTTCCCTGCCTCTCTCCTGAAACATAAACGTAGGATTTTATTTGTCTTGATCACTGAAAATATTCTTAGCAACTGTGCTTGGCACATAGTGGCACCTATACAATATTTATTGAATAAATTTATCAAATATAAAGAACATTAAAAATGTTTTCTGAGTACATGATCACAAAGCAGTTAATGAATAAAAGAATAAGTCTCTTTTCAAAGGAAGGCATTTATAATACTTTCTTAATAATGTATGAGGTCTAATTGTAGCTTCCATCCTCAACAATCTATGGTCACCTTCCTCAGAACCAAATATCCATCGGTCATCCAGAAGAAGTAGTAATGGTTAAGTACTAGAACTCACCATCAGTCACAAATGCAGAACTATTCATAATATTTCACTAAGGATAACTTGGAGAACCACTGTTTGTATAGTCTACACAGCACCAAGCATGTCAACTTGAATGTTTTAGCACTTGAATATAACAGTTCAAGCTAAGAAACTGACAACAGCACCTTTTCAACTAAGAAAAACGATACATTCATCTACAGCCAGGTTTCTTCAGCTGTGACCTCAAAGAGAAGCTCAGCAATAAGCTGCTCACCTCCTCTAAGCGACTGAACAGCTGAATGTCTAAAGGCTGAATGTGAAAAGGTGTGTTCAATAAATATTCATTGAATATTAAATATTCTTGAATGTTCGAACTTTTCATTCATATTGAATGAATGGATCACACTCCCCGCAAATAATATCCTTATCTTAGATGACTTTCATGGTCTCTGTTTGCAGAAAATATATGCCTTAAAGTAAATTAGGTTTCAGCAGGTGCAGTGGCACACGCCTGTAATCCCAGAGGCTCGAGAGGCTGAGGCAAGATTGAGAGTTCAAAGCCAGCCTCAGCAAAAGCAAAGGGCTAAGCAACTTAGTGAGACCCTGTCTCTAAATAAAAGACAAAATAGGGCTGAGGATGTGGTTCAGTGGTCAGAGTACCCCTGAGTTCAATTCTGGGTACCAAAAACAAAACAAAACAAAATGTAAATTAGGTCTCAAAACAATTATTCTTGATAATTGGCAAAATATGGAAATTTTAAATAGGTTCAAAATGTCACTGATTTAGTAACACTATTACTGCTGCTAAACACACAGTAGGGACTGGCTTAGTAGTACAGCCCTTGCTTAGAATGCTCAAGGCCCTGAGTTTGATTTCCAGCACTGCAAAAAAGCAAGCAAGGGGCTGGGGATGTGGCTCAAGTGGTAGCGCGCTCGCCTGGCATGCGTGCGGCCCAGGTTCGATCCTCAGCACCACATACAAACAAAGATGTTGTATCCGCCAAAAACTAAAGAATACATATTAAAAAAAAATCTTATTCTCTCTCTCTCTCACTCTCTCTTTTAAAAAAAGCAAGCAAATAAACAAACAAAACCCACATAGTAATATTAAGGTTTTAAGTTCTAAGGTACTAGTACTTTTTATATATAATACTTGTATTATCAACCCTATTAGAGAGGCTAACATTAGTATTCTCATTTTATCAATGAGGGACCTGGAACAAAGAGATTAAATGATGCATATAGGGTTTCCAGCCAGCAAACTAGATTCAAACCTTGACATTCTGGTGTCAGGGTACCTGCTGTTCATTGCAGATTTACCAAGTGCTACTGCAAGACGTCTGCCTGCAAGTGTATTATCATCAGTATGTGACCAGTTAAGTACCAAAACTGAGAGTAAGTGAAACTTACATGCCAATCTGACATTGCCACAACATCCAAGTGAGTGATAAATGGACTCATCTTGTTGGGCAGGGTACAGGGAATTAGGGGTCGTTACAGGCACATGGCAGGCATCATGTGGCCCTCACTGTGGAATGGTTCTATGTTGAATGACATACTGGCCTAAGAAAAATAAGAATCAAAAGGAAAAAAGAAAACCCACTTAGTTCTTCCAATAGTATGATAAATCTGGTTTTTTTTTTGATAAATCTTGATCTATGTCAATTTCATTTGAATTCTCAGAAGATTTTCCCTTCTTAGGTGGGAAAGAACACTAGGAGAGTCAATTTTTGCCTGTACCCATCAGATAAAAAAAATACAAAAATATTTTGAGGTTTAATCAAATTTACATTTATAAATTTAGTGCATATTTTAATGAAGATATATAAAAGCATTTCAATGTGAAACTCAGATTTGCCTTTACTGCATGAAACTATAATGTTTAGCCATCTTTAAGGTATATTAAAATATTCCTCCATAAACAAACATTCAGAACTTGAAGTTTTCAGTTCTGTACAAAAAGAGAAAGGCTTTTTGCAAAAACACTAAATACAATGAAAAATATTTAACTTACATTTTTAATTTGTAAGACACTTCCCACCACTACCAATCAAAATCAATTACCTAATTGATTCTACTCCATATTTTGGCTTTCTAGTGATTTAGAAATGGACTTAAATCAGATAAGAAACTATAAAGGAAGAAATATGTCTGAAAAAGAATACAATGATAATGAATGTCTGTACTATCACAAAGAAAAAAATGAGATATCTCATATATATTGATTTTCCACTAAATGATGCATCTCCTTTAAAGAGTTGTGTGTGTGTGTGTGTGTGTGTGTGTGTGTGTGTGTTTGTTTTAATGGAATGAATGAAGTTTGAAATGCAAAGCATACTTCTTGGTGAATGCAAAACAAACTTCTTTGTAAAAGAAACATTCTGGCCATAATTCAGAATCCTTTTGCAAAAGCCTATAAACTCTTGAAGCAGGGACCCAGTACTGTGTGATTTCCTGAATTATTAAATTACTATTTACCCCCAACCCTGGGCTCAGAATACTGCAAAATTCCTGGGGTCTCCTCTTGGTGAATTTCTTTTTTTTTTTAATTTTTTTTTTTGGTACCAGGGATTGAACCGAGGGCACTCCACCACTGAGCCACATCTCCAGCCCTATTTTGTATTTTATTTAGAGACAGGGTCTCACTGAGTTGCTTAGTGCCTCGCTTTTTGCTGAGATTGACTTCAAATTTGTGATCCTCCTGCCTCAGCCTCCAGACACGCTAGGATTACAGTCATGCACCACCCTGCACCTGGCTCCTTTTGGTGAATTTCTAAGGAGATACTTCCACCCATCTCCATCATCCTTTCCTTTTCCTACCCTTCCACTTTTAAAACTCTGCCTTCCTAGGTAACTTCCTAGGTAACAGAACCACAAAGAAAAGAAAAACACAAGCTTAAGCACACATACACGCAGGTGAGTACTGAGCAGCGTTCTGTGGGCTGCTGAGATTCATTACAGATGGCTGAGGCTTGAAGGATGATGGTTGGATAAGAGGGGCATACTTGATCTTCTATCATTCTGATAAGAATTCTATGAGGCAGAGAAAACGCATATGCCATTATCCTCATTTTTTTTTTTAATGGAGAAACTGCAGCACACAAAGAAAGTCAAGTAACTTGCCCAAGGCACCAAGCAAATTAGTGTCAGAGAATTCAGGTCTTTAAAACCTGAACTCTTCCATTCAGATTATAATAGTGCATTCCTCCTTCTGTAGTCTTCCCTATACATATTTTATCCAAGTACAATATGTGTCTAAATTGTACTTTATGTGTATGCATTTCTTGACACCTCAACCAAAGCATCAAATTATAATTTCCTATTGTTTTCTTTCAAATGTCAGCTTTTGAAATGATACCATAAATCTTTCAAACATGAAATGAGCAAGAAGAGGAAAGAAAGGATGATGTGGAAGCAAAATATAGGAACAGTTTTAATGACTTTGTTTGGATAAAGAACCAAGAGATAAAAAAAAAAAAAAAAAAAAAAAAAAGCAAATAAAACTCAAACAATCCCACCCCAGGGCTGGGTGGGGGGATTTCTTTAGGATCGAGTTTTGCCTCTTTGCCTCTTTGTGCAGTAGGTGGCGCTATGGTACTGCTTGTTAGGCTACAGGAAGGCTGTGAGGCTGAAGAACACAGTCCAATTCACTCTTAAGATATCCATTTTCTTTTGCATTTTCAAATGTTCCCTTTCTGTTTTTGAAACGTTTTTCCTCCGTGCCCTGAGCACCTTCAAGCTGCACTATCTGCATCCCTTTTTCTCTGCAATGACAGAGGCTTATCACCCTCACTGCACATCCTTATGATGATGCACTTTGAGGAAGATAGCAGGAGCTGGGGTGCGCAAAGCACCCACCTTTCCCTATGCCATCACTCAAGAGGGTTTCCCCATAATTTCTCAAATATATTTTTTAGTTCCGAAATAGGACCCTGGTGCAACTGGTAAATATCCAGAACCATCATGTCTTCATATTTTTAATTACAATGCAGCAGGAATGATTGTCAGGATTCTCTCATAAAAATATACTATTTTATTCGAAATTTTATTCAAAATAAAAGACTTTAAGGTATTTCTAAGTTGGCTAAGTAATGCTGAAGGGGGAAAATATTCATTTTTAGGAGTATGTAAGAATCAAAAAAGTTCATCTCTAAATAGGGGGACTATGACTGGGTGGTTAACTATGACTGGATGGTTAACTTTTTGTGTCAACTTGACTGGGCCCTGGGGGTACCCAGAGATTTGGTTAAACATGATTCTGGGTGTGTCTGTGAAGGTGTTTTTGGATGAGATAAACATTTGAATGAGCAGACAGAGTTGATTGCCTCTCAAATGTAGGTAGACCTCATCCAACTCATTGGACACCTGAATAGAAGAATAGGGAGAAAGGAGAATCTGCCATCTCTGCCTGTCTTCTGGACATGTCTTCTCCTGCCTCGGAACTTGGACTTGGACTTGGACTCAGACCAGAACTAACACTGGCTCTTCTGGTTCTTTAGATTCAGACTGAAGCTATGCCATCAGCTCTGCAGTTGGCTGAGCATAGACTCTGGGAATTCTCAGCCTCCATCTCTGCATATGTTCACGAACTAATTCCCTAGAGTAAATACACAATGCATACGTGCACATACACAGAGCTCTGTTTCTCTGAATAACATATATTATTATGATACTTATATGTTTAATTGCTTGACATAAATGAAATGAAAAAATGTATTTAATTATAACATCAATTCCTTTCTTGGTAACACCAAACTTGGGTTTTTGACAAACAACCTGTAAGAAAACTATACTTAGATTTTTTAAAAAATATTTTATACTGTTAACAAAAAAGCTAACATGGCGACTAGCCAAAGGAAACAAAGCTCTTACCTCTCTGTCTTTCTGCTATCTGGAAGAGTCCATTTAGATTCCATGTGGCAATGCACATGGGTGCCTTCACTTACTCTTCCTACCAGGAAAATATTCAGAGCTGTTATCCTAAATGGCTGTGGTTTACCCTACTTCTAATTTTTAAGATACAGAAACATACAGATTTAAAATGTGTGACATACACAGAACTCCAAGTCCACAAAATTTGTTAAATAAGAAATGTATTTATCTTTATAAAATAACTTAAATAGAGAGTTTGGTTTTATTCTTTTTTTATTTAATTAAAAAATTTTTCGATACTGGGCATTGAATCCAGGGGCACTGTAACACTGGGCTGAACCACCTTATTTTTATTTTGAGATAAGGTCTTGCTAAGGTGCTCAGGTTGGCCTCAGATTTGTGATCCTCCTGCCTTAGCCTCCTGAGTAGCTGGAATTACAGGTGTACAGCACCACCCTTGGCTAAATAAAGAGATTTTTCAGACTAGAGACACATTTACTGGCTTCCTACTGTGTCCTAAGCCAGGGGAACACAAAGCATGGCCTGTTACCTGTTTGTTACTGAGCTACAAAGACAGCAGCTAGAATCAGAAGGTAAATCAACTTTATCACCAAGCAGGCATTTCATGTTAACCAGAATTTTTCAAACAGAGGGCTACATTATCTTGTGGCCCAAGTTCTTTATTTCACTGGAATAGCCTCTTTGAATGCATTGTTCTAGACCCTTCTAGGTGTTCTTATATGTTACTTTGTTATTTATAGTAGCTAGAATTTATTGAATTCTTATTATGAGCTCAGTACTTACACCAAATCATTTAATCCTCACAAAAGCCTTGTGAAATATGTACAGTTGTTATCTTCACTCAACAAATGAGAAAAAATGGAAGCAGAGAGTTCACAGAGTAAGTGATGAGCTGGGATATAAACTAGGGGCTCTGGCGCTAGAGCATGTGCTGGCCACTTTACGGCCTCTCTTGAAATTTGAATCCTGGTGACAAATCAGTGAAGGGGACATTGTTGTCTTCCTTTCAAAGCTGATAAGAGACCATGTTCCAAGTCTGTGAATTTCCCCCAAAGTTTTTTCTCTGCCCTTTCTCTCTGGCATCCTCTAAAGATGTCCCCAAGATCACAGACATTGTGGGGAAATGCAGAAATATCATGGTACATGGCCTCGATCCTCGTGAAACTCACATACTCATGGAAGAAATATCACCAACTGAAAGGTTACTCTGCCCTAGGCTTGGAATAGTACCTATGGGCATGGGAGGTTGTCAATGAGTTATTTTAAAGACACACCCCATGCCCTAAGCCTTGAAAATGGACAGATCTAGTCACACAAGATTACAATAACTCATATACCTCCTTCTTTCTTTTACCCAGTAATGAAATACAGGAAGAGGGACAAATAGGTCCTGCTCTCAATTGTAATGTCAGGACAGTCTCTCTGTGGAGTCTGGCTTCTGCCTTGGGGAGACGGAAAGCAAAGAGTGAGATAAGCAAGAATCTCCAAAGGCAAGGTCAGGGCCGCATATACATTCTGTTCTCCAAAATGGGATGGCGAGTTCCAGAGTCCAGGTACTACCCACTCAATTGGTCTTGCATTGAGTTGGCATCTGTGCTATTGAATAAAATGACCTAAAGTACTAACCCAGATTTGAAGGTCACCGTAACTAAAGTCTTGAGACTTACAGCAGCCTTGTTTCTTTGGGTGTGTAGCTGCCTAACAACAAGTCGTTCATGGTCATGGCAGAATCTGCAGGTTGGCAGAGACTGCAGTGGAAGAGTAAACAGGGTTACATTTTAGGGGGAGAAGGCTCCCAAATACCTGCTTTCTAGAACACTAAGTTAGGAGCAAGATTCTGAAGTCTGACAGGCCTGGTTAAAATACCCTTCCTGTCTCTTACACACTGTGTGACCATGAAGAATGTGGCTGTCTTATATAAATTCACTTAATCTGTAAAATGAGGCTAATATAATTTCACAAGAGACTCTTGAGGATTAAACTATATGCCACATGTAAAGGGCTTCGCATAGTACCTGGCCTAAGACTTAAAACAATAAAATAATCGACACGGAGTCCTTGCTGTGGTAAACACCATTTAAAAAAACTCTACACCTATTAACCCATTTGTACTTCACAATAACTCTGTCAGGTGGACTATATCATTATTGTTATTATTCACAAATTGCCTTACTCCTATTGTGCAGGGGGGAAAACATCCCCATCCAATGGGGTTGGCCAGGTGATAGACTTAAGTCAATGAAACTGGTCCGATATAACACAGAAGATGTTCTAAAAAGATCCTATCACAGTACTGACTCTGGGCCGAGCGCTATGGCACACGCCTGTAATCCCAGCATCTTGGGAGGCTGAAGCAGGAGGATCAGGAGTTCAAAGCCAGCCTCAGCAAAAGTGAGGCCCTCAGCAATTCAGTGAGACCCTGTCTCTAAATAAAATACAAAGTAAGGCCGGGGATGTGTCTCAGTGGTTGAGTGCCCCTGTGTTCAATCCCTGGTACACCTTCAAACAAAACAAAACAAAACAAAAACCCAAAACCCAATACTGACTCTGATGGCAGCTCTTCCAAACTAGGGGCTGCATCCCAGAATGAAAAGGACAGGCAGGACAGAGCCACACCATACCAGGAGCCAGAAATAAAGCTTGTCATCATAACCCATGAAGATTTGAGGCTTATTTTGGTACTATTATTGATCTCATTTTTAATTGAGAAAATTAAGGCATAGAGTGGTTAAGTCTTTTGTCCAAAGTGACACAGCTGGTGGCATCACCTTTTCAGTGCCTCTGAGCGTCACTGTGGTGGGAGAGGACTCAGACACGTAGGAAGGTTTCTTAGCAGCCAGCCCTGACAGGGAAACTCAGTGACACAAGAGAAGAGCAAAGAGGTTAGGGTCCCCGTGATGGGGTAGCTGGAGATTCTGCAGATCTCTGAGTGCAGTAGGAGCAGATGCCCGTGTGAACACAGATTAAGGGAGATTTGAACAAGGTCAGGGGGACTTATGCTATATACGGTGGAAAACTAGAAGCCATTGGAGTTTGGGAAGCTAGGGAAGAGACCATCAGACTAATAGGCAGCCTGTGGCCTTGAAAATCATGGGAGCAAGGAGGCTGCTCCAGGCTTGAGACAGGGATCTAGAATAGGGTGAGCACAGTGGCAGTGTTAACAGAGGTGACAAGACAGATGTTTAGCGACTGTCTGAATATGCAAGCGTCACCTATTTCACCCCATTCTCGTTAAGTGGAAGGAGGGAGGGATGGACAAAGGAATTCTGAAGTATCAAGTTGGGGGAACGACAGTACTGACGGTACCCAGGTGTGGGAAATACATGTCTTGCACATTTAAATAGACCCTTGTCCCTCTCATTGGGCTGTTGTAGTTGATCGTTAGAGCTAACTTAGATCCCTGATCTGATCTGATCCGTTAACAGATCTTAACAGAGCTCCAGGGTTTGTATTGAAAACACAAGAAACATCCAATTTCCGCAGGGACAATTTAGCATAGAAATGTGAGCTCTGAATGTTCTGGTTTTATCCCTCGGTGCCATGAGCAACTTGTGGCTGCAGTTCTCTCAGTTTGTGTGAGTTCCCTGAGGTGGCTGGGAATTAGGTATGGATCAAACGTTCCCAGAGGTGTGTGGCGATGGGGAGGTGTTTCAGCTTCAAGACACCAGTGGGCGTGTTGAGCAGTCTACTGTGGCCTGCGTCAGGGGAAGCGGGAGGTTATAATAGTAAGGACATGTGCTTGGCGCTCATTTTTTTCAACAGAGGAAATGATAAACTGATGATAAGATCTGGAAACAAAATCCTTATCAAGGTGGCCAGGTTGCTGTGACGCCTGATAAGAAGGAGGTGTGGGGACACTGATGAAGGTCCTCTGTTCCGAGCCTGTTGATGCAGGAGACAGCGGGGACTCCAGGGGGATCACAGGATGCTTTGAGGCTGGAGGAGGCAGAAGACAGGGCCTACTGGAGGACATGCAGGATGTGACGAAGGACACTGGAGGGTTTGTTCTGGGGAACAGAACAGTGTGTGTCCCTCTCTCTCCAAAAAGAAAGTCCCATTTGGAGAGTTTCTGAACCAGAGTTGAAGAGCTACCAATTTAGTTGGGGCTTAGGTGAATGATAATGGAAAAGACTCCATTTTTTGACTAAAGTTGAGGGCCCTGATAGGAACAGACTCCATTATAAAAGGACATCACCCACTGAAAGTGGGGTGAAGAACCCTAAGTGGGGTGGAAACAAAGAAAATTGGATTTAATTTAAAGTGTGGAAAGTACAAGTTCATCTATTAATTCCAAAAGGCTTAAAAACATTCACATATTTATTAAAACTAAGATGCAATTGGAATTAAAGAAATAGAAGAGTTAGAAAAAAGTAAATTCTAAGAGCTAAAGCTTGCTTGCAAGATGGGAAGGGAAAAAAATGAAAGAGCCCCAGGAGATTTAAATCAACATTAAAATAATTAACACACACCATAAATTATAATAAACATGCTTAGTCTCTTTAAACATGCTTTAACCTGTAGAGATTTTAATTTATTTATTTTTTATTTTTCCCAGTAGGGGGTTGAACTAGGGCCTCACACAGGCAAGGGAGTTCAACCCCTGCTCCACCACTAAACTACATTACCAGCCCAGTCCTCAGAGACTCTCCGATATGCTGTAGAAACACAGGACTCAACAGACTGCGTCTGTAGGACTGAATGGATCCTGAGAAGGCACACACGGGAATGATGCTTAAGGTTGTAGTTTTAGGAGAAGAGAAGACCTTTGTGAACTTCTAGAGCAGAGAATTACCAGGCAATCTTCCTGAGTGGGGTGGCCTCAGGACAGAAAAGAATGTGACTACAGGAGTCATTGGCTTCCCAAGCACACTGCCAATTAGTGTGGCTTGAAGAAAGGACACAAAGGTGATATGTGCCAGGCACAGTGGTGCATGTCTGTAACCCCAGAAGCTCCGGAGGTGGAGGCAGGAGGATAGGGAGTTCAAAGCCAGCCTTAGCAATGGCGAGGCCCTAAACAACACAGTGAGACCCTGTCTGTAAATAAAATACAAAATAGGGCTGGGGATGTGGCTCAGGGGGAGAGTGCCCCTGAGTTCAATCCCTGGTACCAATAATAATAATAATAATAGCCATGAAGAAGCGATTCCCAAACTAAGAATATTCTAAATTGAAAAGGTGAACTATACTGTAACTACTGGCATTTTAAAATACCCAGTGCGTGCTGAGATGCCTTGTGATTGGCCAACATCTTAACCATTTACCAAGAAGTCAGGAAGTTAGGTTCGGAGCACATGGACTGCGAGGCTGGGTGGGACTGAGTTGTGCCCAGTTCTGTCAACCTTCGAAGAGGCCTTGGGAAAGGCACCTTCCAGAAACTCAGTTTCCCCATCTTCAAAAAGGAACTAATACTTACCTCTTACTCTGGAATGGTTGAGAATATGCTGACATGAGTGTCCCGCATGCGCACAGGCGCGCACATTGAATAAATATCAAGCTTCTGTCCTAAGGGATAAGTGGTCCCAGCCTAAGAGTCACATCTGGATTTCTAAACCAAGGTCACTGGGAAAAATTAATACTTCTAAATGGCATGACCAATAATGGCTTTAATGCAAGAAAAGCTAGTAGAAATATTTTTTAAATATTTTTTAATTCATTTATTCATTCAATTTTATTGAGCAACAATCAAGCTAGACTCTTGTTTATTATTAATTAAAAACATGATTCAGAATTCAAAAATCCAAAAACATCTTTTTAGTGATATATACTAAGAACTATCATTGGTGATACTTCACTTTTGATTTTGCATCCTGGTCACCATAACAACAACAACAATAACAACAACAATATATATATATATATATATACATATATATATATACATATATATGTTATAAATAAACACTATAGAGAATATTGAATTTTATGTTCTATTATTCCTACTCTAACCCACAAATCTGTTCTGCTTGGTGTGATGTTCAAGTGGAGTGAGGGCTACCAAATCAATGACAATGGACTTATTAATTGGGATTGGTACTCTTCTTCCTCATTTTTCTTCCTCACCCCAGTAACAGCTACTGTTTATATGAAAAGGAGAGCATTCATGACCTTCTTTGAGGAAGAACTAGCATTTGTCCAGCTTAAAAAGCACTTTGTTTTTATCTTAATCCCCACATTAAGCAACATTTTCTCCTTCACATATTTAGAAATGGAAGTCCCAAAAAATTAAGTCACTTGCCTGGTTAATGATAGAGGTATGACCTTATCCAATTTCTGACTGAAAATCCTGTGTTCTTTCCTGTGGTTATATGATAGCAAATTAAAAGACTTATTTGATAAGCATTTCAAGAGTTACCAGAGGGGGAGAAATATTCAGTCACACTAGAAATGCCACACAGATGGGAAAAAAAGATTGCAAACGTTTTAAAAATTATGAAACACTTATAGATATGATTCTCAATCAGCTGAAGGTAGATATTCATTTACACCTTTTAACAGCCTAGTTTCCTCTCTCTCTCTTTCTGTCTCTCAGACACAGCTATGATGGGTGGATGCGACATAAATAAGTATCACAGTTGTGTAGAAGCTCAATGAACATTGGCTGTGCATGCCTATTAGCCAGAAGCAACTTATTGGTGTTTGCAGGTGTTATGCAACCAAGTCTACTTAAGGAATTCAGACACTGAGTTAATACTTGGCGATTTAGATGTGTTTCAGAATAGCAAGTCATAGGCTGCTTTTATAGTTGGAGGATATTTCTACAACGATTCTTTACCTTTCTAAACCCATGTCAGATGCCAAAGCAACCCTAAGGTATTCCCATCAAAGATCCAAGTTAAGGATATAAGATACTGTGTGGATAGGGTTTGTAAGTCAAGATACAAAACGGATGAAGTCTCTATTTACTGGGGCATAAGTCTAAAGACAACTGTTATCTATTTTCCAAATCTGATATGAAAATGGAACAACTGAGCTACCTGACTAAATGATAAACTATGTCTGATGATGGTAAAAATTTAGTCAATCTTGATTTCGCTACTGCATGGCATTCTAGGGAGGTGGAAAAACTAACCTGCAGGAAGAAGGCAGAGGAGACTGTAATGAACTAGAACACACTAGCTACAACATGATAAAGGTTCTCTAATCTCACCTTCATTTCCCCCAATGACTGGGGGTCTTTTCCAAATTGCTTTTGCTTAAGACTAAACACAGAAGCAGTTCACTTTACAGACACACTGGATTAACTGGCACTCTCTTTTTTAAAAAAATGTACCTACTTCTGCTGCCCTTAGCTGTTCCCATCATAGTTCCCACTATGAGTCACACTGCTTATATCAGAGAAAACATTTGGCATTTGTTTTTTTGGGATTGGCTAACTTCACTTAGCATTATCTTCTCCAACTCCATCCATTTACCTGCAAATGCCATGATTTTATTCTCTTTTATTGCTGAGTAATATTCCATTGTGTATATATGCCACATTTTCTTTATCCATTCATCTACTGAAGGGCATCTAGGTTGGTTCCACAATTTAGCTATTGTGAATTGTGCTGCTATAAACATAGATGTGGCTGTGTCCCTGTAGTATGCTCTTTGTAAGTCTTTTGGGTATAAACAGAGAGGGATAGCTGGGTCAAAAGGGTTCCATTTCCAGATTTCCAATGAATCTCCATACTGCTTTCCATATTGACTGCACCAATTTGCAGTCCCTCCAGCAGTGTATGAGTGTGCCTTTTCCCTCACATCCTTGCTAACACTTATTGTTATCTTTCTTCATGATAGCTGCCATTCTGACTGGAGTGAGATGAAATCTTAGAGTAGTGTTGATTTACATTTCTCTAATTGCTAGAGATGATGAACATTTTTTCATATATTTGTTGATTGATTGTATATCCTCTTCTGAGAAGTCTCTGTTCAGGTCCTTGGCCAATTTATTGATTGGGTTATCTGCTTTTCTGGTGTTTAGCTTTTTGAGTTCTTTATATATCCTAGAGATTAGTGCTCTATCTGATGGGTTAGGGGTAAAAATTAGCTCCCAGGATGTGGGCTCTCTGTTCACTCACAGATTGTTTCCTTTGCTGAGAAGAAACTTTTTAGTTTGATTCCATCCCATTTATTGATTCTTGGTTTTAATTCTTATGCTATAGGAGTCTTATTAAGGAAGTTGGGGCCTAATCCCACATGGTGAAGATTAGGGCCTACTTCTTCTTCTATTAGACGCAGAGTCTCTGGTTTAATTCCTAGTTCCTTGATTGAGTTAAGTTTTGTGCATGGTGACAGATAGGGGTTTAATTTCATTTTGTTGCATATGGACTTCCAGTTTTCCCAGCACCATTTGTTGAAGAGGCTATCTTTTCTCCCGATGTATGTTTTTGTCACCTTTGTCTAATATAAGATAATTGTAATTTTGTGGGTTAGTCTCTGTGTCCTCTCTTCTATTCCATTGGTATACCAGTCTATTTTGGTGCCAATACCATGCTGTTTTTGTTACTATTGCTCTGTAGTATAGGTTAAGGCCTGGTATAGTGATGCCACCTGTTTCATTCTTCTTATTTTTCCAGATGAATTTCATGATATTTTTTTCTATTTCTATGAGGAATGCCATTGGGATTTTGATTGGAATTGCATTAAATCTGTATAGTGCTTTTGGTAGTATGGTCATTTTGCTAATATTAATTCTGACTATCCAAGAGCAAGGTAGATCTTTCCATCTTCTAAGATCTTCTTTGCTTTCTTTCTTTAGGATTCTGTAGTTTTCACTGTAGAGATCTTTCACTTCTTTCATTAAGTTGATTCTCTCTCTTTTTTTTTATTGGTTGTTCAAAACATTACAAAGCTCATGATATATCATCTTTCATACATTTGATTCAAGTGGGTTATGAACTCCCATTTTTACCCCAAATACAAATTGCAGAATCACATCGGTTACACACTCACATTTTTACATAATGCCATATTAGTGACTGTTGTATTCTGCTACCTTTCCTATCCTCTACTATGCCCCCTCACCTCCCCTCCCATCTTCCCTCTCTACCTTATCTGCTGTTGTTCAATTCTCTCCCTTGTTTTTCCCTCCCCCTTTCCCCTCACAACCTCTTATATGTAATTTTGTGTAACATTGAGGGTCTCCTTCCATTTCCATACAATTTCCCTTCTTTCTCCCTTTCTCTCCCACCACTCGTCTCTGTTTAATGTTAATCTTTTCCTCATGCTCTTCCTCCCTGCTCTGTTCTTAGTTGCTCTCCTTATATCAAAGAAGACATTTGGCATTTGTTTTTTAAGGATTGGCTAGCTTCACTTAGCATAATCTGCTCTAATGCCATCCATTTCCCTGCAAATTCCATGATTTTGTCATTTTTAGTGCTGTGTAATACTCCATTGTGTATAAATGCCACATTTTTTTTTATTCATTCATCTATTGAAGGGCATCTAGGTTGGTTCCACAGTCTAGCTATTGTGAATTGTGCTGCTATGATCATTGATGTGGCAGTATAAGTTGATTCTCAAGTATTTCTTTTTTTTTTTGAGGTTATTGTAAATGGGGTAGTTACTCATATACAGAGGATTTGTTACTCATATACAGAAATGCCTTTGATTTATGGGTGTTGATTTTATATCCTGCTACTTTGCTGAATTCATTTACTAGTTTTATTTAGAGACAAGGCCTCACTGAGTTGCTTAGCGCCTCGCCATTACAGAGGCTGGCTTTGAACTCTCAATCCTCCTGCCTCAGCCTCCCAAGTTGCTTGGATTATAGACATGCACCACTGTGCCCAGCTTGTATTCTCCTTTTCTTAACTTTAATCATGGATTTGAACATGAACTTGCTTTAACCAGCAGAACAAGGCATAAGAAATAGTGTGAGAGTTCCAGTCCTAGACTGTGACTGGGCTTGTATGTTTCTGTTAATTCAGTTCTGTCTCTATCATTGCCATAGGACTTTGGTAGCTTCTGGTTTCCTTAGTCTGGTCCCTAGAATAAACCCTAGAGCCCCACCCCCAGTGAGGAACCAAGCTCAGCCACGTCCATGTTCATGGTATTCACCCAACCAAGATTAGCCAGCTCCAACCTGCCCCACAGATGCATGAGAAATATAACATAGTGTTTTGAAACCACTGAATCTTGGAGTAGCTTGCTATGCACAAAAAACTAGCCAATACAGTTTTAAACAAAGTTACCTTATACAACAGTGTTCTGTGATATATACCACTCTGTTGAAATCTTGAATATAACATATTTATGAATTTGTTTTGCTGGAAATGGAAAACCAAGGCTTGAAGCATGCTAAGCAAGTGCTCTACCACTGAGCCACACCCCCAGCCCTAATTTTATATGAATTAAATTTCCTATTTATATTCAGTCATTTTATCTCTTTAGATAAACTAAACTGATATGAAATAATACTGATAACATCTTGCTTAATCTCCTCCCTCACTATATTTCTAGATAGACAATAACTGTCATAGAATTATCATTAGCTCTTATTGTCATAAAAGTTTCAATACATTAATGTAATTAAATGTTTTCATCGGCTGATCCTTAATCTTCTTTGGTGGTCAATAGAGACTACATTATTTGTGAACTAATCAAATTTAGGTATTGATTACTTTTGTTTCTAGATTTGATGAGGCCTGAAAGACAATATGAAGAAGCAAATCCTGATTTACAGAATATCCTAGCTAAAAAGAATGAGAAGAGGACAAATGTAGTTTTCAAAGACAAGCATCTCTTATTTCTTTAGGAAAACTGAAAGTATGTCCTATAGATACAAGTAAATATGTTTTAGTAATTTGGGGCTATAGAACAAGGGGAATATTCTATAAGACAGTTATTCCTCAATGAAAATGTCTTTTAAGTTCCTACATTTCTGTGTGTCTTGATATATACATATGTGGTATATTGTACATACACACACATATATGGATGGAAGGAAGGATACATGAATAGATGGATGGGTGAAGAAAGAGGGAGGGGAAGCCAGAAGGTGGAGGTTCCAAAAGACTGCAGCTCTCATTCCAGATCCAAAACAAACCTAATAAACTATAAAATCCCCATTAAAAAATGCTTCAGGGCATAAAATACAAAAATACCTACATACACTAAATTCTGGAAACGAATGAACCTGCTACAAAAAAGGAGAGAGCAACAGCTGTCCTTATTTCTAGTAGGGCAGAAGAAAGATAAGAAATCAGCCACGGATGTAGGAAGAGAAGAAACAAGCCTAACTTTTCTTTTTTCCTTGCAGTACTGGGGATGGAACCCAGGGCCTCAGTCATGCTTGACAAGCATTCTACCACTGAGCCACTTTGACAGCTGTATGTATGCTAGAGCCTGACTTTTGACAGCTGTATGTATGCTAGAGCAATGGATTCGAATTCTGAGAAGCCCCATTATGAGGCAAGCCAGCACCTGCCTGTCAACCTGTTCCCATGGGTCTTCAGGTACTGGGGATAGTAACACTGATAAGGTGGAGAGAAATTCACCTGCAACATTCTGGGATTTTACCTACCTGAGGCTGGGAGTGGTCAGGAGAGCAGAAAAAGACCTTTCTAAAAATTTCTAAATTTTTAGAAAGGTCTGAGTATAGGGCAGCTCACTGAGTATAGGGCAGCTTTCCTCAGCCTTAGGTCAAGAGCAGGGAAAGAAATGATCTGCCAAGGCACAGAACTCCAGAAGCAGGACTGAGAACTGAGAACTCCCTAGTGGCCCAAGGACCTGGCATCTGGGCCAGAAAGAAGAGAAAAATGCCCACAGTTTGAACAGCTGGCTCTGCACCTGCAAATCTGCTAAATCTCACCTGTAGTCAGAGTTCAAGTCCTGCTAAAGGGAACAATCTGACCTTGGCCTTGAAAGATGTGAAGCCTGTAATGAAGTGAACCAAAATAAAGTTACAACAATGCCCAGCCCCAGCCTGAACTAAGAGGATGGCCTGTTCATTTCTGGAGGTAAATGTGTTTTACTTCAGGCTTTTACTTTTCTATATACAGTTGATTCTTTGAATCTAAAGGTTCTGCATCTGAAGACTCAGCCAACTGTGGATTGAAAATATTTTTTGGGGAAAACTGTTTCTATATTGAACATATACGAACTTTTTTCTATATCATCATTCCCTAAATAATACATCATCACAACTGTTTACATAGCTTTTAAATTATATCAGGGATTATAAATAACTTAGATATTATTAACAGTATACAGGAGGGTTATATGCAAATATTGTATCATTTTATATAAAAGACTTAAGTATTCACAGATTTGGGTATCTTTAGGGAGTCCTGGAATCAATCCCCTGAAAATATTGAGGTAGCCATGTACAGTGTGTGTTATATAATACAAAAATAAAAGAATAGCTGGGTGCAGTGGCGCACACCTACAATCCCAGCTGCTGGGGAGGTTGAGGCAGAAGGATCACAAGTTCAAAGTCAGCCTCTGCAAAAGCAAGGTGCTAAACAACTCAGTGAGGCCCTGTCTCTAAATAAAATACAAAATAGGGCTGGGATGTGGCTCAGTGGTTGAGTGCCCCTGAGTTCAATCCCCAGTACTCCCCTAAAATAAAATAAAACACACAAAGAACTAGCAGAGGTTAATCATAGCAGATGCAGAGATGGATAATTATGAATATTATTTAATCTTCAGCAGAATTTTCTTTACAGGAGTACATTTAAAAAACAGATAAAAATATACCAAAAGTTTTGAGCATTTACTCATTTCCAAATGCTGACTTAGAGACTCTAGCTGCAAAATAAAGCATAGGTCATCTCTTCATGGAACTCACAGTCCATTGGGAAAGACACACCTGAAAATAACTATAAATCAACTGAATAAATGCTATCACAGAAGCATAAAAAGAATGTTATGGAAACCACAGAAGATGAAGTAGTTATGAATTCCACCTGGAAGAGTCAGCTGCAGAGAGAAAGACACTTGAACTCAGCTTTGAAGAACGAGTGGGATTTCACCAATGGAATCGAGGGAACAGGCACAGAAGCACAAGGAGAAACAAGCACGTGCAAGAATGAGAGCCCGTGACAGATTCAGGACCTACTAGGAGCCCAGGGTCATGGACAGCACAGGATTGATGACTGTGTTGAGAGAAGAAAAAGAAAGGGGCTGAAGGTGTAAGTTGACAAGATATCTGGAGAGTGAAAGGGCTATCACCACCACATCGAAGATCATGCAAGTTTTTAAGCAGGGAAATGATAAAATCAGTTAATATTTTTTCACGAATATTCCTAGAACCTACAACACTGTCCGATACTTGTTTATCAGTTTGCCTCTCCCATCACTGTGAACACTGAAGGGTAAGAAAGGAGGAACTGATTAAGGAAAAGAACAGAAATGAAAAAGAGAAACAAGATTAAATTAATTAAGATTAATTAAGAAAATAAGATCCAGAAAATCCCCTGGCCTTTTCCCTGCAGTTATGATTGTCATCACTAAAATTATTCATTAATACTATTCTTACCTTTGTAAAGAATAGGCTTTATTGATAAAGCAGTGCTGGTTCAGTTTATTTCCACATAAGAACACACATAAGTTGATTTTTACAATTCCAAAGTAGACAGTGTTTTAAAAATTCAATGAATAATTTCATGAAGACTTGGACATTAATTCAGAAAGAGAAATGTACCAGTTAAGGAGGGTGTTAGCTTACAGGTACCACTGATGAACAAAAGCTTAAACAAGATTGAGGTTTATTTACTTTTTCAAGTCTAGGCAGTTTAGGGCAGGTTACTGGCTCAATAATACCCTCAAGGGCTCAGGTTTTTCCTCCATTTTTCCCAGTACATCATCCTTGGATGTCTGCATCATTTATGATGATCTCCATGCCTTGTATTCACATTCAAGGGGGTCTGGGAAGGAGAGCAAAGAACATTGACCAAAAGCTTTTGGAAGAGTCCTGAGAGAATTCCACTTGCATTTCATTGTCCAGATCTAGGATACATCCATCTCCAGTTACAAGGGAATCTAGGACAGTGAGTCTATTTAGCTGGGCTCCTTGCTGTCCTGATCAAATTTTTCTTCAAGGAAGACAAGGAAAATGGTACAATAAGCAATGAACGGTGTATACCACAGAAAGTAACACGAATTCTTGCCCAACTTTTCTATGAGGTTACAATCTGACTACTAAGATACACATGTTGCTGAACACCCTGTATCCTACACAAAGGGAGACAAATAATTTTGTTTGTAGTGAGCAATTCATTTATGCTATTAATGTAGCCTAGGATCCATGTCTCTGTTTGAAAGGATGCTTCCTGCATAAAATAATTTGAAGAATAAATTTACAACACAAGTAGCAATTTTGAAAATTTCTCTAAATTCACTATATACAAAAAGGCTTTAGGAGTAACTACAAATGGTGGGCATTTTATCGACTACAGATATCTATACCAGTGAAAGTGTGCACACTTGTTACAACTCCAAGTAGCAGAAGTACTAACACCTGCATGTTTTCAATATTCTAGATGCTTACCAAGAATGGTAGGATAAGCCAGCTGCTGTTTTCCTTCCTGCCCAAATATTTTCCAAATATTAAGCTATTTTTGTTATTGCACAGAGGTAACAAAATTCACAGAAGTAAGCATTTAACAATTGGCCACTATATTTATGACAGATGGCTACATTTACTACTACCAACAATCTTCCTACTGTTTGACGATAAAAACCAGAAAATGCGACGTAAATTACAGGCTTAGTTGTCTTACTCCTAATTGGACTAAAGGTAAGAAGAATTAATTTGATCTAACTATTTTAAATATTTGCTAACAGATGACTTCAATGACGGAAGGAAGGATAATACTGAATTCACTGTTTTCTACTTCTTGCCACTAAACAATATATCAGCTTGCTTTTCTACTGAAATTGCATAAAACAGATAGGACAGCTAATTTAAACAGTTGTTTGCACATTCAATATTTATAACCCGAATCTTGCATGAGTGACTGGAAGCAGTGAGTTAGAAGGTTTAGCTCAGCTGCTGCCTGGAGTGATGGATGGCCTGGAAGAATTTCTTGTTCACTGACCAGATCAATCACATAACAGAATGAAAGAAAAAAAAAAAACAGCCTTAAACTGGATTCCCAACATTTCCATCTGTATGCAAAACTGTTGCAGGAAGAAATGTATCATAAAACATAATGTGGAGCTACTTAAAAATAATAAAAATCCACCAAGAAGATGTAGAATGCAAATAAAAAAAAGATAAGGAGACTGGCTGGTCTTCTAGTTTTTAACTGAATATTAACTGAAACTTTATGATATCTATAATCCAAAAAGTGATGTCAATTCAAGTGATATTTCGATGGAACTCAAAGAGGGAGTAACGGTTTACAAATCATTGAAAAGCTTGCCTTTTTTTTTTTTTTTTTTGGCAGTACTTGCAGTTGGATTTTATTTAATCAAACTAAAAGGTAGTGTTGTAGCAAATAGTATAGAGGGCTGTTAATTATCTCGATTGCTACGCTCAAAAAGAAATCGGTAAGGAACAGACGTCTGATGTTGCATATTACAGTAATTCATTTATTAATGGCTGACCCTAACATTTGCCCTAATGGTGGAAGGCAGTAGCACTACATAAGGAGCCCGTCCTTCGTGGTTTTCTGGGACAGGGTTGATAGATTCAGGAGACTCCACTGTGAGCAAAACCACCTAGCTCCTTGTTGAGTGATATCAGCTTAGTAGCTCAAAATCAGTCATGGTTGGGGTCTTTTACACCTCGGGCTCTCCAGCATTCCCACCACAGATGCTCATTAAACATTTACCAGCATGCAATGGGCATGGTGGCAAATGCCTACAATCCCAGCCCATGGGAGGCTGAGACAGGAGGATCATGAGCCAGCCTCAGCAACTTAGTGAGGCCCTAAGCAACTTAGTGAGACTCTACCTCTAAATAAAAGACACAAAAGGGCTGGGGATGTGGCTCAGTGGTTAGGCACCCCTGATTTCAATCCCTGATTAAAAAAAAAATACCAGCATGCAAAGGTGTGTGCTTATTTCTAGGGTGGGGGGTAGTACAGAGGGCCAGTGAGACTCAGGGGAGCACAGGCTGAGGTCATGTTGAACAGGTGCAGGAGAGGGTAGGTTCAGACCCTGGGTACACCTGAGGATGCTCAGGTGCCTAAAGATGTCTGTCATTAGCCACCAGGGTAATTAGAAAGGGCTTTGACCACTTCTTGTGGCCCCCAGCATTCATGTTTTCTTCTTAAATTTACCCCTACAACAAACAGAGGTGAGAGAAGGTGGATAATTCTAGAAATGAGAAGGAAAAAAGAAAAAGGAGAAGGAAGAAGAAAAAATGGCCAGGCACAATGGCACACGCCTGTTATCTCAGTGGCTCGGGAGGCTGAAGCAGGAGGATCATGAGTTCAAAGCCAGCCTCAGCCACTTAGTGAGGCCCTAAGCAACTCAGAGAGGCCCTGTCTCAAAATAAAATATAAAAAAGGGTTGAGGAGTGTGGCTCAGTGGTTAAGCATGCCTGCATTCAATCCCTGGGACCAAAAAAAGTAGAAGGCTGGCTGTGGCACCCCTAGATATTCCCCTAGCAGCCAACTTTGGAGTCTCTTCCCGATTCACTGACTCACTAACTGAAATCCTCTCCTATCCACAGGGCTGGGACTTCTGGAACCATATTTATACTAATGAGTACAGCTGAACTGAACAGAGAGGTAAATGCTTGACCCAAACTAACACAAGCTAAGATGAAAGAGACAGCATGAAGGCTTTCTAGTGCTGGTATCCACTTCCAGCCACATTACTGTCCTTGAGCTTCATGTGACACCTCAACATACCTGCATTGATTTCCTGCATCATGTTTTCATTCACTCAAGTTGAGTGAGTTAACTGAACTGAATCCCTCTCTACAACTTTAGTAACTCAACTACTAAAAAGGAACCCTGGGTCCCTTGGTGCATGAGATATGTGCGACTGATTCTAATATTTTAACCTCCTTTGTAGTCTATGCCATGATTCTGTCACCCAGCTGATGAGAAAGCAAACAAACAAAATCTATACCCATTTCTTTTGTTGGATGTGGAAAAAGTTTTATATAGCCTTCTTTTTGAATTCCAGGTAAAACAGCTATTATTACTTATTTGGTACTAGGAATAATAGTTAGGACTCTTGTATGTCAAAAGTTAACAAAAAACCAAACTCAAGCCAGCTCACTTAATGGAATATATTGACTCATATAACTGGAAACCACAGAGCTTGAAGATTGATTGATTTAGGGCTCAAAACAGTCATCAATGACCCAATTTCTATTTCTCCCCTTCTCACATCTGCTATTGCCTTTATCCTCATGATCACATGATGAGTGACAGCTATAAACAGGGTGCTTCTAGTCCAGCATCCCAAATAAGAGTCCTGGATTTCACTCAGATCGGCCCAGCATAGTTCAAATGCCCAGTCCTAAAAGAATAAATATGACTAAATAAATAAAATGCACTAATGGATCCATCCATCAAAGCCCCCTCCAAGAGCTACATTGTGATCAGTTTTACTAGACACACATAAGCTCACTGGCAGGGGAGAGATCCAAACAAAATTCAAATAATTTCAGAACGAGGAGAGTGTGGCAAAATGTGTTAGGCAGACAGCCAACTAATGTATACCATATTTGGTTCCTATAATGTGTCACTAGAAAATAACAACTTAAAAATTCACTTTATTTTGAAGTCATTACAGCAATTAGTTCAAGCAAACATCATTGTTCAACTATTAAATGAAAACTTAATGAACAACCAGATATTTTCATAGTCTCAAACTATATCTCCACAAATGACTTGTTAAAGTAAATAGTAATTTTGCTATGTGGAAACATGGTAGATACCATATCATCTAAGTAATTAAAGTTAACATCACTTATAAATACCATATGTCTCCTGATAACCTCTATTGGGGATACATCACTTGCATAGAATTTCTGGTCAAAACACAGAACATGAATCTAATCATAAGCAATCATCAAACTCAATTAAAGGACATTCTACAAAATAACCAACCTGTACTTTTTAAAAATCTCATTGATATAAAAGACTCAAAAAGGCTGAGGAACCATTCCAAATTAATAGAGATAAAGGCACATGGAAACTAAATGTATTTTGTGATTCTGAACCCAAAGCAAAATTGCTGTGAAAGGCAGTATGTCTAGACCCTGGGAAATAGTACTGCATCAACACTGAGCAGTTCTGAAAATTTTACCATTGTATATAAGTGAATGTTGTGGTCCTTAGTTGACATACACCATAGTACACACGTCCACACACAGAGCAAAATCAAATGCGGTGAGATGTTAATAATTGGTGAATATGGGTGAAAGTATATGGAAGTTCTCTGTACTTTTTGCAACTCTAAAATTATTTCAAAATTTTAAAAAAATCAATTTTATTTTAGAATGTATGACCCTATAACTTGTATCAAAGCACTGTTTTGCTCTGTATACATTACATAGGTTTCAAGTCAAAGTTGTTTTTTTTTTTTTTTTTAACTTGTTTAGGTAGAAACTTAGTTTATCATTCTTAGGGAAGCTGGTATGTGTTGGCCAAACACTGTTGTTTCATGTTCTCCTGGGCACACAGGCAGATTACATTTCCTAGCCTCCAGTGTTACAGTAAGGTGGTTTGAAAATTCAGGTCAAGGAATTCAACACCCTCTTGTGTGATCTCCAGATCTCTCTTCCCATCTGCTGACTGGATAAGAAGGATCCAGTAGAGAACTATGAGGCCATTTATGGAGGCATCCTAGTCCTTAAATGACTGTGGGGAACAGTCTCTGCCACTGACTTGCAGGGGATTGTGATATGAACAAGAAGTGATATTTATAGTAGTGAGCCACCGGGATTGGGGGATTCCCTGTCATAGAAGTTAGCCTACCTCACTAATAAAGCTCCCTAATTTATAAAATATATGAACAGAAAGTGATACTTCAGGGAAAAATGAACCAAGTAAAGATGTCATGGATTGGCTTTCAGGAAATGGCAGTTTTCAAGTGTGGATAGGGGAGTCAGGGTTCTCAAAGGACAGTGTGGGAACCCCTGGGATCTCCAAGACCCTTCAAGGACTAAGTGAAGTTAAAACTATTTTCATAATACTATTATGTGTCCTTTGCATTCTAATCTCACAGGATATAGATGAGTTTTTCAGAAGCTATGTGAGATATTAGATCACAAGACTGAATGAAAAAGCAGATAAAAGAAAATCCACCTGTCTTCTACTTAGGCACACATTAAAAATATTTGAAAAAAAAAAGTAAACCAATGACACTCTTTACTAATTGCTTTTTAACTTTATTTGCTCTGGAAAATATAGGTGTTTTATGCTACAGCTATTTGTAGGCATTTATGCTAACATGTAATAGATGTATTATTATTTCTAAGTAACAAATATCTTTTGAATTACTCAGTGTCAATTTCTAATATGAAAAATATTGAGCAAAACAATATTTTAACAAAATAATAATAAACAAATATTTTATTTATTTGCTTAAATAAATCATAGTAAAATAAATATAATATTTAAACAAAAGTACTTTGGGATCCTCAGTAGGTTTTAAGAATGTAAAAGTATCCTTATACCAGAGTTTGAGAACAGATATTTTACAATAAAGTATATCTGAAAGTCACAGCATTTTAGACACAATAAACTTCCATTATCAATATATGAGATAGAGATACTGAAGTGTTTGTTTCACCCTTAATAACTAAAGAGCACAACATTCAGGATATACTTGGTGTTTAATATGTTTTTCTTAATAAATTGTGCAATGATGATAATGGCCATATTTAAGAGTGTTGTGAGAATTGGATAAAATAATGTAGTGTGTATTTATGGTAGATTACCATTGTTCACAATTACTTTCACATAGGAAACTGTACACCCCTGGCCTCCCTGACTGTAGGTGTGGCAGTGTTAACTGAGGTGGTCAATAGATGTGAGTAGAGTGAGGTTCATCACACATCTAGGAAAAGCTTTACATTTAATTATGTAGTTTTGCTCAGACTTTTGTTCTTCTGCTTTTGTGTCAAGAACAGCATATCCCAGACAGAAGCTGTTCATTCAATCCAGGTCCTGGAATGACAAGACACAGAATAGACACATGGTAGACTTACAGCTAAAAGCAGAGCTGTAACCTATGCACCTGTAGTTCTTAGGTAGGATGACATGTGTGCATATATGCACGTGAATGATAAATATGTAATTATATACATACATGAATGATATTGATATATATAGGAATGATATACATACATACACACACACACATACACACACACGAATGACATTGTTGAGACACCTTAGCAAACCTGGCAAATACAAAAATACAGTATGAAACAAGCCTGATATACTGTAGATGTTCAATAAACCTAAGCATTCTAATCAGTGTTATTATTTAGCTAGAGAATCACTAAAGAACTGTAGCTTACTCCTTCAGTGACTGCACAGAGCACAGCCTACCCTAATTAACTAAAGACGGTTCATATAATACCACTGAGATACCCTTAGGACTCCAGGTAAAGAAATTGCATGACCTAGGGCAAGAGTGACGTCAAAAGTAGACCTGACTGCAATGAAAAATTCGGGCCACTGTTTACCTGGGAATGCCACTAGATGGGTCAGGAATAACTGGAAACCACTGGCAGGTGATTGTCAAGTGTCTACAGTCAAGAAGGGCCTTGACTTGCCCACACCTCTCTCCCAGTTAACAGCTCTGTTCCAGTTCACAGCCTCTAAAGCCAGAACCAAAGATGAAGCAGAGTTTAGCTTAAAGCAGCTGACAGGCCAATAACCAATCCTGGTTATTTTTTCAAATCTTTGAAACAGGAGATATAGACTGAACCTGATCAGAAATGAGGGGAACTGGAGTTACAGGGTAATAGAAGGATGTCCTGGCAGCCATGATTGTCCACATGTACGATGACAAGCAATTAGAGAAAGCCAGTCTGCAGGATGAAAAGGAAGAACTGGGCAGACTTATCAGCAGAATGAGAGGTGACAGTGTAACTGCCAAAGACAGAAGCTGCCGACAACTGTCACTTCCCATGAGTCTGTACCAACTTTAGCAACTGGGTTACTTAAGATTTCTCTGTGTTCTTCCACTGTCTGTCTTTTTACTTGAGATCATTTGTTTTTTCATTTTGATTTTACATCTTTTTAAATAAATATTAATTGTGCACGTCAATGGAATTCACTGTGATAGTTCCACACATGTGTGAGGCATGTAGTGATATCTTCCATCTTTTTCTTCCTCCCACACTACCCCCTTTCCAATCCCCAGTAATAACTATTCTATTTTTTAGACTGACTTCTTTTTTTTAGGTTTTCCACATGTGATGGAACCTGCAATTCTTGTCTTATGTATCTGGCTTATTTAGCTTAATATGATGTCCTCTTCCCATTTTGCTGCACATGACATGATTTCATTCTTCTTTGTGGTGAATACGTTCACGGAAAGTCCTTAGTTAACTCTACTTTTCTAAATTATTTTACAGTACTCTGGATAATCTTGATGCATTTGCATTTCCTTAATGACTAATGATGTTGAGCATTTTTTATACATTTACTGGCCACTTATTGGTATTTTTTTTTTTTTACCATTTATTGGTACTTTTTTCTTTGAGAAGTGTCTATTCAGATTCTTTGTGGATTTTTTAATTGAATTAATTTTTTGTTAAGCTTTTTGAGTTCTTTATATATTCTGCTGGATGGATAGCTGGCAAATATTTTCGTGCATTCTGTAGGTCGTCTCTTCACTCTGCTGATGGCTTACTTTGCTGTACAAAAGCTTCAGAGTTTGATATGGTCCCATTTGTCAACTTTGGCTTTTGTTTCTTGTCCTATCCAGAAAATCACATCCACACCAATATCTTGAAGTGTTTCTTCTATGTCTTCCTGTAGTAGTTTCAGAGTTTTAGGTCTTACATTTAGGACTTTGATCCATTTTGAGTTGATTTTTGTATAGAGTGAGAGGCAGACGGCCAGTCTCTATCTTCTGCATGAGGGTGTGCAGTTTCCCAGCACTATTTATTGAGGAGTCTTTCCTTTCTCAATGTGTTTTTGGACATTTTTCAAGAATGGGTTGTAGATTCATGGGTTTATTTCAAGATTCTCTATTTTGTTCCAGTGGCCTATGTGTTGTTTTTATGCCAATACCAGGCTGGGTTTTTTTTTTTTTTTTTTTTTTTTTTAATTATAGCTCTGTAGTGTGTCTTGGAATCAGGTATTGTGATGCCTCTAGCTTTCTGCTCAAGATTTTGCTTTGGCTATTTGGGGTCTTTTGTGTTTCCATATGAATTTTAGGATTGTTTTTCTAGTTCTGTGGAGGACATCCTTGGTATTTTGAAGGGGTTTTCATTTACTATAGATCACATTTGGAAGTATGGACATTTTAACAATATGGATTCTTATCCATGAACATGGGAGGTTTTCTCATGTTTCGGTGTCTTCTTCAACTATTTTCTTCATTTTTCTGTAATTTTCGTAGAGGTTTTTCACTTCCTGAGTTTATTCAGTTTTACTTTGTGTTTAGTTGCTCTTGTAAATGGGATTGCTTCATAATTTCTCAGCAAATTTACTGGGTAAACAGAAAGCCTACTGATTTTTGTATATTGATTTTATATGTTCCTGAGTTGGTTTATCAGTTCATCTGTTCTAATAGTGGTTTGATGGAGCCTTTAGGTTTTTCTATGTATGGAATCATATCATCTGCAAGCAGGAATAATTTGAACTACTCCCTTTCTATTTTGTGCCTTTTATTTTTTTCTTGCCTAACTGCTTTAAAATATATAGTATTATATTAAATCAAGAGTGTTGAGGGTTTGGACCCCTATGTCTTGTTCTTGATCTTAGAGGAAATGCTTTGTTTTTACACAATCATTATAATGTTGACTATTGGTTTGTTTATTATTTTGTGGAATGATTCTTGAATACCTAATTTATTCAGGGATTTTTGTCATGGGCTGTGTGTGGGTCATGGCACATGGAAGCCTAGTGGATAGAAACATCTGGTGTCTGGGAATGACCAATGGACATCTTCTCTGGTCAATTGCCCAGGGACATTGTGAATTTCAATCCCACTCTGCCATGTCCCACACAGTACCTGAGATGGGTGTGACCTTCCAAGGTGCCAATCAACCTGCTGACTGCAAGATATCATGAAGCAAGACTCCGCCCCTGAAACCTTAACCTTGACTTTGATGTACCACCCCCTTAAATAAACCATGGGAGCCATCTTTCCTTTGTCTAGTTCCAGCTCTTGTGTGGACTGGATGTATCACAGGCTCTGCTTTTGTATATATATATATTTCTGACTCTTTGTGTTTTGTTCTTCACTAATTATTTTATACTTTAAGTTTTCAAGTGGCTTTTACCGTCCTTGGCAGGAAAAAGAGTTCCCAGTGAAATGCTGGCCATCACCCCCATTAGATTTTATCATGAAAGAATTTTTAATTTTATCAGATTCTTTTTCTCCATTTATTGAGTTGATCATATAATTTTTACCCTTTTTTAGTTATGTGATATATTCTGTTTAGTAATTTACATATGTTAAAGCATCTTTGCATACCTGAATGATCTTTTCAATGTGCTATTGAATTCAGGTTTTTTAAATGAAACTTTAGTTTTTTTATATTCATCAGAGATATTCACCTATAGATTTTGTTGCTGTTGTGTCCTTGTCAGGTCTTGGTACCAGGGTAATGGTGGATTCACAGAATAATTTTGGAAGGATTCCCAATTTTTCAGTCCTACAGAACAGTTTAACAAACACTGATGCCACTTCTTGCTTACAAGTTTGGTAATATTCAGCACTGAAACCATACAGGTGTATGCTAGTCTTTGTCAGGAGATTTTTATTACTGATTCAATCTCATTACTTTTTATTGGCCTATTCAAGTTTTTGTATGCTCTTTGTTCAAATTTAGTAAGTCATATGTGTCCAGAAATCTGTTTCTTTTAGATTTGCTAATTTGATAGGAAATAGTTTTTCAGTAATAATTCCCTTATGATACTTTGTATCTCAGTGGTATCAGATGTATGACTCCTTTTTCATCTCTAATCTTATTTGTTTGGGTCTTCTCCCTGTAGGTTTGTCAAGTTTATTTATTGTTTTGAAGAACCAACTATTTGTTTCATTGTTCCTTTGCATTCTTCTTTTAAGCAGTTTTATTTATCTTTATTATTTCATACCTTTGACTAATTTGGGGTTTGTTTTTCTCTTGTTCTGTAAGCCCTTGAGATGCATCTAAAGTTGTTGATTTGAAACCTTCTATTTTTTTTACTTCATGTGGATATTTACTGCTATAAACCTTCTCTAAGTAGCACTTCTGTTGCATCCCACAGGATTTGGTATTTTATGTTTCCATTTTAATTGTTTTCAAGGAATTTAAAAATTTCCCTTCTGACCTCCTCAGTGCCCTATCATTCATTCAAGTCTTCACGTACATGTATTCTTTCTAAATTTTCTCTTCTTATTGACTTCTAGTATCCTTCCACTGAGATTGGAAAAGATACATGATATGATTTCCAAGTTTTTTTTGAATTTGTAAAGACATATTTTGTGGCCTAATATATGTAGTTTAGAGAAAGTACCATGCACTGATGAGGAGTGAGTACTGTGCAGCCGTGGAGTGGAATGTTCTATAAGTGTCTTAAGTTAATTTTATTGATAGTTCACGATAGCTCTGGTGTTCTTTGTTGGTTTTTGTTTGGATGATCTATTCATTGATAGAAAGGAGATACTGAAATCTCCCATTATTATTGTATTGGAGCATATCTTTCCCTTTAATAATGTTTGTTTTAAGAACTGTGTGCTCTGACATTAAGTATATTGTCACAATAATCATATCTGGAGGAATTGATCCCTTGAGTCTTATATAGAGAGATCTCCTTTGTCTGTTTTTATCTAAAGTCTATTTTGTCAGATGTAGGTATCACCAATCGTACCTGTTTTGGGATTCCATTGGATTGAAATATCATTTCCTGTCCTTTCACTTGCCATCTGTTTTGTGTCTTTGAAGGTCAGCTGAGTTTCTGTAAGAAGTATATTGTTGTTTTTTAATTCACTCAGCCAGTCTATATCTCTTAATAGTAAAGTTCATTTACATTCAGTCATTCTTGAAAGGTATGGATTTATGTTGTTATTCTTCTGGTTGTTCTTAATATTGTTTCAACCTCTCTTATTCACGTTTGTAGTTTGATGAAGTATTGTATTGATAATATGGGATTATTTTATGTTTGCTTTTGTGTATCTGCTCTTCTGGTGGTTTTTATACTTTCCCATGCTTCTGTGATGGTTGTTATGTCCACTTCTGGAAGGAGGACTCCCTGAAACATCTTTGGTAAGGTTCAGAAATCTATAGTTAAATTTGGTGAGAAATCTTCTGTTAGTCTAATGGGGTTTCCCGTAAATGTGACTTAGTGCTTATAGATTTTTAATTCGTTCTTTGTCTTGTCTTTTTGACAGTTTGTATAATATGTCATGGCCAGGATCTTTTCTGATCATATCTCTTTGTAAGTTTCCTGTACACAGATCTTCATATCTTTTTCTACATTTGGCTTTCTTTTCTTTTTTTTTTCTTTTTTCTTTTTGCTATTATTTCTTTGGATAGTTTTTTCTGTGTTCTAAGATTTATTTTCTCCCACTTGGGGATGTTTGATCTTTTAATGGTGTGCCAAAAATCTTGAATGCTGTCTTCTTTCCTTTTCTTTTCTTTCTGCCTCCCTCCCTCCCTTCTTTCCTTCCTTCCTTATTTTGAAAGATGTATCTTTAAGTTCCAATATTCTTTCCTCTGCTTGATCTGGTCTATTGTTAAGGCTTTCATTTGATTTTTTGTTTTTGTTTTTGTTTTGGGCAGAGAGGGGGAAGTGGTCCAGGGATTGAATTCAGGGTCACTCAACCACTAAGCCACCTCCCCAGCCCTGTTTTGTATTTTATTTAGAGACAGGGTCTCACTGAGTTGCTTAGTGCCTCCCTTTTGCTGAGGCTGGCTTTGAACTCATGAACCTCCTACCTCAGCCTCCCTAGCTGCTGGGATTACAAGCAAGGGCACTCGGCTCAACTGAATTTTTTTATTTGGCTCATTGACTTCTTATTTCCAAGATTTCTACTTGAATTTTTTTCCCAAAAAACATCTATGGTCTGTGATGAATTTCTCATTCACATCCTGCATTGTCACCCTAATTTTATCTAAGTGTTCATCAGTATTCTCTTGGATCTCTTTGAGCTTTAAAAAAAATCATCCTTTTGAATCCTTTATCAGGCATCTCTTCTATTTCCATATCTTTGGAAACTGCTGCTAGAGTTATGATCTTTAGCATCTGTCATGTTACTTTGTTTTATCCTATTTCTTGTGTTTCATTATTGAGATTTGTACATCTGGTGGAACAGACATCTCTACCACTTTAATGGGATGGCCTTCATGGTGGCCTTGTCCTGAAGATGTTTCATGGGGTATCACTCTGTTCTGCAATATTTAGTTTATTTTCAGTGTGAGCACCAAAGTATAATCTCCCTGTAGCATCTGTGGTTGTGATTAGCACGTTTGGGCAGTGTACCAAATCGGAGTCTGAGAGACACACTGTCTCTGCAGGTCACACAGAGTGTGGTCACTGTGGCAGTTCAGGCAGGTATGGCATAGACAGCAGAGTGTGTGGGGTGCACCCTATGTGGCTACTCCTTAAAGATTGATGGGGTTTCCTCGGGCACTGTTGATATCTGCTTTGCTACTTAGAATAGTCTCTGGCGCTAGCTGCACCAGTAATGGCAAGGGCCTGCTGACTTTCCTGACCAGACAGTGAGGAGAGTCAGGAGCAGAATTCACAGCACTCTCTCTACGGTTCTCACACTGAATCTTAATGGTAGAGTGTGATCAGTCAAGATCCAGGGGCAACTAACTGATGATGGGGACCCACATAGGCATCGAGGTAGCCAGAGTTATGGTATTCTTTTCTGCTGGTACTGTGGGCATGCCCACTTCAGACCAGGATTGCAGACCCTCCTTCACCATCTATGCAAGAGATGGAGGATGGCCAATGACTTTTCTCCTCTTTTTTTTTTTTTTTTTAACTTTAGAGCCTGTTAGGGATCTAGCAGGTGTGGGCTGCAGCTGGAGCTGGGCAAATTACTCTCCATTGAAGTGTTCACAGGGGGAGAGTGAATCATGGGCAGCACTCAGCAAGGCTTCTCCCTAGACCATCTTAGACTGTGTGCATGTGAGGTGGGGTGGCAGCTGGAGCCACAGCTTTGCTCATGACTGCTCCACCACATCCCTGTGGGCAGGGGAACAATGGAACTGTGGGGTTCTTCCCCACCTTGTGATTATCAGGCACCCATATGAGGCACTGTGGAAGTGGAGTGGTGGGGACAGTGTGGGTAGCTGTCTTCAGTCCTGGCACTCGAGTGGCAGGCTCCCTAACCATCCTCACCCCAGTTCTGGAGGGCAGTGCCCGCCATTCCTTCTGTGTCACAATACCTGTTCCCTACAGTGCAGTGCTCTCTGCGGGTTTGTGTCATTCACTTTATTGAGCCAAGTTTGGTTCATGAAGCAGTTTCCTACTGAGGCAGTGGAGTATCTGTGGAGCCCAGCAATGTGAACACGCAGGGCTCTGCACCCCAGAGCAGTCCATATTCAGGTGCTAGACGCCTTCTCAAGATGGCTCCTGGGTCTGCTGGGACTTGACATGGATTCCTTTTCCATGGCCAGTCTATTGTGCCAATTCTGGTTTATGGATCTAGTTAAGCTGCAGGTTTGTAGAGGCTGTGAAACTTTCCAGTATCTAGGATTGCCAGTATCAGTGAGAGTTTGCTGAGACTCTATCCCTTTCCTGCTGTTGGGGTGACAGGTGCTGGCAAATTCTGTTTCTCCTATTCAGCTGGCATCCCAGGTCTCTAGATCTCACAAGGGGTCTTGTTGAGGCTTACAAACGCAGTTTTCATCTAAGAGCCTAGGAGCTAAGCGTGGTGTTCCATGGCTTTAGTTCAGCCTTGAAAATTATTTACTTGAATATGTTCTTAACTATATCACCATTTTGAGAAAATTCTAGAAAATTCATTTCTTTTTACCTCAATTTTCCCACCTTTCCTTATTCTTTTGATATAGTTACCATCCTGTCAGGAGAGGTGTGGTTAAGAGAAATGTATTTTATATATGGAAAGGCAAAAATAAAATAAAATAAATTAGGGCCCAGGTACTAGTTTTCAAGGGACTAAGGGTTGAGAAAAGAAAGCTGGATACTTTGCTAGACCCATGTATCTGCTTTCTTACTCTCTTTTTGCCCCTGAATTTTTGGAATTAAAGCAACAGTATATTAACACCTTTCAGAACAATATAGTATAACAACATTATTAAGGGCTCACCATGTATGTACGATTCTTCTAAGTGCTGAGGGGATCACAATGGTGAATAAGATGCAGTAATCCTGTATACCACTAAGAGAACACTGAGGAAGTAGAGTGCTACAACTGGAAGATGTGGCGTATTCCTGGAGGATATGCACTTGAGTTTGCTATTAAATGATTAGGGTTATACAAGATAGAGAGATGAAATTAGCCTGGACAGAAACTTGAGTCAAGGGCATGAGAACTTGGGAGGTTTTCAGCTACCAAGGTGGCTATGTCAAGGAGGAGTGGAATGAGTTATGGAGGGAGAGGTGCTTCAGTTCAGATCCAAAAAAGCTTAGGTGCCCAGTGACCACCAACTCCATTGGACATTTGTCAAAGAAGCTGGGGCTACAGCAAATCCCAATGGACCAAGGCTGCCTAAGACTCAAATTTAAAACTTAAAATTCGAATGCTAAACATTTAAAAAGTAAAAGTCAATGCTAGCATACCTTGAAACACAGAATCTGAATGTGGTAAAAATTTACAATGTTAGCTTTATTTAACTATGTATTACTACCCAATTTTAAAGAGAAGGTTGAACCATGTTAGTGGGTTTCAAACTTCTGAAGGAGAAATGGCATTCAATAAAACATGTTCATCCCAAAATGTTCATAAGACTGAAAAAGGGAGGATGGATTATTCTGTTTGAAATAATAGAGGTAATGCAGACCAAATTAAAATGGATTAGATAATTTTAAACGTTCTTTCCAGCTAGCTCCAAAACTTCATGTCTATGAATGGAAAGTCTAAATGTCAGTATTACCACCTTACCAATTTTGAACCACTCACATGGTCACTCTCTTTCCCAAAGAATTATACCACAGCAAACTGAAAATGACTTAAAGGGTTATAACAATGCAATTATAAATGGCTGAGAGAAAGGAACTAGTATTTACTGATGTACTATGTGCCAGTTATTAGGTGTCTGTAAATAATCTAAAGTCCAATTAACTCTGCTGCCATCTATTGTAACATCTAGGCAATGTCTTATACAAACGGGGTTTGGAAATGCCAAGTTCAATGATAGCCTCATTGCGATCAAAATACCTAGGCCCTTAAGATCTCATGGTCTAGGTGGAGATGGACAGTTGGTTGTGGAGACACATAAACAATTAGACCACTATGCAGTAAATGCCATAATGGATACATATAAATGCTGTTATAGGATGTATTTAGGATACATGATCTCATCCTATCAATTTCTATGAATCCAAATAAAGATTCTAAAATAATTTCATACCCAATTTTTAAACTCCACAATTTATGGGGGAAAATTACAAAAATCAGGAACTGTAGAGATACTAGCCCTCCCTGTGATAGAGGGAAGATTCTTGTATTTATTATTAGCGCCAACTGATCAATGCCTCATGAGTCCCATGATATACTTTATGCAAATGAGCATAAACATATTGATGTATACTTAATTAACCAATAAATGATATTAATATATATTTATTGGTTAGGAAGGAATCCTCACATTAATTAAATCCCCCCATTAATAAAAATGTCCAAATTATTTTATAAGTGAAACTATATGAATCCAATAATATACAGATTACATTCTATTTTGTAGATGTTTCAAATTATTTTTTATTTTGAATAATTAACTCCAAGAAAACAAAATATTGTGAGAAGGACAGAGAATTAAACAAGAGAAGATATTTTTCCTGACCAAAAAAACAGTGAGCTCTGTATCATAAATCAAAGAAATGTGCTCCTGTCTTTACCATATGAAAGGAGAGGGCATTTGGAAGATCCTCGATTTGCTGAGTCATATTAAATCATCCTTGATAGAGAAGGTGAAAGGGAAAATAGAAAATAGCAAATGGCTATTTATTATGCCTTAAGAAATTGCACATCCACCTGTTTTATGCTTCTACATTTGGTCTGGTCACCTGGTCGATGCTTGAAACCAAGTGTGTTAGCTCTGCATTGCTGAGACCAAGATATCTGATAAGAACAACTTAAAAGGAGAGTACTTTTATTCTGGCTCATGGTTTCAGAGGTTCAATCCATGGTGGGCCCATTTTATTGCTCTGGTGAGGCAGAGAACATCATGGTGGAAAGGTGGGGTGGAGGTGTGCTACTCCTTCATGGTAGCCAAGAAAGAAGCAGAGAGAGAAAGGAAGATTCCAGAAAGAAAGTGCACCCTCCCAGGGCATGCCCCACAGACCCATCTCCAGCAGCTGCACCCCACCTGCATACACTTATGACCCAGTCAGTCAATTCAAACTAGGATGCGCTGATTAGGTTACGGAGCTCACAGTACAATCATTTTACCTCTAAATATTCCTGCATTAACACAGGGGCTTCTGGAGGACACCTCATCCCCATAACACCATAGTCTCTGATGCCAGCAGCTCCTATAGTCGTGGTTTAAAAAGATCACTGGCATCCATGTCCAAGCCACAGAGTCACCTCTTCTTTCTTGTTTATGCTGGTTTTTTTTTTTTCCTGATAGAGAACCTGCATAAGCCAATAGTTAAGCAAGCTCCCAAGGAAAAGCTGCTTTTCCATCCCTCTGCAAAGACAAGTACCATAAAAATTTCATAAGGAAAATAGACATGCCCTAACTTGTCTTAAAATGGTTCAGATGAACAATCTAAAAATCAAGTATCACAGTACATCTACCTATAGACATATAAAAATTATAAATTAAGATTAACTAACCAATAAATAGATATTAATATCACCCTCATTGTGCAGATGGGTTATGTCATTCAGAAGGCTCCACAAACTGCCCAGAATCACTATACTAATAATTAGAAGAACCAGTTGCTCCCAAGCCTATAACATCACCCATCACAGGACCCTGATTTCTGCCTTGACAACTGAACTTGCAATCACTAACTACACAGTGCTTAAGCCAAATGTGTGGCCTTTTATTATGACTTTACAGAATAAGGACACTTCCAGATATTTGTATATGTATAATTTTTCTTTTGCTGGTATTTTATTTGACCTTGGAGCATGCATTGAGATTAACTAGAGTACTGTAAAACTAATTTAGAAAAGTAAAGTGAACTAAAAACTAAGATATAGGGAGATTTTTCACAAATGTGTTTAACTGATAAAGTATATGGCATCTAATTTATATACCTGCCACATATGTTATCTAAAACTTCTACATAAAACCTATTTTAAGGCATGCAAATTTAATATATTAAGAAAGTCAGCATGCAAAGCATCTTAAAGTGCTCCCTTTACCTAATGCATGTAGCAAAATATACTGATTATGCAAGTACATTTAATTGGATATAATTAAAATAATGAGATTTAAATACTGATGATTTTAAAAAGAAAAAATAGAAGATAGAATTAGCCATGGGATGCATTCAAAATGTTAATGAAACTTGCAATGTCATTTCTACTTTGGTGTACAATGCTTCTGGCTTAACAAGATCTACCACTGGCCATTTTTACCGGGTTTTACACACATAGTTTGGAGAGGTAAAAGATTCTACTGGAGAAAAAATACTTTATTGAATAATATAATAACACTTTGGTTTGGATAACATCTCTTTCACAAATAACTTAAGAGCTAGATAGCAATCATTTTCTTCAAAGGAAGGAATCAAAATGACCAAAAAGATAGGAAAGCAAAATTTTCTCAGAAAGAGCTGTGCTTGGTTAAATGGACATAATCTTAAAAGCCCATGCCAGTGTCATTGTGACCTAAAGATATCGAATTTAGGTATTCTTTCAACTCTGGTGGCTTTAAAGGGGCTGAAGAAGACAGATGGCATATGAAAGAACAGGTCTGCCCGGTGAGGCCACATTCAACTCACTTGGTTTAAAATTTCCAGGAGCCTGCTGTCTCGGACACCTCCGAAGAAGGAAAGGTAGGAGCACATTCAATAGGGCAGAAGACCTTGAAACTGCTATGAAAGTTTTTTTCTGACTTCTTTGTCCAACTTACTAGTAACACACAAAAAGTGATGTAAGAGTGGCTTTCATTAAATTAGCTTAAGGCTAAAGCTTCGGTGGAGTGTTTCGGTTTTCTCTAATACAGTGATAGAAAAGGAAGTTTTGAGATCTCCAAGTGTTACAAAACCACCACTGTCTTCAATTAATTCTTACAATTAATTGAGCAGGAACTGAGATAAAGTGTCCAGTTCAAAGCCATCTAACCAGTCTGGGTAGGACAAAGGAAAAAGAAAAATTCTGGAAGGAGCATCGTAAATTCTGGATTGAATTTCAGGTTGAAATCATTAAATTCCATTCAGATAAAATTTCAAATTCAGACTCTGGTCATGCAGAGATCACAAAGGATTCTGTTAAATTTTATAAGGACTAGTTATACTTTTAGGGATCTAAAAGGGTTTGAAAGAATTGAATATTTGCTTCCTTCTTTTACCAGATTCCAAATACCAGCAGTGCTCCAAACAGCAGGTGAAGCTGTCTAGCAATAATATTCTCAAGACCCACGGGCTAAGCATCCCAAACTTTAAGCAGCACATCCCATCCGCCACATGGGCTTTCATAGTGTTTTCTGCCCATATATTGAAAAAGCCCTGGCTGAGCTGAGTGAAAATGGGAAATATAATGTCGATTCACTAGAGGCATAACAGTACAAAACGTCTCTCAGAATTCATCGAGATAATGACAAAATCAGGAGAGAGAAAAGAACTAATGCAGCTCAACAGCCTTCAGTAAAAATGAATACAATTCCTGTCAAAGAGTGTAATATTCCAAAATCACTTAGTGTGATTGGCAGCATCAAATACAGCAAAATGGATTTCTATTTCAAGATGCAGTTGGTTCTTTTCCAAAAGGCCAGGTTCAGGGTGTTCCTCCTGGGTATCAGCTGTCTGACCCCAGGCTCTGAAACACCTCATGAGCCCACCCAGGGCCCCGCTGGACTCCCACTGTCTTGATGATCTGATTTGGAAGACACCACAAAAATGAAAGGATTTTTAAGAACATGTTTTATAGTCAATCATTTGCCTTCAAGTCAGACACAGTTATACTTAAACACTCTGGAAGAGAAAACTGCAACTAATACTACAAAATAAGCAATTTAAAATGACTTCTGTAAAAAGCAGGGGAGTCTTGATGTTTGATACCTCAACACTAAAAGAAATTCAAAATGACTGCTAAATATATCTGCATTAGTACAGTGAACACTTCTTGCTCCACATGAAAAAATGTAATGTATTTGCATAACTGCTGGTCAGGCTCATGAAGTTCTAAAGTCATTTCAGCCACAGGTACAAGATTTTGAATAATATAATTTTTAGATGTTAAAGAAAAAAGAGGCCTACCTGTGGATTAGAATAAAGATTCAATAAAGAAAAGCTGAAGCTGTTATTTAGTTTTGATTTTAAAAGTCTAATATGAATATTATCCCATTAAAGACTCAAAGTACTAAAGCCAAACAAACAAACAAAAAAACCAATTTGGTAAATTCTTCATTTAACACTCAGGCATTTCTCTCTCTAAAGGGCAAATGCAGAAACACTTGGGCATGAAAGACCTTTCCCTCTTGGAATTCTAAGGATACAAATGTATTATGAAGCCCCTGAAGAAGATGTAAAAGGCTTAGCACTCTCATCGTGTACCAAGATTCAAATGAAATATTTACTGTATAGCTACTACCCATGTATGTGTGTGAGTGATATAATATATATATATATATATTTAGAAAAGTAACAATATTGTCCAGAAGTGGTGGTGTATGCCTGTAATCTCAGTGTCGTGGGAGGCTGAGATAGGAGGAACAATAGTTCAAAGCCAGGCTCAGCAACTCAGTGAGACCCTGTCTCAAAATAAAATATAAAAAAGGGCTGGGGATATAGTTCAGCATTTAAGCGCCCCTGGATTTAGTCCTCAGTACCAAAAAAAAAAAAAAAAGTAATGGTATCTATAAGTAAGGAAACATGGTATGACAACATAGGCTTCGACTATATATTTGAATCCTATTTCTAAGAGTTAGTAGCTCTATAGCTCTAGCAGATTTCTTAACCTTTCTGGACTTCAGCTTCCTGGATGTAAAATAGAAGTAATAGTTATGAACATCATGCAGGCTTATTCTGCATGTTAATTGAGTTTAAGGTGTTCATAATAATAATAATCTAATCATTAAACACATTATAAGTATACAATGCATTGGTTATTACTTTATGTTAATTTTTCATTTAATGCATATGCACACCTGTAAGGTATTATTATCACTCTCCTCCCACTGGTGAGGCAAGTTAAGTCCTCTGCTCACAAGGCTACAGAGGCTGAGCAGAATTTGACTATAAGTCCGTCCACACTCTTTCTTCTACTTAATACTTTGCATTTCCCCACAGATCTTGATCTTATGTCATCATAACATTTATCAAAATGTAGAATGATCTTTCATCCTTAGAGTAGACTGTATTAGAACAGAGATTAGGGTCTGCCATTCATCCATCCATCCACTGTCCTCTCACCGACTCATCCATATTTCAGAGGCAATTAAATGCTAGGCATTGTGTTAGCTGCTGGAATATCAGACTGAGTGGAAATAACAGTGACTTTGTCCTCAGGGAACTCAAAGTCTACCCTGAAAGACACTTCAAAGTAGAAGTTAGCTAGGCAAAGAATAGGGACAGAAACCACTTATGAACAGGACTCTAAGAAGAGACCTCACCAGGTATGTAAGGAAGGGAAAGAGCTCTGTGTTGGGAGAGAGCACTGGGAAGACTCAGTGTCACTGACAAGTTGAACTCAGAGCCGAGTAATGGGGTGAGGAGGAGAGGGGAGAGACCAGAGAGAGGAGAGATGAGAGCATATAGGACTAGTAAGGATTTGGGAGTTTATTCACAGTCAGTGGGAATGCCAGTCATTTTTTAGAAAGATCGTCCTAGCTATAGTGTGGACACCAAACTACAAGAAGACAGGAGAGGACACTGGGATGTTCAGTGGAGAGAAATCTCGAACAGTCCATCCGGGGAACTGTAATGGTAGTTTGACCACAAGGGTAGCAGTGCAGATGGGGAGATATGTACAGATTCCGTGTACACCAAATCCCCCACGCCCACCACAGTCCTGACAACATAGGAATTGCATAATTTGTTCATTGAATGAATGATTAATTCTAAGCAGAGCTGTTGCTGGTTCTAAGGCAGCCACTAATCCACGTGCATAACCTCCTCGTAAGCAGTATAACCATCCCAGGGGCATGGGAGACCCTGGAAGAGGTGGAGGAAATGATTATGAAATTCATAAACCAGCTGGCAAAATGCCACTTCTGAAAACCTCTTGATGTATATAAAAAGTACCTTTGTAAAACAAAATGCCTCTTCCATTCTGACAATGGAAAATTTTAGAAGCCAGGTATCTTTCTACTATGTGACTTTCCAAGCTTGTTAGAAAAAAAATGTATTATTTAAAATAGCCTAGAGCTATGCTGCTAGAAACACAGTAGAACACTAAGGATGCTGAAAGAAAGCCCTTTTATTTAAGGGGGGAAAAAGATGTGGTTAGAAAGAGAATCTCTAGATGTCATTCTAGTTTCCTTCTGGTGAGAACTTAGCATCTGTCATTACTTCCTAAAACAGCAGAATATTTTGATTATTTATCAGCAACAAATTAATACAGAGTTAATATATTTTCTTTTCATCTGACAAATTCATGAGCTCTGGACAACGTCTTCTCCATGTTATTTAATCATTTCAACCTTTTATCCACATGACATTGATTTTGCTAAAACTATAAAACTAAAACCATTTGGGAAATCCAGTGGTTTGTCCATGTGGACTTAAGAACTTGGGTGAGAATCAGTGATTACAGTGAACTGAATTCAAAACCTAATCATTAACCCCAACACCTCTGAAAATGTTTTCTCATCCTTCAACAGAGGCAGAGCACTAGACAGGGTAGCAAAGAGGGAGTCAGTCTCACTTAGAGATCAGCTGCTTTCTTGCTAGCATTGTTAAACTAATATACTTTTGACTTCTCAATAATTAGAGCTTTCATTGTTATTAAAGTGGTTACAACAGTACATTGCCTAGGCAAAGGTGATAAGCTCATGTTTGTGGTGGCACAAATTTGGCTTAATTTTATGTAGAAGAAGAGGTCTCACTGTCAAAACATTCAGTTCCAAGGCTGAGCCAAGTAACTTCTGCAGCTTTGATCAAAGTGCCCACCATCAGCACCTCCACCATTGCTTCTAAAGAAGCTCAAAGTGCAGTAGGGAAAGAGATCAGGAGAATAAAGAGAGCTAAACTGAATTTCTATGTAAGGCACTTTAAAAGCTTAAAATATAATTTGCCTTCTTCCATTTCAGAAACCACTTTCCCCTGCACTGAAAATAAAGCTTTATGTGGTACTCTCTCTACCTTTAGAATGTCTTTGGAGTCTCGAAAGTGCGTTTTCTGCAGAATCAGAAAGTGGAACATAAGAGCATCAAATAATGCTTTGGTCTTCTCAGTGTAAGAACTATTTTAAAGAACCTTGGTGATCATGGCAGATGATAAAGGAAGATCTCAGAAGTTTTAAAGAGGTTCAAGGTTGAATAAAACAAAGGTATAAATTGTTCCATCTTTTATCATCCAAGAAAACAAGACTGCATCTTATTAACTAAAATTCATACTTTAATAACATACCAACAAATCATTAGTGTCCTAAGTTTGTAGTCTAACAGAGAAATGAATAACCTCTAATTTATGATATTCTCATTAAGAAAGCTTCCTTCCCTTTTAAGTATGCACCAATAAAAGTAATAAGAAAAGTTATTTATTCCAGTAGAGGAAATAAATGTCTAAGCTTAAACCTTGGATAGCTATTAATTATAAAGGATAATTAGAAAATAGTATACTTTAAATAAACCATTGGATTTTAAACTTTACAGACTTGGGGCTGGGGTTGTGGCTCAGCAGTAGAGTACTTGCCTCACACATGTGAGGCCCTGGGTTCAATCCTTAGCACCACATAAAAATAAATAAACAAAATAAAGGTATCAACAAAACACATCTGTCTTTACAAATAAATATAGTATATAAGTTTTGTAATGAAATTTTAAACAATACTCAGTTCAATTCTATGTGCATTTACACATAACATGCTATTTTCATTCAAAGTATCATCTCCTACATTTGATACTTTAAGCAGTAAAAGTTGTATATTTGCACTTTTACCAGATAATCTAGCAAAGAGATTCAAAACAAATTCCAAACTGTCTATGCATACAATGGAATGACCCATATATATCAAACTATAGTAAAGACTATTAAAAATGAGCTCTTTTAATTAGTTTTTTAAAAAACCATAATTGTGAATAGCTAACAGTACAAAAATATAATATCAACGTTCACTTGAACCTGTATCTTAAATTTTTGGATGTATTTTTCCAGGTTATAGGTCATTTGTTGTCAACATCATAATCCTTTGATAACCTCTTAAACAGATGAAATTGACTTTCCCTCCAGAAGTGCCAGAGTATAGTGATATCTAAGAAATATGATTAAATTAATTTAATTCCTTCATGTCGACTTGATAAGTCACAGCTATTAATGCAAAAACTGCCACTTGCAATTAATGACTATTGGTACTGCTTCAATTGATCAAATGTCTAATACACATAAAACATTTAAAGAAGTTCTGTATATCTTACAGCAATTCAGTGGAGAAGTCTTGTCCCAGGGGTATGTAAATCTGAAGTACAAGAAACCTCTGGATCAGTCCAACTAGAATGAGAGGGAGAAAATATACATTCAAATGTTTCAGCCACTTATATGTGCACATAAACAAACACAATCACATGCCATCAACAAGTTGAAGCTTTTAAAGCATTTCAGGAATATACAGACCTATAGTAGCACTATAAATGAATTATAACCCCATTAGGAAGTGGGAAAGTTGATGAAAATCAAATCCAATTCTAACAACAAATGTTGCCTTTTAAAAGCTCCATCTGTGGCCTGGGTGAAATTTTTATGAAAATTTAAAAAATAATAATGTTTTATTTACTATTTTTATTAGGCTGCAAGAGAATACACATAGAACTGTGCTCACCAGGCACACATAAAATCGAACTGTAGAGTCCCATCAAGGTGGCCATAAAAGCATGTGGCAATCATTTTTATTCACTGACAGTTTTAACAGTACTAAACAACTCAATAAAAAACAATAGATCAAGAAAAGCAATTCTAATTTTGACAACTACAATTGAAAGCTTGATGAGCCATATCTAGATCATATGGTTTTAAATGTGTCCATACTGAGATGGATGGAGGAACATATTTTCATTTATAATACCTTTTAATTTAATATACTTTTAATTAATGGGCACAAAGTAAGAACTGTTAATTTTTATTTTCTATCACTAGTTTCATTTGGATTAAAAATATATGGAGAAAAACCAATCCCTATACCACTTTTGATAGCTGAAATCTACAAGTGCTTAAAAAAGATCAGTTGATTTTTATATTATCTCTACAGATTCATTTAATGCCTTTTAGGCTTTGAAATGTTGTTTGATCTCTCAATTAGTTTGGGTTTTTTTTTTGGTGGGGGGGAGGTATTACTGGAGATTGAACTCAGGGGCAGTCATCCACTGAGCAGCCCTATTTTGTATTTTTATAGCCCCTTGCTTTTGCTGAGGCTGGCTTTGAACTGGAGATCCTCCTGCCTCAGCCTCCTGAGCTACTGGGCTAACATACCCATCTGATCTCTCTATTAGAATACTCTTCACAGATATTTAGGATCATACCTCCTAAAACATGCAATTCAGGAACTTTCTCCCTGGATGTATAGGAAATAGAGACATCTTGAATCTGTGAACATTTCCTATAAATAGTAGGTGGAGAAAAGATTTCCAGAAGGTAACTGGTCTAAAACAAATGCTACTTTCTATTTATACTGACTCAGTAGGCTTTAAAGTATTTTAAAGTAACAGTACATTTTGGTAGTCTATATAGGACTTCCTGGTTTGTAATTCCTATGGTAAACTGTCCTATAACATTTCTAAACACCTTAATCATTTCCTATATTTAATCCCAGACTTAGTTTCTAAACAATATACATATTAAATCAAATATGCTTAATAAGATTTTCATCAGACAGGGATAACTTTTATTTAAAAGTACTAAGTTTATAAATTAGTCCAAAGATCCAAGAGTAGGGTAAGCAATATAATAAGAGATAGGAGATAAGAGGGTTTTACCCTAGAAAATTCTCTAGGAATCTGACTCTATCATATTCATGGGGAGAGCCAGTGAGGCAGAGAGAATTCTGATCTACAAAAGCAAAGTGAGATATCAACTGAGGTCAAATTTTAAATAAGCCATGGTCAAGTCTCTCGAGTCTAACACCGATTGGCCCTATGAGAGAGCACCAGGGTACATGAAATCAGTCTTTTATAAAGGTCCCTAATTTATGCCACAGATCTCCCTGAATCAGCCCTGTTCCCTTTAAACACAGACAGCTATACATTTTTGTATGAGCATTTTTAGAAAAGAAAAGTTCTGAACCCTCCAAAAAGACAGCTTTGTAAAAGGTTAACTTCTAAGATTAAAAGAAGTAGGATGATACCATATAGTGATGATCTGACAAAGAAAAAAATACTTTAATAACATTTGGCAGGCAGATCCTGTGTGTCAATGCTGAATAAACTCCATAGTAATATTTTTTCCAGGGGCCTAGTAAATTTAAACTGACTCTTCATACCTACATTGTATTAGGATCATTCTAAGTAAGACTGAATGTGGAACTACTGTTAATCAAAAAAATGTCCATCAAGTACTAAGATACATAAAAATTTAGTCTTTCCTGAAATATGCAGGTTTCTGCAGTTTCACAATCTGTTGTCTGCATGAGACAAACTGCTTCATCTCTGGACCTTTTTATTTTTATTTATTTATTTATTTATTTGAGACAGGTCTCACTAAGTTGCTTAGGGCCTTCCTAAAGTGTCGAGGTTGGCTTTGAACTTGTGATCCTCTTGCCTCAGCCTTCCAAGTTGCTGGAATTATAGGCATGCACCATTGTGCCCAACCTGCCTGTTTTTAAGAAATTAGCCCTGTTTCATCTTTTGAATATTTAAAATACAATTAGTAAAACACCATTAGAGTTTTAAACATTAGCTTACCAGTCATTTCAATAAAGCAAATGACAGAATATACATCTCACATACATTTTAGAAGAGTTACATTGTATCCAAAGAGTTGGGATGAGACTACAGTACATTCTTTACAAGTGCCTTGAAAAATTAGGACTCAAGTTATTCCATGGTTCCTCACACAAAAAAACACACTGAGATACACCTCTCCCATCTCAATAAATAAAAAGAATCAGTTACACCATCATTATGACTATTCCATATCCCTTGGGCAAATTGGTAAACATGTCTAGAGCCTCTTATTTTCTATCCATAAAACTACTAATTTAGATTCTCTACTAAATTAGTAATTTTATGGCTACTAATTTAGATTCACACCTCACAGGATCATTTTTATGAATTAAATTAGCCCTATCATTCATCAAAGATCTGTGGAACACCTACTATGTATAAGACTCATTGTTGAAGTTTTTGCTGCAAATAAGAGACATGGTCTCTGCCCTCTTGAACTAATACTCTGATTCCATGAAATAGGAAGTCAAGGTTCTATGACAGTATATAAACCTGGGTCCTTGCAGGGGAAGAGGATAATGAGTAACAGTTTTCTTAAAGAAATAACACTGGAACTGAGCCGGGAGGAATAATCAGGAATTGACTGGGCAAGGAGTGGAGGGACAAATAGCAGGTGGAGAGAATACCATGTCCTGTGGGGGGAAAGGACAGTAGATGAAATTAACTTAAAAAGGTTTAATGGGCTGGCAGGAGACTCAAAGGAGGAAAAGCAGCAGTAGTTATACCAGAATCCAATCATGGGGAACCCTGAAGGCCACTTGAAAGATTTGGGTCATCCTAAAATCAAAGGGAAGCTGCTCAGACATTCATTCATTCCATAAAGATTTACTTGCGTGTCTCCCATGTTGCAGGCACTGTTCTTAGGGAACAAAATGAGCCAGTTCTCTCTGCCAGTTCCTTTCCAGTGATGTTGAGGAAAAGCAACAAATCAATGTGACAATTATTCAGCATGTTAGATGGTGATTTAAGTGGGGCAGGGGGTGGGTAAAGCTGGGTAAAAGATCCAGAGTGGAGAAGGGATAGAAAGTACACTAAGAACAGAGCAGGGAGGAAGAGCAGGAGGAAAAGATTAACATTAAACAGAGACATGAGGTGGGAGGGAAAGGGAGAGAAAAGGCAAATTGCATAGAAATGGAGGGAGACCCTCATTGTTATACAAAATTACATATAAGAGGTTGTGAGGGGAATGGGGAAAAAAACAAGGAGAGAAATGAATTACAGTAGATGGGGTAGAGAGAGAAGATGGGAGGGAGGGGAGGGGGGATAGTAGAGGATAGGAAAGGTAGCAGAATACAACAGTTACTAATAGGGCATTATGTAAAAATGTGGATGTGTAACCGATGTGATTCTGCAATCTATATTTGGGGTAAAAATGGGAGTTCATAACCCACTTGAATCTAATGTATGAAATATGATATGTCAAGAGCTTTGTAATGTTTTGAACAACCAATAAAAAAAAAAGAAAGTACAGGTTGCAAATTAAGTACAGGCCAGGTGGGCCACAAGGTATTTTTCCTTGAAGAAGGGGAGAATTGAGCCATGTGGCTCTTCAGGGAGAGATGCTGCAGGTCAAGGATATAGCTGTGCACAGGTGCTAAGGCAGCAGGCTGTCTCGATATAGCAATGAGTTCTCTACCGTTGGATTAGAATGAACAAAGGAAGGAGAAAGATCAGAGGGTTAAGAGGAATATATACACATGGAATACTACTCAGCCTTAAAGAAGAATAATATTATGATAATATTATTATATATTATTATATTATTACAGATAATATAATAATATATTATCTATTCGGCAGTAAATGGATGGAGCTAGAGACTATCAGGCTAAGTGAAATATTCAAGCTGATCCCAAAGAACCAAAGGTCAAATGTTTTCTCTGATATGCAGATGCTAATTCACAATAAGGGAGGGGGGCTAGGGAAGAATAGAGTTACTTTGGATTAGACAGAGGGAAATGAAGGGAGGGGAGGGGGAATGGGGGTAGGTAGGATAAAAGAATGAATTGGGCATTATTACCTTATGTGCATATAGGACTACGTGACCTGTGTAACTCTACATCATGTACAACCAGAAGAAAGATAAGTTATCCTCCAAAATTCATTCTGTCATCTATAACTAATTGGAACAAATAAAAGAGGGTACCAGACACCTCATAGTCCTATAGATATGTGGGGCTTTTGGGGGGGAGGGGTGTTCCAGGGATTGAACTCAGGGGCACTCAACCACTGAGCCCCATCTCCAGCCCTATTTTGTATTTTATTTAGAGACAGGGTCTCGCTGAGTTGCACTTTGACATTCAGTTTGGTTGGGAAGAAGAAGTCTCAAAAAGAGACTAAGAAAGGTCAGTGAAGCAGGAGGCCAACTCGAAGGCGGGAATCCTGGAGGATCAGTGTGGAGAGTGTATCAAGGAGCTGCCAGTGTTCTCCAATGATAGATGAGGGAAGATGACAGCTCAGAGCTGGTCACTGGGTTCAGGAATACAGAAGTCACCAGTGACTTCCACAAGCGCACTATCCATAGAATGGTGAGATCAGAACCATTTAAGGGTTTTTAAGCAGAGGAAGTTTACCAGATACCAAAGGAGAGGTATCAAGAGGTCTCAGAGGACCTCGTGAAGGTGACCTCATCATCCAGAGTATAAACCACAGATGAATATAAGACTTCAGTGACTCTGATCTCCAGGGACCCACCATTTGATTCAGATGCCAGAGGCAGAGAATACAGTAGCTCAAAACATGAGCCTGAAGACCTCCCAAATGAGAGATGAGCACGTGTGACAGAGATGCTTCTCACAGGACAACTCTGTATGATGTGTTCCATGCTGAAAAGCAGCAATTTATTTAACTGGTGAATGAGTCACCCAAGTCTCGTTATCAAGGTAAGAGAGTTACCATTAGGAATTATAATCCAAATTTCATAATTTCTTTTTTTTTTTGATGTTGATGGATCTTTATTTTATTCACTTATTTATATGTGTTACTGAGAATCAAACCCAGGGCCTCACACATGCTAGGCAAGTGCTCTACCACTGAGCCACAACCTCAGCCCCCCAAATTTCATGATTTCTTAGTGTGGCAAACTTAACTAACTTCTTGAACATAACCTGTGTGCCAGACACTAAGTTAGGGGTACAAGGAGGACGATTAAAGGTCCTTGTCCAAGAGAAATATAGCCATGTGATAATGGGTAGCATGTGTTCCTTTATCTGGTAGGTGCTGAGTGAAAAAACTTGGATGTATTTAGAAATCCTCAAATATAAGTTGATTCAGAAATTGTTATTTAGGAAGTTAAACATGCATAATTTCATTATTAAACTTTCTTTCTAAGTACCTAATATAATCAGAAACACACATGAAAGACCTAATGTCAAGTTTGCATAAATAAAGTGTGTGTTTACTCTTCAAATAGTAATATGTGATGGTAATTGAACTTAATTTAGAAATGTTAATTGAAAGCCACTTCTCTACTCCAGACACGTCATTTAATTTAAACTTAACCATACCAACCCTATACAGAAGGTCATATTATGCAAGTAAAAATAACTCTATAAATTTCTGTTATGAATAATTCCCAACAACTAATCTTAGAGGCACGAGTGCAGGGCACTATATAAACTGTTTGATCTGTTACAGTGCTGCATGTGCTACATAAAAAAACAGGTTAGTCTTTAATTACAGGGCATTGTACAAGAAATGCACTAAAAGATCTTTCCTGTTTCTTCCAATTAAAAAAGTCATCATCTTTTCTTTTAAAGAGGTAATTATAACACATTAAATTTTTTTCTGACCAAAAAAAAAAGAAAAAAGAAAAAAGAAAGCTTAGATAAGAGTAGGAAAGAGGAGCTTATGTTTAATCACTTAGCTTTGGATAGAGAAGGAATCTTTCTCAGAGCCAAATGAGAAAGTTAACAGAAGTGATTGATTCTATCAACAACATGACCATGTGCGTAGATGCTAAGGGCATTAAATGGAAGTCCAGGTGGGCTATATAAGTCCAGCCAGAAAAAAATAAAAGAACTCACACTTAGAATAAAATCATGTTACTGCAAATCAAATGTAATCTGTCTCACAAAGTCAGTATCCTGGAACAGATGGACTGTGTCTCTAGTAAGAATAAAATAGAGTTTTGGACATGTTTCCCTGGCTCATTTATGTGGAAATAAAAAAAAAAAAAAAGAAATCTGTCATTAAACACACACACACACACACACACACACACACACACACACACACACACGCACAGAGAGGCACTAGGAAGATCCCCTGGTTTATAAATGGAGGTAAATTAACAAGTCTTTTAAAACAATGAGTAACTCTTCTCTTTAAGTTCTACTTATGTCAGTTAAAACATTGGCAAACCACTTTAATATACATTAACTTCTATCTATGCTGCTTATGGCTTGCTTCATGTCTGAGAAATCTAAAACATGTATGTAGATGCTGGAAATAGTACATAAAGCACAGAGCTCCTGTAAGTTCAGAAAGTTGAATTAAAATTAGGAAACCAGAAGAAAACAGTTCTTTTCATAGTGCCTGATGCATAGTAGGTATTCAATAAAGGTTCTTAATGAAGGAAGGACTAAGTAAATGATGAATGAAAGAAACAGAATTGTCTGCTTATATTTGCTAAACACTTAAACATAGGACAGAGCTGGTGGAAGATCTGATTAATTTTTTGATAAATTATATTTCTTAAATCACATCAGTTTACTCAAATTCTTGTGGTAAAGCCTTGAATTTGAACCTCATCTCTGCTGATAACTGGGTTTATGTGTTTTCTTGGGGTTCTTTCTGCTTTAAAATGCTAATTCTAATTTCCAAAGTAAATAAGAATTGAAATCAACTCTTTGGGCTTTTGTTAAATTATAAATTCATAGCCATACTTATTAGCTATTAATATTCCTAAAGGCATATGAATCATGATGTCACTAAATAATATCTCATATAGTATTTTTGATAGATTTTTTCCTTCAAATTAATTTCCTGTATGTTAGGGTTTATTTCAAAACTTAACTACCTGAGTTCTTGATGGGGGAGCCAACCTCAGTTTGTTCATCTGTAAAAGAGCTATTATAAGGATTAAAAGTTAATAAATATAAAATTCTCAGTTCCTAATGCAGTGTTAGTGCTCGATAAGTGCAATTATTATAATAATTAATGGCTCCTAAATCATCTTCTAAGTCTCACTTGTAGATTTCCAGTAGTTAATGAGACAGAATACATTTTTAGAAAACCCCAGTACAGCACCTGGTGTAGATACTTTCTACATTAAAAAAAAAAAATCACAAAATCACATCACTTCCCATCAAGAGATGCCAGTAGAAGTCATAGTAATATGCCTGTTTATGAGATATAAAAGCATAACCTTATCAAATGTGAAGTTTCAATATTAAAAATTATACTTACGGATTTGCTTATTCTCCTTTGGTAACTGAATTTTATTTGTTTGGCTGCTGCCTTCCAGGACAAACACAAAACTTTTAACTTCTTTATCAAACTCCTATAGAACAAAATGAAAACAGTGGTAATTAAAGTGGATTTTATTCAGCTTCTTCTATAAAACTGAAGAGTGCAAATTCACAGGGAGAAAAGAATCCCATATTCAAATGACTTAAAAGCAGGCTCAGGCCTTGATGATACTCTCATCTGAGACTTGCTGGGAACTGGAATATAAAAGCCACATAAGCCACTTGGCAAATCCCCTATTATATCAAGACATCTTTCCTCCAAATGATAAGAAATTCTCTAACTTCAGGGAGTCCCCAGGTCACTGATTTAGAGTTTCCAGAATTTAATTGCCCTTCTTCCCCTTCTGTCTATGTATTTCTGTCTAATTGCACAGGGCTGAAGATCACTCTTTGTCGTGGTACAAGAAACCATTTAACTTATGCTATATCCAGCCCAGAAGTTCTTTGGTTTCAGGCCATGGCTCAAATAGAATTAATCATTGCATTATTTTACACCTGTGTAACAATGAAATTCTGTATATCTTTTAATTAAAATCAATATGATTTAAAATGTTATAATTAAGGCTAACTGAAAAGCTAAGGTAGGAGAATCAGGGAACAAAAAAACCTGAAAATGAAAAACCTGTAATATGTAAGAGTCCAATTTCCATCAGTCAAAGTGCTGATGGGAAATAGCATTATTATCTGGGAGCAAATTCTCTATCAAGTATAAATGCTTCATTGAGTTCAGTGGCACATGCCTATAATCTCAGTTATTGGGGAAGCTGAGGCAGGAACATTGCAAGTTCAAGACCAGCCTGGGCAATTTAGCAAGATCTTGTTTCAAAATAAAAATAAAAAAGGCTGGGAATGCAGCTCAGTGATAGAGTGTTCTTGGGCTCAGTTCCTGGTATAGTCCCCCCCTGCCCCCGCAAAAAAAAAAATTATAAACACTTCCTTTTTTCATGAGAATATTTAACAGATTCTTTGGCATTATGTTGGACTTTTTGTATATGTTAAAAATGCATTATAATAATGGCTATGAATTAAGTAACAAGTCTATTACATCCATCCCAATTTCTACTCCATGTATATAAATAAACATTCATGCATCAACTATATTACTTATTCCATCTATGCACAAGTTGGGCATGTACTTAAAACCTTTCAATAGCTTATTAAAATCTTCAACAGGGTCATAAACCAATGCATACTCTGGTCCTAGCCCAGCTTTTCAAACCTCATCTCCTATCTTGCCCACTCCTCAACAGACTTCTTTCAGTTTCTTGAAAATTCCAAGCTCTCTCCTGCTAGAAGGAATTTGTACATATTTCTCTTTGCCTGAAATTCTCTTTTATCCTTTGGCCCCTTCCTATGCCCAGGTCAGTTTTAGGACTCAAATATCATTTCCTCTGGGAACCCCTTCTTGATCTTCCCACTATTGACTCTCAAAGACCATTAATATCTCATTCATAGTAACAGCTGTGTAATTTTGAGCTTATCTTCTCCATGCTGTAGTTTTCCCACCTACCAGATGGGTATACAGTTACCTATTTCACAAGGTTATTTTTTAGATTACATAACATTACAAATGTAAAGTGCTTAGTGCTATGTTTGACAAACAGCAAGTAGTGAATCAATAGTAGTTTTAAGTCATATCCATAGAACTTATTTAAGGTCGCTGAGAATGGGATTCTTGTCTTGATTATACAGGATAAAAGACAAAAAGATAGGGATGGACACAGATTTCTATGCTTGATGACAGCTTCTATCAGATGGTTTCTGTTTTCCCTGTGAAGCAGGGCATGAGGTCTTCTGATGAATGAGCAGGACTTGTCCTGGGTGTGAACTGAAGAATGAGAAGAGGGAGTCTGGTGGTTGGAAACCAGGAGATAATGGAGAAATAATCATTTTAGAGACTAAGAAAATAATAGGATAACTTTCTGGGCTGTTCAGGTTGGATTTACCCTATTATCAACCTGAAAGGCTGTAGATGTTTTGTCCAAAGGAACTGAAGAGCCCAAATGCAGGCAAAGAAAAAGACTGATGATCAAGAAAGCATTGGCCAAGTAGGCGTGATGAAAGGACAAGGTCCTGACCAGAAAGTGATTGAAGTGACAGACTTTGGTTTCTGAGTTGAAAAGAAAAAGAAGTGAAGACAGAAAATAAGTATATAAAACTAAACACAAGAGAAAAGTGGCGGGGGGGGGGGGGCGGTCAGGGCCTAAAGGTCCCAATTAGACTGAAGAACATAGAGGAGATTAAACGAACAAGCAACCTTAAGAATCAAGGATTGGCCACTTGGGATGCTGGGGCAGGAGGATGGCAAGTTCAAGACCAGCCTGGGTGAATTAGTGAGAGCCTGTCTCAAATGAAAATAGAACACAGGGCTGGGGATGCAGCTCAGTGGGAAAGCGCTGTCAACATGTGTGAGGCCCTGGATTCAAAGAAAAAGAAAAAAAGCAAAGATTGGGGTTCTCAATAATTTCATCAGAGATCCTGCAGTTTACAGTGTTCAGCTCTAGGGTATGACAGTGGGTGTGAATGCTGCAGCTAGGTTGAAGAGGTCAAGAGAAGTGAAAAAAATCAAGAATCTGAACGTCCCAGGAATTAGAGAGATTTTCCTCATTGACATTAAAGTCTCCTAAAATGATACAGTAGGAGCTGGAGTACAGAGAAGAGATAGGAGCCACTTGCTGAAGCCTTATACAACTCAGGAGTGAAGTCCAGAACGCAGCAATGATGTCATGAAAGGGTTTGGAGCGAAAGAATGAGAACAGGGGAAACCATTCTGAAATCTTGATCAAGCCTCTTCTTCTACAACATTCATTCACATTTCTTCCCAGGATTCCTGTGGCTCTAACACTTACTTTCCAAATCACGGATGGACTACCAAGGATCTTCCATTTTGCACCAGGATTTTTGCCCTGAGCGCTAAAGATTTCCACAAATGCACCTCCCTAGAAAATAAAAAAAAGACATTTAAATTAAAGTGACATATAATGCTAGGGAGGAAACAGGATCCACCACCTAGTCTAAAACCAGTATTCAAAGCATCTGTCAGTTAAGTAGGTCCGGGAGGAAACATTATCCCTGTTGTTACTCCTACTTTATGTCTTGCTTGCATTGAAGCCATAGCCATTGTGACTTTGGGTCACCTTGGATTTATTGTTTATGGAATTTATTTTTAAAGCATGATAAATTATGCATCACTAATGTTACATGTGGGGCTCATTTTATTGACATGTATACATCATGCTTGCAAAACATTCTATTCTACCCAGATTAAAGGGTTTAAAACTCAATTCTCAAATGAAGTCATTAAATTCTGATAATTATCTGTGAATACAAGCTTTTTAGTTATATTGACCAAGGCTCCAAAACTGGCTTCTAAGCTATCTGACCTTGTAGTTACTTAACTTCTATAAAATGGGTTGTTGGATCACACAGGAGTAAATATAAATCATCATGCACGTAGAGAGGGATCATTCAATACTACTATCAAGATTATTCAAAAGCGGGGGAAATTAAATAGTTTAGTACAAGCCAAAAAAAAAAAAAAAAGGCCTAGGAAGGATTCCAGGGTAATTCTTATTTTGAGCATTCCTAAAATATCTTTTTTGATATATTTAATACCAATCAATTTGGAGATGTCTAAGAAAAGGAGAGTAATCTATATGAGAAAAACAGAGAATCATTTCTATAGACAGTCAATTTGCTCCCAATTGTGAGACTGAGAACATAGTGACACTTATTCAAAAATGCTAAAGACATTACTAAAAGTCCACACAATTAAATTGTAAAAAGAAGGGAATTACATAAGATGATTTTCTCTGAGGATGAATTTATTACAAAAATTGAGAATCTAAAATGAGAGTAATATTAAGTATAAGCAAAATAGGAGAAAATTGTTCAATTTTTGTAAAGAATTTCTAACTTTTAATGTTTTCTCAATAATATAAAGATATTTTCGCTTCTGGCTTTTAATACATAATCACTTAAAATGAGGACATTTAATTTCATCTTCCCCAAGGAATATTATGTGAAAAACTGTATATGGGATAGAATTACTATAATTCCTGAGGGTGGTTCATATTTTACTAAAAATCTAAAATTTGAGACAGCTGAGTTTTTTTAAAAAACCATTGCACTGGGTGAGAAACCAAACTTACGTTCTGCCCACTTTTTTCTGCTTCCCCATGTTTTCCAAGTTTCCCATGGTAGGCATATGCTTCTTTTGGGGTGGGAGAGTTATCAGGGATTGAACTCAGGGGTGCTTAATCCCTGAGCCACAACTCTAGCTCTTTTTAAAATTTTATTTTGAGACAGGGTCTCTCTGAGTTGCTTAGGGCCTTACTAAGTTGCTGAAGCTGGCTTTGAACTTGTGATTCTCCTATCTCAGCCTTTTGTGTCACTAGGATTACAAAGTGTGTGCCACAGCACCTGGCTGGGCATATGCTTCTTTATAATAATATACTTTAGGTGAAGTGAGACAAATTTTAAGTTTGTTCTAAACCTTTTAATGAAAGAGGACTGCAACTTACTCTGAGGATAGGTGGTGGTATCTGGTGAAAAGTTAAAATTAACAAAGTGGTGGAGACCAGGGACTACTGTTCAGGCACAGTGACAAAGTTCATAACAGCTGGATTAGGATGGTAAACAGACTACCCAGTGTAATCTCAAACAGAAGTGAAAGGACCCAACAGGAGGGACCAGCAAAAAGGGAGATGCATAGTGAGGTGAGGAAAGCAGGCCACGCATGGAGACATCCTAGGATAGTCAAGGTGACTGAGAAACACCCAGAAACAAGGTCACTCTGAGTGTGATCCTTGCTCTACCTGCATCCCAATCACTTGGAGGGAAGTTGTTAAAAAGATAAATGAATTCGCCCCATCTATAAAAATTGTAATCACTAGCTCTGGCTAGAGGATCATTAAATCTGCATTTTTACAAGTACACCAAGAGATCCTCATTGACCCCAAATATTTGATATTCACTGAACCCCAGTTTCAGAAAAAAAGAAAACAGCATTTAGCCAAAGTGCTTGTTTTCATTCTGGGTTTCACCCATTCATGCATTCACTCATAATTAGCTTCTGAGATAGCATGATACACATCCATAGCGAGTACGCCAAGCGCTTGTTAAAACTCAAGATTTCTGGGCCCTGCCCTAAAGACTGTGATTCAGGAGATCTTTGTGGGGTTGTAAAATCTGCATTTTAATCAGCATCATAATTTATACACTTTGAGAAACACTGGAGAGTGAACAAAACCCAAATCATAGGCGTGTAGATTGATTTCTACAATTTACACGTGTTGGTTGATTTCTTTTTATCTTTTTTGGTTAAAGTCCATTCATCTATAAATCTTTTTTTTTAACCTTGAAAAAGATCCCTTGTGACTGGGATGGCAGGGGAGGGGGGTTGTTCTTTGTCTTCCCCGGATCAGGAGCCACCTCACCCAAGAGGAGAAAGCTACAGACAGTTTGGAGAGCCATTTCAGTTTACCTGGTACTCATTTTTGAACATTCCCGCTGAGGGGACCGGGGCTTGGGGGCAGAGTTCAGGGCTTCCAGCGAGTGGCGTGACCCTGAAGGCTGGAAAATCCGCGGGCGGGAACCCGGAGACCGACGCGCGGGGCAGAGCTTGGTGCCTGGCTGGGACTAGGTCAGGCTCTTCTCAGCCCCTCGGACCCCGGGTCAGCTGCACCTTGAGCCGCCGACCTGCACCATCGCGGCCCCGGCTTCCTCCCGGGTGCCCCAATCTGGTGAGGACGCAGCTACTAGGGCGGGCTCCGGGTTGTCCCTGGGGAGTGATTGTGTGCGTAACCTACGAGACGGCCGCTGCCGAACCTCCGAGCCTCTGCCACCTACAACCGCCCAGCCAACCCGCCCAGGAAAGGCTGCCCGCGGCCGCCCCGCCCCCGAGTCCCCTCGGAAATGGGCGGGGCCCGGCGGCTCCACCTCTCGGCGGCGCCCATTGGCTCTCGCCAGGCGCCTGCGCACTGCGTTGTCTAGGCTGCTCTCTCCGACCCCCTGCTGCGAGGTGTTTGTCGGGTTGCCCGGGCAACCCAGGGACTGGAAGAAGTGGTGGACTGTGTAGCTGGTGACCCGCGCGCTCCCGTTAGATAGTGACTTGTGTCAGCAGAGAAGCCGCGACCTAGTGTGAAGAGCTACCCCAGCAACTGGGCTGCTCCAGAGCATCAGTCACGTCGGGTTGATCTCTCCGGGTTGTAAACACTGAGACACAGTCATGGAATCTTGAAACCCTCAGGTGGCCTTTGATTCACATGTTCCCAAGCCTGGGTTCCTTGTGACACTGATAAGATCTGCTGGACCCTTTCACTGAGAAGGCTCTGGCGGCAGATTACAAATATTTACTCAAGATCACTGCTGACTTTCAGAAGCCAAGGTTTTGGGCTCCAAATGGTAGCTTTCATTGAGACAAGCTCTGTCTTAAGCTAACTATTCGGTTACTGCATTCAGTTTCTAGATCAAAACCACTCTATTATTGCCAGTTTGGAGCTCAGCTCTATGTCCAAGGTCATGTGGTCATTAAGTGCTGGCACTGGCTGAGAACTCACCTCTGATGCTACACTTATGGCTGAGTTAGTGCCCTAGGGTTCATAATAACCAAGTACAACAAGCTCATGGACTCCTTGTTCTAAGCCAGGTGGTTCATAGGTATGGATTACTTCCTTGCAGTTGGGAATATTGACATTCAGAGTAAATTAGGAATTTACTCAGGGATGCAATGTTTCAGTTGTGACTGGGTCTGAAGCCATATATCATTCTACTTTACCTGAAAGCTTCAGATATTTATTGGCTCTACCATATGCCAAGCTCCGTAGATCATCATGTGTGGGTTTCAAAAATGATTAAAATCAGGGCCTGCTCCTTCTCAAGGTTAAGAACAGATAAAGAACAGGCCCACTCTGAACACTCTATAATATAGCGGTGAGGCCATCTCACAGCTATAAATTCCGATAACGTTCCTGGAATCCAGACTTTCTGATTTTTTTTGAAGCTCCAGCCTAGTTCACCAACAGTTTTTTGCTTTGTTTTTGTTTGTTTGTTTTGCAAAGTTTGTGTTGGAGGCTTTGAGAATTGTGATCAAAAGACATGATTGCCAGGTATGGTGAAGCATACCTATAATCCCAGCAACTCAGGAGGCTGAGGCAGGCAGATTACAAATTTGAGGCCAATCTCAGTAATTTAGCAAGGCTCTAAGCGACTTACTTGAGGCCCTACCTCAAAATTTGAAAAATAAAAAAGGGCTGGAGATGTGATTCAGTGGAAATGCACCTCTGGAATAAATTCCCAGAATAAATAAATAAATAAATAAATAAATAAATAAATAAATGAAAGACATGGTCTCTGTCTTACAAGACTTAATCTATGGTTAATATCTATCCATTCATTCATTTAACACACAGTTCTTAGGAACATAATATGTACCAGGTACTATACTAAGAGGCTGGCTGTACAGTGAAGGGTCTCACCTTTTACACAGCTCATATATTAGGCATGGAAGCCAATGAATGAATTAACAAGCAAATAATTCCAACCTTTAGTAAATGCTGTGAATACAGTGATAGGGAATAACCTCAGAAGTGAATCTTAGATTCTTTTGGTGGTTGTAACAAATTATCACAAACTGAGGAATTCATTCTTTCATATTTTGGAAGTCCAGGAATCCAAAATCAAAGCATCAGCAGGGCCATACCACTTGGAAGCTTTAAAAGAAAATTGGTTCTTTGCCTCTTCCAGCTTCTGGTGGCCGTTGTCATCTCATGACTTGTGGCTCCATCTCTCCAGTCCTCTGCCTCCATGGCCACATGCCTCCTCCCCTCTATGTGAGTCTTTTGGCACACTTGGGATGGCATGTAGAGCCCACTTGTATCATCCAAGCTCATCTCTTAAAGTTTGATTTAAGTTCTCTTTAACGACCCCTTTTCTAATTAAGGGAATAAATTTACACATCTCAGGGAGTTGATATGGATGGATACCATTTGAGGAGACACTTTTGTGGATCACTGTTCCTATACTCTACTTGCATTATAATACAAAACAGCTTTTCATAAATGCTATATGGAAGACAACAAAATACATTGAGAGTACCAGAGGAATCTAGAGGACTTAAGTCTTCAAATTATCCTCTCAAAACCCTAAAAATATGTTGATACTGAGAAACTGATGTGACTCCATTTTAAAAAATAAATAAATAACAGCAGATTCTACCTCAAGGCCTGTCCTAAGGAAGGGGGCGTGACCCTTGTCCTTGGAAAAACCCACAGAGCCCTCCTAAGCACATACCCACCCTGCTGAGTTGTTTGTCTGTCAATAACAGGAGAGATCTGCGCTAGGTGTCCCTGACTCAGTTAGGCTAGGTGAGGACCCATAGCAACCCCCTAGCAACCTCCAATCAGCATGAGACAGGGAAAATACCTGGGATGCCAGATGACCCCTAGTGTATGGTGGTTAATAACATGTTGGGAAACCATGTAGTTTAGCACGTACACCCCTCGTGGCCTAAACCAATCAGTTCAAACGAATCTGGCATAACATAACCAATCACCCCTACCCTACTTGTTCCCGACATTGAATGTGCTAATCAATGTTAAGAGTTGTTGTTTGATTTTCCCATGGTATGGAATGATTTGCTGTGTGATGTTGTGACGCACAGAGTATCCCCCCAAAACCTATAAAATCTCACTGAACAAAGGACCAGGACTCACTCCCTGGGACCGCTGTGTCGGGAATGGATGTGAGTCCAGGCTCCAGCTTGCAATAACGACTCTTATGTGACTGCATTGGATTAGACTCCTGGAGGTCTACTGGGGTCCTACGAATCTGGCATAACAATACCATAGCTTATATGAAACCCACATTTTGCCCTATGTTATTCTCTGTATGCCTCTTGTGATTATCTGAACTAACTAATGAATTAATATGTAAGTCATCTGTCTTCAACAATTAAAAGGCAAATGTGATGAGGGGAAGAACTGTTCAAGGGTCATTGCTATAGTCCATCCCTGGTATATAGTAGGTATTTTATAAATGCATATTTGTTGATTTAATGAAAACCATCTTGTCCTTTCATATTCATCATGTGCAAAATAAAACTTGTCTCCAAATCTTGTCCTTTTCCATCCTTTCCAATCTCACTGGTGAACACCGCAATGCCTCCTGCTCCCTGGCTCCCCATGGTAGGCAGTCTCCAGAATGGCCTCCAGTGGTCCCATTTTCTGGTATGTGTGGCCTTGTGTGTAATCTTCTTCACTTATTGGACTAAATGACTCTAATGAATATAATATGACAAAAATACTGAGATGTCCTTTCCAAGATCAACTACAAAAAGATTGACTTCTTGTTTGGCTTCCTTCACTACCTTGTTCTGATTCTCTCTTCTCTCCTCCTCCTCCTCCTCCTCCTTCCCCTTCTACCCTCCTCCTCTCTCTTCTCCTTCTCCTTCTCCCTCTCCCCCCCCCACTTCCCCTCACTTGCTTTCTCTGCCTTCACTCCGAGGGAAATAAGCTGCTATGTTATGGAGAGGCCCACATGACAAACAACTGATTCTTTGATCAGTTGATGCCTGCAGCCAATAGTCGATAAGATACAAGGCCTGCCAACAGCCACCAATCAAGCCTCCATCTGCCAATCAGCTTCAATGCGATTATATTCCTAGTCTACACTTTGATCGTAGCCCTGTGACTACCTCTGAGTCAGAGGCATACATCTAAGTTGCACCTTGATTCCTGACCCACAGATAAAATTAGATAAACATTCATTGTAAACTGCAAAGATTGGGGATAATTTTAACATAGTAATAAATAGCTAATATATCCCCGTATCCATCATCCAGACTTATCTATTTTATCTAAATACTTCTCAAATTTTTCATCTTCCCTCTACTGTGTTCTGTATGCTGATTTATCTCTGATCTTCTCTTCCTCAAACTATAATGGCCTCCTGAGTCACACTATGCTGGTCTCCTTTCAAATCATTCTCCACGTTTCTGTCAAAGTTATTTTTATAAAATGCAAATCTAGTCACATCAGTCCCCCATTTCTAGCCCTTTTGTGACTACCTGTTGGACTCTGTAAGATCTAGCCTTTCCCTTCTTCTCCAGTGTTGAAGCATCCTGCCCTGCATTTTGGTATATTGGCAGAATTTTGTTTTTTCAGTTCTTCATGGTCAACATGTTCTCTTCTACCACAAGGACTTTGTGCTATTCTTTTCCATTGATTACTTCTGCTCACTTCTTTCCTTGGTTAATGGCAACTTAGCTGATAATCTAGTTCTAGTTAAATGAGTATAATTGTCAATTTGACAAGAAATATCCAACTATCCTTGATTTAATGAGATACCCAATATAGGTTTTCATAACATCTTAGCAAAAAGCATCATTGAAATCATTATTTAAATTTTATTTGTGTGCGTAACGTTAGTCACCTCTCTTTGGCTATAGATTTCAAAATTTATTGTCTATTTATGGTCACTGTTGAATCCTGGGTGCCTAGCATACTAGTTCAAACTGGTACCTGATATAACAAACAGTAACTGAATGTGGGAGAAAGGAAAGAAGGAGGTGAAGGATGAAGAGATTCTTAAAAGGCAGCCATAGGCTATAGGTGTTAAAAAAAATGAAAAGAAAGCAATTGAAAACACATTAAGATAAAAGGGTAAATTTACAACCTCAATTTGTTCATGGAAAAATTTGTTGCCCAGTTGAAAATGACTAATCACAATGTATCAGTAATTACTTAGATTTTTTTTTTTGCATCACTTGTTTATTCAATTTAAGGCTGGAAGGGAATAGGATTGTTTGCTTCACTGTCTTCACTTCCAAGACCAAGCAATATCTCTTAACCCTCCTCTCTTCTAACAAGTTCAGGAGATTTAGAGTTGTATTTTCATTAGCAAGTGCCAAGTAATGGTCAAATCTGAAAGTTTTGCAACTCAGATCAACATTTTTCTGCCTGTGATGAGAGCTATCCTTGACACTGACAGTGCTATAAAGCAGTATGAGAATAGATAACAATATGAACTCCAAGTCAGACATGGGTAGAGGTCCAGTTTTATAATAGTGAATGTTCTTGTTTAATTTGGCTGAATGCCAGCTCTGAATGAAAACTTGGATTTGACTAGAACTTCAACAATGTCTACTAGAATTCTGGAAAAAAAAATATACCAGCCTGCCCAAACAACTTGGCTTAAACCAAGTTATTTATATACATTAACAAAGACAGTGAAAGTTTCTTTAATTGCTACGATTTTTAAAAAGTCAGTACATTTAGTAATTGTATTAAATTGCTTAACTTAATTTGACAACATTAAGAATTAGTCACTTTACAAGCTTTAAAGTGCTTGTCTTTGTTCTACAAAGAAAGTAATTTTGTGGTATATTAATATTATTAAAGTATATTGGATGGTATTTAAAGAGGAAAAGATTAGAAACGGGTTTCAAAGGTGGCAGAGTCAGTAATCCAGTTCTAGTTAGATGACTGTGATGACTGTGATTGTCAATTTGACAAGATAAATTATTTTTCAACAAAGAATAAAAATATATATTTTATTGACCACATATAGTTGTAGTTTATGTTTTGCCTTTAGTTCCTAACTGAATTATTCGACATCAGAAGAATTTGATAAAACCTTGATTTGATTATCAGAATTTCTTCTGCTGGAAATGTTTGATACATGAAGGGTTATTTTACTTTTTCCATAGATGGAATAACTTCACAAATTATGAGTTTTTGAATAATTTTGTGCTGAGTTTTTGAATAATTTTGAAACTGCATCTACTTTTTAGTTTTAAGTTATTATTGAAAAAAAATAGTGATATCCTGGTCATTCATTTGCTTTTGATTTCAGAGTAGGGATGTCTTCTTTTTCCAAAAAGGTGTGATATGAGGCTTCCCCCTTTTAAAAAAATATCTTTAGTTGTATATGAACACAATATCTTTATTTTATTTATTTTTATGTGGTGCTGAGGATGGAATCCAGTGCCTCCCATGTGCTAGACAAGTGCTCTCCCACTGAGCCACAGCCCCAGGCCCATGAGACTTCCCTTTTTTAGGTTTTCTCCTTCACTTGCTTTTTATCCTCCCTGGACTGTGAGAGTCTGAGGTGACTATTTCCTACCTGTACCTTTAGATGATCAAGTACTTAAAAATTCATGCATAAGCTTAAAAATCCTCAAATTTAGCTACTTCCTGATGTTTTTTTTTTTTAAGAGAGAGTGAGAGAGGAGGGAGGGAGAGAGAGAGAGAGAGAGAGAGAGAGAGAGAGAGAGAGAGAGAGAGAGAGAGAGAATTTTTAATATTTTATTTTTTTAGTTCTCGGCGGACACAACATCTTTGTTTGTACGTGGTGCTGAGGATCGAACCCGGGCCGCACGCATGCCAGGCGAGCGGGCTACCGCTTGAGCCACATCCCCAGCCCCCTGATGTTTTTTTCAAGGAAAAAAAAGTTCTGGAATTTGGATATTTAGATATACTTTCTTTAAAAAAGTAGTTTTGTATAACAAATATTTAGGTTCATAAAAATGAACATATTTGCAAAATGCATCTTTGAAAAGATCATATTGATTATATATTAATACTATTTGCTTTCAAATGGCATAGATGTTTAAAATTGTCAGAAAAAGTTAAGGTGGCTAACTAAGTAACATTTTTCTTATGTAACTATTCCTAACCTAAAACCAGTTAGGGTGTCTATAGAAAACTGGATATCCCCATGTAAAAGAATGATGTTGGCCCCTTATTTTACTTTTTAAATTTATATATATGACTTGATTAAAAATGGACTAAAGACTTTAAGATTAATATAAGCTTTATAAGTTTTATAAACCTATAAAACTCTTAGAAGAGAACATAGGAGGGAAATTTTCTGATGTTGGAGTTAGTAATGATTTCTTAATATCAGAGACAAGATCCAGTTGTAACCAGAGGAGGAAAAGCATTGCAGAATTTTCTTCTCCATACAGCTTCCTGTACATTGACTCAGTCCTTAGGCTGAATCTCTAGGTTAATAAATGGCTATATCATTCTGAATCTCATATCTTAATATCACCAAATAGACCATTTTAAGCCCAAATCCTGAAGTTCACCTTCATTTGAATCAATTTAATTCATATGCCTACCTCTGAATGAATCTCTATGGTCAGATGAATATGCATCCTCGTTGGCTTAAGGCTGGATGAAATGTACATTCTTAAACCAATCATTGCAATGAAAGAGATGGGATATATTGACTGGCTGGGAATGGGAAGGAAATGTTTCCCAAAGGAACTTCTAAAAATCTTGTAAGGAGGAAAGAGTGGATACTGGACCACTAAAAGTAGATGTCTACTATGTTGTCATCATACATCTTGCAATTCTTTAAAAGAAATAGCAAATATTTTTTAAAGTTTTAGCTATATATGAAAAAATTAATATGAAAGAAAGGTTCTCTAATATTCTCTAAAGGATCTAATGTCCATATATGCAATCTAAATGTCACGGGCCTTAACACCCTTTTCTTCATCTTAACTCTTAATATTCAAGTCTAAATTTTCAGAGACCCCACCTGCTTACAAAGAGAAATCCTGTATTTCCAGGATTTGCAGGGAATGAAGTCTCTCCAAACCACTTTTAACGTGATTCCTTATTTGCATTTTTCCTCAGACCCAACATTTTTATTAAGGATTCTACTTGGTTGCTACCATTACGACTATTGCCAATGAATACCTACCATGTTTAAAATTGTTGAATTTTAAAGTGTAACTGCTTTCCTTCATGTTGTCACCTGGGAAAAGACCTCTGGGAGTTGGCTTGGCACTCATAACTAGGTCGTGGTGTTTTGTTATCATTGTTGCTGTTATTGTTGAACATGAACAAATTCACAGAATACATTAGACCATGTCATTAGACCATGTCATTCTGTGACCCTTATAGGTCAAGACAAAATAAGACTGACACCAGCTGCCCCGGCTGGTGAGATGAGCTGGGTACAAAGGAGCCGGCTGCAGCAATAAACTGAGAAACGGAGAAGAAACCAAGAACATGAGTTTTGAGTTTGGGACTGCCTTGTAACCCCAAGGGTCAGCTCCATGCTGGAGAGCACTGGAAGGAGCAAGAGAGAGAACACACCCGGAACCCCCCTATTTATTGGGGGAAAAGACATTTGATAGAGTAGTCCACTCAAAATAAGGCAAGGGATAGGGTTTCGAAAGGTGGAGCCTCGCTTGGTGATATCTTGAGGTCAGCAGACAACTTGGCAAGCCACACCCATCTCAGGTGCTGTGTGGGATCACAGGCAGAGCGAGAGGAAAGGCACACTTGTGTGGCACAGCCCAGTCAGCGTGGAATGCCAGACCGGTCCCCTCATATGATCAAATGTGCATTGTTCACGCACACAGCCCATGAATGGCTCACGACATCAGACCACTCCGTGATCATGTCTGAATACAGAGAAAAATATGAAAGCTCTCCAGATCACAAGAATGAACAAACACTTCCCTGTCCTGGCTGATATGAATGAATACTGCTTTTCACTGATATAGCTAAGCCTTATTCCATTCCTCTTGATTTACACATAAGATTTATTAATATTTCCAGTTGCTGAATTATCCCTGCTTACAGTCTGGACCTAATCCAGAAAAAAAGCCCTGCTTCCCTAAAACCTCCCCTAAATCAGCTGACATAAGCCCAAATCCTAATTTCTAACAACTTCTTACTGAGATGTCTGTGGTTTGCCAATGGTATGTTTTCTACCTGTTGCAATGAGTAATGAATTCATCATCTCCAACTATTAGTTTATTCCTGATGTTGCCTGGTTATGCATTAAAACCAGTAAATCTAGAACTTTGCATCTTCATTTTTAGGAGGTAAACTGAATGCTTACTGTACATTTCACTCAGTTTCCTGTAGTCACTTGAACCCAGTGGTCCAGTGGGTATCTGTATAGCTTTGTTCTCTCAAATAATGCACCTAGTCCAGACCTAACTTTGAAGGCTCAACCTCAGGGGGAACTATTTCCATAGTCACCTACACTCTTGCCCCGAGTACCACATATACTGCCTGCTACCATCACTGCTGCTACTGACTCCTTGATGCAGGTCTCCATTCATTCACTAAAACAAATCTGTCTTTTCAAGGGAAGAAAAAGTGTCTACAGTGGAGAGCGCGCATCACAGTGAAATTGACTGGATCCCAAATTGCTGCAGTTTAAAAAAATGTTTGCAAGATAACTGAATAAAGGGGGCTTGTGGATGACCTATGATAGGGAAGAGGCGGCAGGGTGACAAAGGAAAAACTGTGTTTTAAGAGGAGTGATTGAGGGATAACTCTATAAATCAGCAACAGTGTGATGAGAAGCCTAAACAGCACGTGGAGTTGGAAAGGCAACTTAGAGAAAAGAACACAGCAGATTGCAACTTCAGCCTTGGCTCCATGCTTCCAGGGTTAGAGGGACCTCTACAGTACTGGAAAAAGTTAAGTGGGAAAGTACTAGAAACTCCAATCAAATTAACAGACCAGCAGTCCTATTTGCAGTAGGATTCCGTAGTCCTCTTAGTAATCCATTTTGAGAAGCTAGTTTATCTAAGAGAAACTGTTCTGCTCCAAAGAGGGAGTTCATATAGTTTTTTCCACCAACCCAAGAAGCCACTGCTAGATGTCATCTTGCCTTAGGGGACACCATCCAAAGCCTTAGACTGATGGATAACTCAAAGGGTGAAGACACCGTCACAGCTCCAAGATGAGTAGATGCCTTAAGCTCAAGTCCCACCCACACATGCGCAGTGGGATCTAGGGAGTGTCTGCTCCCTAATCCATAGCTTTGGGAATGCATCAATTGTTGCAGTCTCCCAGCTTCACCTGAGTCTGTCCTCAGGAGCTGAGAAAAGCCCCAGCCACATTCTACTGCTCCACAAACACAGCTACCTGTGCCCCAATCCCTGGCGCCATCTGCTCTCTGTAGTGGGAACTAGGAAATGTTTCCTCCCCAGCTTGGTAGCATTGAGACCGCAACTATGGTGCAAAGTCCCATCTTTATCTGTGTCTGGCCAACAGGATTTCGGAAAAGTTCTAGTCATGCCCTCATGCTTTTGGAACACATCTACCAGAAGACTCCATCCCCAGAACTACTTATACTCCCCCTGTGGGAACTAGGGAAGGTCTTCTGCTCAACCAGTTGCTTTGGGACTATGGCTTCTGGTGCCTAAAGCCCATCATCACCTGTACGAATACTTAGAGACCCGAGGAAGGTCTCAACAGCATCCCACAGCTCTAAAAGCACAGCTATCAACAGCCCAAATCCTGGAACCTCGTGGGACTTAGGGAAGACCTCCTTCCCAAACCGCAACATGGAGATTGTAGCTGTTGGGACAAAAAAAGCTAGCTTCACTGAAGCTTCTCTCTGGGGACCCAGGGAAGTCAAATCCAAGTACTGCAGCTGCAGGACCAGGGCTACCTACACCACAGCTTTATGACCACCAGACTTGTTGACAGCTTTTAGCCCTGTGTGACCTAGGGACATTCCCACCCACATCCTGAAGTTCCAGGATGGGTCAAAGCCACAAACCCCTGCACCACCTCCACTCGAGCCCTAGGATCTAGGAAACATCTCCTCCGAGTCCTTTAACTCCAGAGCAAGTAAGTATAGCAGAGCCATAAAACCAGACACCACTTGCACATGCCCCAAAGAGGGAGTTCATATGCCGCAACCCTGCTGGGCAGAGAATCACAAGCCGCTGGAGCAGAAACAAAGTTTGATTTTAAAAAGGCTGCCAGTGACCCGTGTGCGCCCTGCTAGCAAGCCGGTCCACGCACGTGTGTGTGTCTACCGGAACCGGGGGCCCGGACCTCCCCCGGAAATTCCCTCCTACTATCCTTCCCCAACCAATGGGAACTCTCCGGGAGTCCCGTAACATGAGTCCCATAACGTGAGTCCTGTAGCAGGCTAGGTGAACAGCAGGAGTCCAATTTCCATATGAATGTAAATCTTAACATAATCATATCATCTCAATGGCTAGCTGGCAGTCACCTAAAACAAAGGTGCCATGTATCATAATACTTTTGCTGTGGCTCCTAGCACCAGGGGACCTAAGGAAGGCCTCCTCCACAGCCCATGGACTTGGGGTGGACCATTGCTTCTGGTGTGAAAAGTCCGTGGTTATCACTAGTACTTGTCCCTTGTTACCTGCAGAAGGTTCCATCTGGGTTCCATAGCTCCACAAAGCAGTTACCGATGCTAAAAAACACCAAGACCACCTGCAGTTACCCCAAAGGACCTAGGGAAGGTCTCGCATTCCACAACCTTGAGTCCATGGTTATCCATGCCACAGAGCCTAGTGTCACCTGTGTTCATCTTGTGGGACCTGGAGAAGATCTCATCACATCCCGTGTCTCCAGAATTGTGGCTGCTGTGGCCACAGGCCCAGGCATTTCCTGTATCCATCCTGAAGGACCTGAGAATGGTCTCCTTGAGGTTCATGACTGCTGGAGCACAACCCTTGATGTCACTTATGCTTGCCTTGAGGGGCCTGGAAAGTATACGCATCCTAGGTGGAAATAAATTCAACAACACATTAAAAAAAAATTCATACCCCAAGACACATCTTCAGAATGAAGCTACTAAGAAGGCCACCTCCCCAAAGGGGTAGATATTCATTATAACAGATAGCCATCAGGAAGTTATGGGGGGGAGGAATAAAATTAACCATCATTGATTCAAAATTAAGAAATTTGGTAAAAAATAAACTTCAGAGTAGTAATGACATTGGGTGGGGGTGGGAAGTACCAGGGATTGAACTGAGGGGCATTTGACCACTGAAGCACATCCCCAGCCCTATTTTGTATTTGATTTAGAGAAAGGGTCTCACTGAGTTGCTTAGCACCTTGCTTTTGCTGAGGCTGGCTTTGAACTCGCAATCCTCCTGCCTCAGCCTCCCGAGCTGATGGAATTACAGGCATGTGCCATTGCACCCAACAGCAATGACGTTTTAATTTGAAAATATTCCAATAAGATTAGACTGGAACATCTTTAATGCCATATATAAATTGGATGTGTATGATGCTTCTAATGAGTTTATTTCACCTAACCTTCAGGAAAAACCATAAAAGAAGGAATACATTGAAAAACAATTGGAGGGAAATCTGAATTTTAAACAATTAAATACTATTCAACATAGCAGTACAGTCAATGATTTTCTGGATAGAATTCTAGAAGCACAAAATACAAAATCAAAAATTGGCGAAGATCATTACATCAAACTAAAATACACAAAAAAATTAGCATAGCAAAGTAAACAATCAAAAGAGAAAAGAGAAAATCTACAAAATGAGAGAAAATGTTTACCAGTTATTTCTCTGAAAGAGGATTAATATACCGAATACATTAAGAACTAAAAAAGACTAAACAAGAACAAACAAAAACTAAACAAACAAATAAGTGACAATTGAAAAATGAGCAAAGGATCTGAACTTTAAAAAAAAGTAATATGAAGGCCAATAAATATAGAAAAAATTCTCAGTATCACTAGCCATCAGGAAAATGTGAATCAAAACTTCCATGAGATAGCATCTCCCTATGGCTATTAACAAAAAGCAAAAATAGCAAGTTTTTTGAGGATGTAGAGAAAAAGGAACTCTTAGATACTGTTGGGAACAACATAACTGAGAACAGCCACTATAGAAAAGAACATAGAGGTTCCTCAAAAACTGAAAATAGATCAATCATACAATTCAGCCAATCCGTGCTAAAGGAAATAGAGTCAGCATATAAAAGAGGTCCCTCTATGCAGCATATCCACAATAACTAAGATACGGAGTCAGCCTAGGTACCCAGTAGCAGATGAATGAATAAAGAAAATATGCATATAAGTACAATGGAGTATGACTTGGGCACAAAAAGAGAATGAAATTATGTCATTTTCAGAAAAATGGATGGAACTGAAGGACATTACATTAAGCAAATAGGCCAGACCCAAAAAAAAAGAAAAGGAAAAAAAAAGACAAAAAGACAGGTATCACATGTTCTCTCTCATATGTAAAAAGTAAAAAATTGTTAAAAAGTTGACCTGAAGGTAGAATAGTGCTTTCCAGGGACTGAGAAAGGTGCCAAGGAATGGAGGTAAGGGTGGATCAATGTGTGTTATGTGCATGTGTGGGAATATCATTTATATATGATTAATATGCGTGGATAAAATATAAATAAATAGAAATGTTTTTACGGAAAGTTCGTAGAACCACATAGGGTCTTTTGATGGTGTATCTGGATTGTCAACTTGATTACATTGAGAAATACCTAGGATGAAGAGACTTCTGAGTGGCGCCATGAGGTTGTTTTTCCCAAAGACTGGCAGATGGATCAGCAGACTGAGTGTGGAGACCTGTGCTGAATGTGAGCAGCGCAGTCCAATAAACAGGGGGCCTGGAGAGAACAAGCTGGGGGCTTCTTAAGTAGGTCCATGTGCTGCTGCCGCCATGGCCCAGAAACAGCCAACTGCAGCTCTTTCCCTTTGCCAATGGGAACTCTGACCAGTGATCCATCCTCCGGGGAGTTTCCAGGCTGCAGTCTTAAACTGGGGCTGCATCATTGATCCCTCTTGGTCTGAGGCTTCAGCTTCTTGGACTGGGTGGCTACTGGTTCCTTTGGCTCTCCAGCCTGCAGATGGCCATTGTGGAACTATGCAGCCTCCGACCCTCTAAGTCAATCTAATATGCCCCCTTCTATAATCACACATATGCTTATGTTTTTCTGGAGATCCCCAACACATGTCTTTTTTAGAAAGTTTGAGTCAGTTATCCATGAGGCAGTTCAGTGGGATGTCTGTGGGGTCCCTGAGATTGGAACAGGCAGGGATTTCTGTGCCATAGACCCATCCAAATCCAGTTAACAGGTCTCTGCTCAAGATGGCAACTGGTTATAGCGCCCTGGGCATCCATGGGGAGAGGATATGAATTCTTTTTCCAAAGCCAGGCTACTGTGCAGATTTTAGGCTCTTAATTCCTTAGGCTTCAACCTTAAAAGGGTTGTGAGGCTTTCCAATATCTAGGATAGCCACTGTCCATACTGATAGTGTGTTGGGACTCTCCCTTTCACCTTTACTCCTACATAGAGGAGATTCTCCGTTCCTAGCTGGTCTTAGGGTGCTGGTCTCTGGATCTTACATGGTTTCTATTTTTCTTTTTCTTTTTTTTTTTAAAGAAAGTTTTTTAGGACTTTAATCAGTTGGAATAAGAAAAAATTTGTGTACAACAGTCACTAATATGGCATGACGTAAAAACACGGATGTGTAACCGATGTGATTCTGCAATCTGTATTGGAGGTAAAAATGGGAGTTCATAACCCACTTGAATCAAATGTATGAAATATGATATGTCAAGAGCTTTGTAATGTTTTGAACAACCAATAAAAAATAAAATAAAATAAAAAGACTGGTTTCTATTTTTCGCCTCTTAATTTCCAGTGTTCTCCACAGTCCCTCACCTCAGTTTGCAGCTCTACATCTGTTGTTTGGGTTACACTTTGTGCAAGAACAGGTGAACCCTGGGTGCCTCTGTTTAGCCATCTCACCCTATGAAACCATTTTTAAAATAGTCTTCAACTCTATCTAATTATAGTCTAGCCGTATTGATGCTGTATGGTGATACGTTTGCTACTCTTCCCGGATGAAATTTTATACTAATCAATCAAATTTAACCTGAGATTTGGGGTCTGTTAATATTTTATTATTGTGACCTCATTCCAAACATAATCTCCAGGGGGAAGCGAGTTATCTTAATGTGCCGACTGTAGAAACTACTGTGTCTGCCTCAACCTCCCTGAAGCTAAAACTCTTTGAACTTCCTCCAGTTGTCAAAATTGGCACTTTCTCACTTTCACCCAGAACACTTTTGCTGGTTCTTTTTTCTTCTTTACCTTCTAATTGGAAGTATTTCTCCAGGAGTCCCCCCTTTATTCTTCCCAAAGTAGGCATTTGAGACCCAGTAGATAACAGGTGCTATGAAGTAAGTGATTGGACAGTCAACAGTGCATTTTTATCCTCTGCTTTCTCTTTAATTGAAAGAGCTAAAATTAACAGAGAAGCTAATGTATGTCAAGTTCAACTCTATGCACCTCACTCATATACATTCTCATAACCCTCCCAACCATCCAAAGAAGTAAATGCTAATTTAATCTCTATTTTACAGAGAAGCAGAGCAGAGAATAATTAACTTGCTGAAGGTTGTTTAAGAAAAGGTTAGCCCACCCAGGATAAACTACGCTTTCCTGAAGAATGCCTTGAGAAGTATAAATTAGGCTTTCTTGGAGGAGGCGATGCATCTTGGAGAATGAATCGGTCTGTACATAACAGCTATGAACTTTGGATGAGATTGCATAGTTCAAGATATAGCATTTGCACATAATATATAGGTCTTATTTGGTTTTGGCTCCTGTTGTTATCAATTAGCTTTTTTTCTATGTATCTAAAGTACAAAACAGGATTATTTAAAAATATAATTCAGAGGCCAGGAAATCCAAACCTATTCATGTTTTGCTGCAGTGGCTGAAGGGCGTGGTTGAAAAGGCACCTCCGTTGACACTGCTCTACATGGCTAATTGTGTCTTCACACAGCTCTACTCTTTCTCTGTTGGTCTGACAGTTTTCATAGTAAAGATGGGAGACTACATATAATCTTTCAAATGGATAATTACAGATAATGCACTCAGCTAAATTAAAATTAATGGTAGCTATATTTAGATAATAAAATGGTTCTATTAAAAATAGGGCTCAGAATTCTACAGAAAAAAATTAATCTCTTTGTAATATTGCTTAGAGAATTTGCTATTCTCCTGATATGGGATTAGAATTAAATTACTTACTACCGAATTATTACATTTTTTTAGTTTTTCTCTCCCACACTTCTTTACCCCACTTTTTTTTATCCCCATCAGGTTTTTGGTTTCTTTCTTTCTTTCTTTCTTTCTTTCTTTCTTTCTTTCTTTCTTCCTTCCTTCCTTCCTTCCTTCCTTCCTTCCTTCCTTCCTTCCTTCCTTCCTTCCTTTCTTTCTTTCTTTCTTTCTTTCTTTCTTTCTTTCTTTTTTTTAGCTTTTTTCCAAGGCTTGCATTAATTCCTTTAAGGCTAAATTATAAACACTCACTAGAAAAATATTAAAAGCTTAAAAATATTAAAATACACAAAGCTTCCAAAAAGCACTTTGGCAGCTTTGTGTTTTGCTTAGTTACTGGTTTAGGAATCACTCTTTAGTTTCCCAGGAAGCAATCCTATTTATAAATACTAGCACTAGTATTGGAATTACGATTTTTAAGAATTAAAATATAATTGTAGGTAAACTTTCCAGTATATAGGAACATCTAGATACTGTCACAAATAATGTAAATCCAATAAAATATGAAACTCATTTTGATTTTCCATTCAGGTGGGAATATACCAGTAAATATTCTATTAGCACTTAACAACTTCTTCTTTTTGCGGCCATATTCAACCAAAATGGAGATTGTCATAGGTAGCCTGTCTCTTTTTCTGCTTTGTATATTTGTACTTATCGATAACATGCTGAGAACTGAATGGATTTAATTTAGAAGATTCTTTGTTGTATAAAAATATTCAACGTTTGATGTTAAAAACCATTTTTACAGAAGAAACCCAAAGGATACATTTTGGCTTTTAAATCTATAACAAATTATTTTAATTTGGGAACATGTACAAATACAAATAATATAGTGCACAGGGCTTGTGCATTATAATGTAAATTTAAATTCCTTGGGTGAATTGGGAATTGCTCATTCTCTTGTTGGATATTAGGACAATAGCACCATTTGTTCAGATGTTGGAACCTTAACAGCTCTTTAAGTAGGAAGCGTGATGCTAATTTATGTAATTTTAGATGGGCAGATAAGAGTTGTGCCAGGCATTTTCTTAAAAGAAGTCTTTTTCTAATTAGTTTAAACTTTGGAATTAAGTTTATTTAAGGACAGAGAGTGTTCCCTTGTGTATTATGGCCTCCTTAGATGTAGTTAAAGAATCAGAAGTTCAGTGATGACTGCAGTTGTCATTTTGAGTTTTCTGAGGATGTTTATAACACAGTAACAAAATAATCCTCAAATCTCAGAAATTTGAAACAATGAAGTTTTGGTTCCTGGTCTTATGCCATTTCTTGCACTGGTGAATGTTGTTTTTGTTCTGGGACCTGTGCTGTAGAAGCCAAGCTCTGCCTGGAACGTTGCCATTCTCAATAAAGGAAAATGAAGAAAGTACCACTGTGTAATGGCTCTTAGCGTTTCTACTGAAATTGACATGTGTGGCTTCTCAAATTTTATTGGCCACAGGGAGTCACATGCAAAGCAGGGCAGGAATGTATAGTGTTTTTTTTTTTTAACATGGTATTTTTTTTAAGACATGTATTTTTTGTTTGTTTGTTTATTTATTTATTTATTTATGGTGCTGGGGATCCAACCCAGTTCCTCACCCGTGCAAGCGCTCTACCACTGAGCCACCACCCCAGCCCAGGAATATGTAATCTTACCTCAGGTAGAAGCACCAAATATTTTGAACAATAATACAATATAATTCTACCATACTCCATCATCTTGTCTCAATTGTTCATTTCCTTTTCTTTTACATGCAAAATATACTCATGCTTTACCAAAAAATCAAACAACAACAACAAAAAAAACCTCAGTCTCATCCAATCACAGTATTAGGCTCAAAGTCCAACATACTGTGATAGTCTAAGTGCATATGTGATTCAAACTCTGATCTAGAAACTTATGAACTGAGGGTGAGTAAACTCTACCTAAATCTAGTAATACAAAGATGAATAAAAGCAAGGTAATTTCAATAACTTCGATAAGGGCTCTCATTCTTGGAAGGGGAAGAATGAAGAACATAGCAGTCATTATATCATCCATGTTCTGAAATCATGCAGACTTCATAAGGGCCCCTTTCCAAAGGGGTGAGGGAAATTTCTTGGTTAATCACTGCTTCTGTTTCCTGTGAGTAGCTTTTTTATCCATAGCTCTCTGCTCACCCTCTATTTCATTAACCTTGGCTGCATTTGAAAAGAACATTGGAGAATATGTCTTCCACATGGGCTTTCCTCAGCCTATTTTCCCACCCATGGAAAATGGGGTCTAACAGTTGATTCAAGTCACAAATAGTCACTATATTTTAGTGCAGGTTATAACTGTTTTGTTACCATAAACTTCTCATAAACATATTAGCTTTAATATTTGATTCTCGTCTATCCCCAGTGCCATTAGTTATACACACTTTCTTTTCCCCTGGCTGTATCTCTGGATGTGCCACCATTTCTAGATGTAATTGCTCACTTGTGGGCAATAAATATTGGCTTTGGTGGAAAAATCACATCTCCATCTTATTTCAAAGCCATTTTTTTTTCAACTAAAAGAATTTATAAGTACCACCTTAACTATTCAAATCTCTTGAATGCAATGTTTACATTAAGTATTAAACTCAAAGTTCCTTCGTCTTTAGATTTAGGTGTAGAGCAGAGTGATAAGATTCAAAAACTGGTCATCTTTCCAGTTCTATGACTCTCAGAAATTCTGATATCCTTTTTCATTTCTGCTTCACATTGGCTAATTATTTTTCTTTCAGGGCTTTTTATTTTATTTTTTATTCTAATTTGTTATGTATGACAGCAGAATGCATTACAATTCATATTACACAGATAGAGCACAATTTTTCATGTCTCTGGTTGTACACAAAGTAGAGTCACACCATTCATGTCTTCATACACGTACTTAGCGTGATGATGTCCATCTTATTCTACCATCTTTCCTACCCCCATGTCCCCTCCCTTGCCCTCCTTCCCCTTTTATCTATCTAGAGTTCATCTAATCCTCCCATGCTCCCCGCCCAACCCCGTTATGAATCAGCATCCTTATATCAGAGAAAACATTTGGTATTTGGTTTTTTGGAATTGACTAACTTCACTTAGCGTGATATTCTTCATCTCCATTCATTTATCTGCAAATGCCATGATTTTATTCTCTTTTAATGATGAATAATATTCCATTGTGTATATATATCACATTTTGTTTATCCATTCATCTACTGAAGGGCATCTAGGTTGGTTCCACAGTTTAGCTATTTTGAATTGTGCTGCTATAAACATTGATGTGACTGTGTCCCCGTAGTGTGCTGTTTTTAAGTCCTTTGGGTATAGGCCAAGGAGTGGGATAGCTGGGTCAAAAGGTGGTTCCATTCCCAGTTTCCCAAGGAATCTCCATACTGCTTTCGGGTGCCTTGAGTTCAATCCTCGATATTTAAAAAAAAAAAAAATCAAATCTAAGTAAATGAACAGACATTCTATGTTTGTGTATTAGAAGACTGTATTGTTAAGATGAAAATTCTCCACTAATTGAACTATGAGTCAATGCAATTCCTATCAAAATTCTGGCTGACTTTTTATTTTTTTTCCATAAATCGACAAATATGTCCTAAAATATATATGGATATGTGAAACATCTAGAATAGCCAAAATGATTTTTAAGAAGAAAGACAGAGTTGGATGACTTTTACTCCCCAATTTCAAAATGTATTGTAAGTATACAGTTATCAATACAGTATGGTATTGGCATAAGGATAGATCAATTCAACACAATCGAAAGTCTGCAAATAAATCTTTTCTGTAAATTGATATTTGACAAATATGCCTTAGAAATTCATCAGGTAAAGGATACGTTTTCTTATCCTTTGGAACTAATGAATATTCCCTTTTAAAAGGTGAACTTATGCTCTTACCTCATGCCATACAAAAAAATCAGAGTCTTAAATGGAAAATAAAACAGGAGAAAATCTTTGAGACCTTAGGATAGGCAGCAATTTCTCGTACAAAAAAAGAACAGTCAGTCCGATAAATGACAAATTGAACTTCATCAAAATTCAAAATTTTGCACTTCATGTCACCATTAAGAAAATAAAATGACAAGCAACAGACTGGGAGAAAATATATCTGATAAAGGAATTGCATGCAAAATTCTCAAAGAACTCTTTAAACTCATTAATAAAACAAACACCCAATAAAAATGGGGTTGAAATACATACTGATATTTTATCAAAGAAGGTACAGGAATGGCTATTGACCCCATGAAAAGATGCTCCACATTGCTGGTTATTAGAGAAAGGCAAATTAAAACCACAAGGAGACACCGTTTCACACCTGCTGGAATGACTCTAATAAATTAGCCACAAATGTGTGAGAAGGTAGAGAAACCTCATACACTGCTAGTGGGAATGGAAAATGCTTGCAGACACTCTCCCAACAGTTTGGAAGATTTCTCAAAAGGTTAAACATAAAACCCCCCATAAACCAATAGATTCACTCCTAGATATCTACCCAGAGAAATGAGAGACTGAGGCAGGAGGATAGCAAGTTCAAAGAAAGAAAGTCCACACAAAAGCTTGTATTTGAATTTTCCAAGTAGCATTCTTTATAACACAATCTGGAAACACCTAAATGTCCATCATGTAATTCATAGACCAAATGTGATATATCCGGATAACTGAACATTATTCATGAGCTAAAATAATGAACTACTTACACATTCTACCTCAAAAACATTATGCTAAGTGAAAAAGCACATACAGTATGATTATAAACCTAAACAGTTATGATTTCATTTTTGGTGATACGCCAGAACAGGCAAACTTATAGAGATGGAACATAAAATAGGATTTGCCCTAGTGTGGGGGATAGAAATGTGGAATCATTAAAAATGGGTATGAGGAATCTTTGGGGGAATTGAAATTTCTAAAATTGATTTCTGTCAATGTTTGCAGTACTCTGTAAACTTGCTAAAATTATTTAAATGATAACCTCAAAATGGATGAATTTTATGATGCATATGTCAATAAAGCTGTTTATAAAAATCCCCTATGGCCATATGCCAAAACACATCGAGATGAGCACAGAACAATTAAAAATAACTTCTTGGATTTGCTGTTACTTTAGAAGGATCACAACAATGAGATGACTAAATGGATTGAAGTTTTTTCTTTGGGTGCTTTATTTCTGTCATTTGTGGTCAGATTCCATGGTGGCCCCAAAAATCTCATCATTTAGGAAATATAAATGTGGACGGAGACTGATACTATCTAAATGTATTGAAAGTCAAGGAAAAAAATGCCATAAGAACATCTTTTTAATCTCTAAAATTTTATTTATTTTTATTCTCTCAGATTTTATTTAAAACTTTTTATTCTCTAAAATTTTCATAATTTCTTCAGGTCTTCATTGTGTCAGCTACTTTTTAATTCACACAGATTCACTCTGATTTTATTTCCAAAATAAAAATTTAATGGAATACAGTTATTATTCACTCTGATTTTCTCCGCTAAGATCATTTTCCAGGGCCCAGATTCTGTTCCAGCTTGGCTTGACAATAAAAATCTGTGTGTTCCCGAATTGAAATGTTTTGCTGTGTAATGAGCTTACGGAGATAACTGCTTTAAAAACACATCCTTGTGTATCTGTTCTGAAAATTAACTTGCATGGTTCATTAGATAGTGTATAAGAGGAAATACCCCTTATTGAGATCTTTTTCTCAAGATAAAGATAAGAGGCTTCTAAGCCGGGTGTGGTGGTGCATGACTGTGATCCTGGCCACTCAGGGACCTGAGGCAGGAGGACTGCATGTGTGAGGCCAGCCAGCCTGGGGAACTTCGTGACACCCTGTCTCAGAAAAAGAGAGGGAGAGAGAGAGAGAAGTGGGGTGGGTGGGGGGAGGAAGGAAAAAGAAAGAGAAGGGAAAAAAGAAAGAATGAAAAGCAAAAGGGGTTTGCTTTGGATTCCCTCTGCTTGCTGCTTGCCTGTTATGGGTGAGGCTCTGGTTTCAATCCTCAGTACCACAGTGGGGATGGGGGGGATGGGGGGGTCTTCTATTGCTTGTTGGCAGTTACTCATTAATGGAACTAGACATTCACTCAGGAAATATTTACTGAACATCTCTTCTTACATACCTAGATCTGGTAATACATCAGTGAAACCTATATGAGAAAAAAAAAACATAAACAAGGAAACAAGCAGGGTAATTTCACCATATATGAGGTGAGGTGAGAAAGGGGACAGGTGAGCCAGGATCTAAAGGATGAGAAGAAACCAGCTTGAAAGGACCCAAGGAGAAAGTGTTTCAGGCCAAGAGAATAGGAAGAGAGTCGATGGTATATTGGATCATGGTAGTAGCAACAGATATGAGAAAAATAAATAAATTTCAGATTTAAAAAATTGAAGTCCAGTGGCTGGAGATCTAGCTCAGTTGGTAGAGTGCTTGCCTCCTATGCACAGGGCCCTGGGTTCAATTCCCAGCAACGAAAAAATAAATGAAGTCCATTTAAATTTATTTTTTTCCATATTTTCCCACATTTTAGTGCATTATAGTTGTATATAATGATGGGGTCTGTTGTTATGTATTTGTACCTACACACAATATAACAATATAACATGGCCAATATCAATAGTAATTCTTTTTTATTGGTTCTTTTCAGTTAAACCAACATTAGGATTCATTCTGACATACTTATAAAGGCATGGAATATAATCCACTCTAATTCAGTCCTCAGTATGTCTTCTCTCCTTTTCCTCCTCCCTTCCCCTCTTCTCCTCTCTACTTTCTCCATATTTCTGCCATTTACTTTTAGTTTTCCTTGTGTTGTTTTAGTTAGTGACTTGTGGATATACAAGATGGTGAGAAGAGAACTTCTTACAGGTTCCAAGGTGGGAGATGAGATTAGATAAACTAAGGAAGGCTTCGTTTCGCTGTTTAATCTCTAGATCTGGGAGGATGGTGGTGTCCTTTACTGAGATGGAGAAGAATGAGGGAACAGCAAAATCAAAAAGTTGTTTTGAATAGGTCAAATTAATAATCCTAATTAGTCGTTCTCCTAGAATATCAAGTGGTGTAAGTAAATCTGGAGCTGAAAGCAAAGGTCAGGAATGAACACATGTTTAAGGGTGACTGGCATAGGACGGCATTTAAATCCACAATTTTGATCTCTGGGTGATATTACATGGGGAAGAGTAAAAGGCTTGGTTCTGAAATCTTGGACTCACTGACATTTAAAAGATGAGTGGAGGAAAAGAAAAGGAGGCCAAGTGAGGGAAGGGGACTAAGTGGACAGACCACTCTCTGGGAAGAGCACCTCCACCCGAGGGCTCCCTACTGTTACTACTTGGCTCCACCTGTTTGAGGCCAGGCAGGGTCCTACAGAGCCCTAATGGAACCTGAAACAAAAGGAGACATGAATTTACTAAAATATCTTCACATATTTTGAACGAAGTGGAAAAAGTTATCAAAAGCCCTAGAATTAAAAAAAAATGATTACCCATAAAGCTCAGGGTGACCCAATCTTCCTATCATTGTCAATCATCCTAAACCTGCCTGGTGGCAGGACTTGATGGCCAAGTGATGCCACAGCAGAGGGCTAATTAGAAATGACTGTTCCAGTGACACTGTAATGGAAGGCAGGAACAGAAGAGTAAAACAATTAATTTAAAAATATTAATTTAAAACTATTAATTTAAAGTATGAATTTTTTTATTGATGCCACTGGCTCCCAGTGACAAGTCCTGCTTCTTCACATGCTGAAGCCCAATATTATAGAGAAGCACACCCAGGCAAGCCTATAAAGCAGGGTTTATTTTGAAAGGGGTCACATAGACTTCTTCCCAGAAGGGAGAAGGGGGCCATAGCTGGGATCATGGTATCCCAAGAAGTGAGGGTGTTTTGCCTTTGTATATATCCTAGGCTTCCTCTGTTCTCCTGCTCTCTTCCCCTATCTCTCTCTTTCCTACATGTGTGACTAGGTGGGAGGACCAAAAGGTGGGAACCAGGTGGGCTGGAGGGGGAAGGGCAGGAGGGAGCAGGCCAGAACATATTAATTAACAACTTTATAGCTCCCTATAGGGAGGGGCAATTCCTGGGACAGCTTACCTTAGCAACAGGTTGGAGCAGGGGCAGGTTTGTGATAAGGGTGGAGGAAGGGCTCTGAAGGCATTCACATCTCACTCCCTCAGGGGACAGTCTCCAACTTCCTGGACTCACTCCAGTTGGCCTTCTTGACCTGACTCCATTCACCTATCTCTACTGACTGCCTAAATATGGCTTCATTATCATGGAGTTTTTTGCATTAATTTTGATCATTTAGAGATGGCACTAAAATATTACTTATCATGATTGATAAGGGTTTTTTTTTTGTTTGTTTGTTTGATTGGCAATGGTACCCTTGACTCTTTTAACCTCATGATGTCTGGCTTACTTCATCCTAATGCCGGTCCTGAACCCACGGCAAAAATTTTCCCACTTTAAAAGAGATACCGACAATCAGATTTTGACATGAAATCTCACATTTCAAATATGTTGCCTACTTATTCAATTTATTTTAGAAACACAATGTCGGTGAATAAAACCATTAAGAATTCCACCATCAAGCAGACTAAAATCCTGAAAAGCCCATGGAACTGGTCATCAGAAAAACTTGGGTGCTTGTCCTACTTTAATTTAACTATATTCCATTTAACTTTCTTGAGACTCATTTATTTTCATATTATTTAAAATAAACTTATGTGATTCAATGTCATTATTTTAGTCAGTTTTGTTTTTGTTTTTGTTTTTTGCTGCTGTGACTAAAAGATCTGACCAGAACAATTGTAGAGGAGGAAAAGTTTATCTGGGGGCTCAGGGTTTCCGAGGTCTCAGTCCACAGACAGCAGGCTCCATCCCTCAGGGCTTGAGGGGAGGCAGGACATCATGGAGGAAGAGTGTGGTGCAGGGAAGCAGCTCACATGGTGCTCAGGAAGCAGAGAGAGACTCTACTCTCCAGAAACCAATAGAGCCCTCCAAAGCCACGCCCCCAATGCCCCCTCCTCCAGCCACATCTACCTGCCTCCAGTCACCACCCAGTTAATCCAGCAGTGGATTAATTCACTGATTAGGTTAAGGATCTCATAACCCAATCATTTCTCCTCTAAATCTTTTGCATTGTCTCACTCATGAGCTTTATTTAGGGGGATACCTCACCACCAAACCATAACAGCCATATACAACAATTAGCATTTTATGGAATAATAGCATTGACTAAATCCTATAGGTTAGAAGTATAAAAGTTTAGGTTGAACTGCATGACATTACTGATAATCAGCTATTTTAAGTCTACATAAATATGACATTCCCAGGGTCCAACATGATAGGTATTTTTCAACCTGTTGAGCCTGAGAGTGTGATGAACCAGGTAGTGATGTGCTGGGCCTGGGCCAAAGGAAAAATGTGCTCCCTTATATTACTCAGCACTATCAGGAATTTGGCAACAAACCTTTAGCTGGAGGATCAGGACACTAATGGGGACAAGACTTGACATATTTTTTTTCCCCTGCCATAGCGGCAGCTAATTTGATCTGAGCTCCTGTCCCCAAGGCTCTCACTTAGGCTTTCATTCTGTTTACAGACCTCTGTAAACAGTGGCCTATATGTGAATCCATTTATGGTTTTTGACATGGATCTGAGTGATTCATATTCATGAAGATCTTAAGCCTTCATTGGTTTTGAAACAACACAACTTTGAAATAAACAGCTCAAGTTCAAGGTGAAAAGAAATGGGAGTCTCTATCAACACTTGTACGTTCATTTTTATCCAGGAGGGGTAACCGAGTGTAGCATTAACGACGCATAAAATGTAGCTCTTCACCAACCTCTTCCACTCTGAGTGCGACCAATCATGCATACCAGGTGTAGGGTATTTTACAATGATTATCACATTAGTTTAAAGTGGGCCTTATAGTCATCCACAGGATATTTTATTCCTACTCCCTTAGGCAATTAATTTTAAGCTACAGAGAATGCATGCAATCCAGATGTACATTGATTTTAATCTGGGTTGCTTGTTGTCAAATTCAATTCAATTCTTTTGTTCATAAGGAACATGAGTATTAAACCATTTGTTTCATTACAATACTTTGAGCTTGGGTGTGTACTCTACATTTTTTAAAAATGCACAGAATCTCCTCATATATATTAGGATACTAGAATTAGGATTCAATTCAAGAAATGTTAAGTATTCAATACACCTTTGTTGCATGAGTCGACGGGGATCGAATACTTAATATGTGATTGATGCTGTGATCTCAACAAATAAAACCCTCTACTGAGAAAGCCTTCTGATCCCCATGAAGAAGAAGAAGATTGGAGTATGTGTCCATTTCACTAAAAATAGGTTCAAATAAAACACAAAAGTAGATAAAATATATCCCTATTTTACATCATCTAAAATTAGAGGGTTTTTTTCTGGCATATGGTTATTGTTGTACATTCTGATTTTCATAGTAGCATAGTGGTTTTAAGAGAGAACTAAAAATAACAGTTTAGAGAATAAACCATCTCTCAGATTAAGTGTCATATTAATTATAACATGAATTAATTAATTTATGCATATTTTTTTCTTGTGTGAAAGAGCACAACAATAAATAGTGGGAAAATGAGAAAAAGCCTTCTGATCCCCATGAAGGATATTAGGTGGAGACAGACCAGGCTAGAGCTTAGAAAGGAAAGACACTGTACAGTAGAGGGGATGTAGGGGACATGGTGGCCAGCAACCCACCTCTTGGCATGAATATGCTCATGTAGTCTCCTTGCACATCATAGAGGGCCTCTGGGAGACCAATAGAATATGGCAGATGTGATAAGGTGTCACTTTTGAGTTTGGGTAGTAAGACTTGGCCTTCTTGGGCCTTGTCTTTCTTTGGAGTCACTCATTCTGGAGAATGTCCAGATCTATCGTGAGGACACTCTGGAAGCTCTCTAGAGATGCCATATAGTGAGTAACTGAGGGTTGTACCAATAGTCAGCCAGGGACTGAGGACTCCAGCCAACAATCATAAACATAAGCTTGGAAGTTTTCCTCCAGCTCATCTTTCCATTCCTAGATTCTTATACCTTAGACTATAGCACGTTTGTTGTTTTAAGGCACAAAATTTTGGGATAATTTACCTGCCTGCCCAAGGAAAATTCATACAATATAATCTCCAAACTCATGTGCAGCTAAGACATAGGCATGGATTTCATACTCCACTAAGTAGATTCTCCCATGCTAGACTTCATTCAGAAACGAGCATTTGGGCTGGGCACTGTGGCACATGCCTGTAATCCCAGCAGCTTGGGAGCCTGAGGCAGGAGGATTGCGAGTTCAAAGCTAGATTTAGCAATGTCCAGGTGCTAAGCAACTCCGTGAGACTCTTTCTATTAAAAAAAAAAATCCAAAAAAATAGGGCTGGGAATGTGGCTCAGTGGTTGAGTGCCCCTGAGTTCAGTTTCTGGTACCAAATAAGAAATGAGCATTTGGCAGAATGAGATCCTCCATGAAATCCTTGTAGCTGGTGAGGGTAGTGGCCGAGAGTTTCACTTCCAGAGATGTGAATGGCTGTGTTGTGCAGTTACTGGGATTGCAATGACAGGAATTGCAGAAGCAGTGTCAGTGGTTCTGTAGGGGGTATTAGTCCTTCATCCTAAAATCCTTGTCTTTATCTTGATCCTCCTAGTCCTAGTCTCTTTTAAGAGGTCCTTGCCTAGCATCTGAATGGCCATCTTAAGTGACAGCTGCCATTTTAAGGAAAAAGTTTCGGCCCCAAGGACGTTTCTGAGAAAGTCTCACCACTCCCTCATACCCAACCCCCAGAATTAGGACCCAGCTGGCTCTGATTCCTGAGCCTGCCCCATAAAAGTCCCAGAACCCAAGCCTGTCTTGCCTCTCTCTCCTATAGAGAGATGGCCTTGATTTGTCACTTCTGACAAATAAACCCTCCTGTGTATCTCTGCCTGGTTTCCGTCTTTCATTTCTCACTTACCCATCTCTCATTCCTTGCTTTTCCTTCATCTCTGAGCTGTGAGATTTACCATATCCCCTTATTGGACTGCATCTGATTCATTGGCTTAAGTTGGTTAAAATTGCCTCCAACTAGAAGATCTGATTAAAAGACAAAGGAGACTCACCAACACAAGGGACATGCCTTTTCTACAGACATAAGACCTTTGCATTAAACATGAGGCGAGTGTCCCTAAGGGGGAAATGAGGATGAAGAATTATAAAATAATTGGAACACAAAATGTTTTGTCCTGACATTCTGTAAAAGGAAAAGAGGCCACCTCTCAGGGACACTGGGTTTGGCCCAAAGCCCATCTGCCTTGTCATCTATAGAAACAGTGAACAGGAAGTTCGCTTCTCCCTACTTCACTGCCATCATTATCTGGAAGTATCTTATAATGATCCTAAGCCATCAACAACTTTAAACTATGCTCATCTATTTGCTGATAGGGAAGTTTTGTAGCGCCTTAGATTTAGTGAAATTTCAGTGAGAAATGGCTTAAGATTTTAAAAAAGACTCCATCAAATGACAGTAACAGAAAGTTATTTGTAAAATTCACTTTTGTGCTATAACTCATTCCTCAACATCGCCTGCCCAGGTAAATGTGCTGTGCTAGATATCAGATTCATTCAGTTTGGCTTAAATTCAGTACTCGATTTTTTGCTAGTAACCATATATTAGCTTTCATGGGTGATCATGTTATTTAATAGAGAAGGAACTCTGATTCCTGACTTCATTTAGACAATTTACTTTCAATTACATGTTGAGGTAAACTTAATTAAGAAAAATATTTGGACGGTTGTAGTGGCGCACACCTGTAATCCCAGCAGCTTGAGAGGCTGAGGCAGGAGGATGATGAGTTCAAAGCCAGCCTCAGCAACTTATGGAGGCCCTAAGCAACTCAGTGAAACCCTTTCTCTAAATAAAATACAAAATAGGGCTGGGGATGTAGCTCAGTGATCAAGTGCTCCTGAGTTCAATCCCTGGTACTCCCCTCCCCCCCAAAGAAACATATTTGACAAAAAAATATTTGTAAAAGTAACTATAATTGCTTAACTATTGTTATCTAAAGCTCCATCCTTCTCCCTGATGCCAATCCAATAACAAGGACACGGTTTTGAGAAAAAGGAAAAAGAAGGTTTATTGCTTTGCTTAGCAAAAGAAAAAACATAGGGGACTCCTGTCCCAAAGGCTGTGATTCTCTCCATCAGCAGGAATGGGGGGGGGGCTTTTAAAGAGGGATTCCAAGGCTACATTCCAGGTGTTCTCTGTTGGAGTTGTAATTCACTTGTTATTTTGGGGGCCAGTCCTCTCTGAGATCTTCTGGAGTCATCCCCAAAGTCTGGATTACATCATTCCTATGGTGGGTGTATGCTCAAGGGCAGATAACTCTTGTCTGGGATGGGGAAGAAAGGTAGTCCTGTTTCCCCTGAGATTAGGGAGGGGGAGAGATCAGGGAGAGAGGAAGAGAAAGAAACGTGTACATTTTAAAAATAAGTTGCAGTGGCAGAGCAGCAAGGGCTATATTTAAAGTATAAAGTGGACCACTGTTACTCTATTAATTTCTTTACAGTATTTTCTGATAGGAATAGTTATTTCAAAATAGTTCTTTTAAAATATCCAGTAAAAATGTTAATGACCAAACCCAGGCTTCAGAGAGGTCAAAATTCCCATATTACCTTCTTAATAAACATCCAGCATTGATTAGATATCTAGATATGGCCAACTGCTTGTCAAGGATATTATAGGAAAAAAAATGGTCACTGAGTGAACTATATAAGTGACTTTTAGGATCCCTTCAGGTCTTGAAATTTTGTGAGCATCCAAGATACGTACCATTTGAGTTAACAAATTAAGACTCAATTCAACAAGAATTTTTTTTTAATCTTGTGTGAATTTCAAATGTTGAAAACTGGATAAAATTTAAGTCATATTCCTTAGAGAATTGCCTATAGTAAAAGAATAGAGTTAAATCAATCAAAACTCCCAGAAAATTATCTGTTACATAACAGATTATTAGTTAAATATCAGAAATCGTATTTTTTGCTGGGTTCAGTGGATCATACTTGTCATCCCAGTTACTCAGGTGGCTGAGGCAGGAGGACTGCAAATTCAAGGCCAGCCTCTGTAATGTAGCAAAACTCTCTCAAAATGAAAAAAAAAAGAAAAAAGAAAAATGAATTGCATTTTAAACCAAAACATGTGAACATGTGTTTCAACAAATATTTGCTTTTAATTAATTATTAATATATATTTATGAAATATAACTACATCAAAGAAATATACATGGATGTTCTGATTCTCAAGCATTTCTCTTGTAACACCTATTAATTCAAATGGCCATCCACTTCTACCTGACTTGTATTGCTTTCCATGCTTCCACTTTTACCCTCTTCTAAGATATCTTTTATGCAGCAGTCAGAATGAAAATTTAAAATTTCCAGCCATTTATCCTTCCCTTCAGTTGTGTTGTCCTCCTAAAGCTCACATGTGAGACAAGGAAGATTTTGCAGGAGAAATGACTGGGCTACAGCCTTAACCTAATCAGTGAAGTGATCTCTGATGGGATTAACTGGGTGGTGGTGGCTGGAGACAGATGTGGTATGGCTGGAGGAGGGGGCACTGGGGGCGTGGCTTTGGGGTCTCTATTTGTCTCTGGAGAGTGGAGTCTCTCTCTGCTTCCTGATCACCATGTGAGCTGCTTCCCTCCACCACACTCTTCCTCCATGATGTCCTGCCTCCCCTCGAGCCCCGAGGAATGGAGCCAGTCTTCTGTGGACTAAGACCTCTGAATCCATGAGCCCTCAAATAAACTTTTCCTTCTTTAGAGTTTTTCTGTTCAGATCTTTTAAGTGCAGCTGTGAAACAGTTGTTTAAAACACCTTCATTTAAAATTATTCTGGGAGATCCAACATTGCAGCGGGCGGAGAGGCAGCGCTTTCAGTGCCCCCCCAGTGATGGGGTCATAGAGACGCATAGATAACGCTTGGATTCTGCCAACAGAGAATCTCCTAGCAAAATTCCACTGAGGAGAGACCGGCTGGGAGCTACTAGGATTTTTTTGAGGCGGCAGTTTGCTCCAGACGGGTGGATCCCTGCCACGAGTCGCGGAGGTCCACCAGCCGCAGTCCACGCATCGCAGCGCAGCTGCTGGCCCATCCGCCCTTCCGCCTGCAGCAAACGTGACTGGGTCCCGCTAGCCTCCGAGACGCAGCTTGGCAGGAAGAAGTCTTTAGCCAAGCTTTCATGAAATAGCGAGATGGGAGCTGAGGTCGACCGGGGACGGACCAGTCCCACCCCTCCCTTCGGACACTCCGGCAAGGAGCCTGGGGCCCACCATAGCAGAGAGGTGACGTCATCGGAGTTGGGCCGGCGGAATTCCTTCCCAGCAGAATCCACTTTAGCAGGTGTGTGACTCCCTTCCCCATCCAGATACAAGCAGCCAGGAAACTTCATGGACCTCTCAGGGGTCGTGTCTGTAGGGAAGCAGAGGGGATCCCCGACCCCCAATCCCCCATATCACCAGTGGTGACTCCCAAGGTCTTGGCCGCCAGTGTACCACAGCACTGGGGCTTAAATGGGACACGTGGTGGGGCTGCAAGTGTAACTAGATCTCTGGGGAACCGCTTCTGGTGAACAGGACCTGGCTGGCTGGCTGACAGGAGGAAGGGGGGGAGGGGCCAGAGAAGTGAAACGGCTCTGGACTAACAGGATTGAGAGACTCCCAGGAGCCTCCTTACCGGGATTGCTATTGGCAGGTAGAGAGCAGAAGCTCCGCTCGGAGGGCACAGCTTCGCCTACTGGAAGAGAAGAAAATGGATCTCTAAGACTTCAATATTTTTTTTTCTTCTCTCTCTGTTCCTTTTTCCCCTTTTCCTTCTCTCTTTTTTTCCAGTTTCAAGTTTTATTGTTCTTTTCATTCTCCTCTAATCTATCTATCTCTCTCTCCTTCTTTCTTTTTAAGAGCACCTTCATTTCCCTACCCCCCAACTTTCATCCCAAGCATTACCTATTCTATTACGTGTAATTGTCTAAATGCAAATAGGTGAATGTCTCGAGGCTGTCTATAGGGCTCCTAAATACCTAGCTACTACCAACACCCTGATCCAATTGCCTGTTAGTATCCCCCTTCAGTAGAGCAATCTTCTAAAGTAGCCAAGACATACTAACCCTCATACCATCATAGCACCTAACCTAAACATATAGTCCTAAGAACAAACAACAAATCACTATATGCATACAGAACATGGAAGCCTTTTATGAATTGAATGAATCAGCTTTAAAGTACAATAAAGCCCAACATTTCTAGGCATAATCTCCCACCACAAAGGAGAGACAACAGAGATATACAAAGCCAAAACAAATGTATAGGAGAAAGCAGTTACAAAGCAGTCAAACAGAGCTGGAAAGTAACGTGAACAACATGAAAAAAAACAAGGGAAAAAAGGATTACAAACAATGCAGGACAACTTAAATATACAGGAGGACCCAGAAGCATCAGAAACATGGACAGGGAAAGAAATCAAGGCATACCTAACTCAGATGGAACAGAATATTAGAGAAGACATGAGACAGCAATTTCAAGCATTGAAAGTATATTTTGAAAACAAACTAAACAAACAAATTCAAACTGCAAAGAACGAGCTTTACCAGGAGATAGAGATTTTTTTTTTAAAAAAAAACAAACAGTAATCCTAGAAATGCAAGAAACCATAAACCAGATTAAAAACTCTAACGAGAATATTACAAATAGACTAGATCAAGTAGAAGTCAAAACATCAGATAATGAAGACAAAGTTTATCAGCTTGAAAAGAATATAGTCAACACAGAAAAGATGCTTAAATCTCATGAGCAATCTATCCAAGAGATATGGGATCTCATAAAAAAACAAATTTGAGAGTCATTGGGATAGAAGAAGGCACAGAGGTTCAAACCAAAGGAATGGACAACTTATTAAATGAAATAATCCTAGAAAACTTCCCAGAGATGAAAGAATGGATGGAATGGATTGCCAAATCCTAGAAGTCTACAGGACCCCAAACATCCAAAACCATAATAGACCAACTCCAAGACATATAATTATGAAGATAGCTAACATACAGAACAAGGAGAGAATATTAAAAGCTACGAGAGAAAGGAGGCAGATTGCATTCAGGTGTAAACCAATTAGGTTAATGACTGATTTTTCATCACAGACTTTGAAAGCGAGAAGATCCTGGAACAACGTATTTCAAATGCTGAAAAATAATGGATTCCAACCAAGAATACTGTATCCAGCAAAATTAAGCTTCAGATTTGACAATGAAATTAAAATCTTTCACGATAAATAAAAGCTAAAAGAATTCACAGTCAGAAAACCAGCACTGCAAAGCATTTTGAGAAAAATACTACAAGAAGAGGAATTGAAAAATAGTGCTCAAAACTAACAATGGGAGGTATCCCAGTAAAGGGGGAGAAAAATAACCAAAGAGGAAAAGCTAGCCAAACTAAAATAAATAAATAAATAAACATGACTGGAAGTACAAACCATATTTCAATTGTAACCTTAAATGTTAATGGCTTAAATTCACCAATCAAGAGACATAGGCTAGTAACCTGGATTAAAAAACCAAATCCAACAATATGGTGTCTTCAGGAGACTCATATGATAGGACACAGGCTGAAGGTGAAAGGTTGGGAAAAATCATACCACTCACATGGCCCTTGGAAGCAAGCAGAAGTGGCCATACTCATAAGGAATAAAATCAACTTCAAATCTAAGTTAATCAAAAGGGATAAAAAAGGACACTATATACTGTTAAAAGGAACCATCCACCATCAAGACATAACAATTATCAATTTGTATGCACCAAACAATGGAGCTCCAACATTCATAAAACAAACTCTCCTCAAGTTCAAGAATCAAATAGACCACAATACAATAATTATGGGGGACTTCAACACACTGCTCTCACCATTGGACAGATCCTCTAGACAAAAGCTGAACAAAGAAACTATAAAACTCAATAACGCAATCAATAACCTAGACTTAACCGACATATATAGAATATATCAACCATCATCAAGTGGATACACGTTCTACTCAGCAGCACATGGATCCTACTCAAAGACAGACCATATATTATGCCATAGGGTGACTCTCAGTAAATATAAAGGTGTGGAGATAATACCATGCACCATATCTGATCATAATGGAATGAAACTGGAAATCAATGATAAAAGAAGGAAGGAAAAATCCTACATCACATGGAAAATGAACAATATGTTACTGAATGATCAATGGATTACAGAAGACATAAAGGAGGAGATAAAAAAATTCTTAGAGACAAATGACAATACAGACACAACATACCGGAATCTATGGGATACAATGAAAACAGTTTTAAGAGGGAAATTCATTTCTTGGAGTTCTTTCCCCAAAAAAAGAAAAAACCAACAAATAAATGAACTCACACTACACCTCAAAAACCTAGAAAAGGAATAGCAAAACAACAGCAAATGTAGTAGAAGACAAGAAATAATTAAAATTAGAGCAGAAATCAACGAAATTGAAACAAAAAAAAAACACTGAAAAAATTGAAAAAACTAAAAGTTGGTTCTTTGAAAAAATAAATAAGATCGACAGGCCCTTAGCCATGCTAACAAAGAGAAGAAGAGAGAGAACTCAAATTATTAACATATGGGATGAAAAAGGCAATATCACAACAGACACTACAGAAATACAGAAGATAATTAGAAAGTATTTTGAAACCCTATATTCCAATAAAATAGAAGATATTGATAAATTTCTTAAGTCATACGATCTGCCCAGACTGAGTCAGGAAGACACACACAATTTAAACAGACCAATATCAATGGATGAAATAGAAGAGGCCATCAAAAGACTATCAACTAAAAAAAGCCATGGACCGGATGGATATACAGCGGAGTTCTACAAAACCTTCAAAGAAGAATTAATACCAATACTTTTCAAGCTATTTCAAGAAATAGAAAAAGAAGGAGTTCTTCCAAATTCATTCTATGAGGCCAACATCATCCTGATCCTGAAACCAGACAAAGACATTTCAAAGAAAGAAAACTACAGACCAATATCTCTAATGAACTTGGATGCAAAAATTCTCAATAAAATTCTGGCGAATTGAATACAAAAACATATCAGAAAAATGTACATCATGATCAAGTAGGATTCATCCCTGGGATGCAAGGCTGATTCAATACATAGAAATCAATAAATGTAATCTACCACATCAATAGACTTAAAGACAAGAACCATATGATCATCTCAATAGATGCAGAAAAAGCATTGGACAAAGTACAACATCCCTTTATGTTCAAAACACTAGAAAAACTAGGGATAACAGGTACTTACCTCAACATTGTAAAAGCTATATATGCTAAACCTCAGGCTAGCATTATCTTAAATGGAGAAAAACTGAAGGCATTCCCTCTAAAATCTGGAACAAGACAGGGATGCCCTCTATCACCACTTCTATTCAATTTAGTTCTTGAAATACTAGCCAGAGCAATTAGACAGACAAAAGAAATTAAAGGCATAAAAATAGGAAAAGAAGAACTTAAATTATCACTATTCCTGGATGACATGATAATATATTTAACAGACCCAAAAGGGTCTACAAAGAAACTGCTAGAGTTAATAAATGAATTCAGCAAAGTGGCAGGATATAAAATCAACACCCATAAATCAAAGGTATTTCTGTATATCAGCAACAAAACTTCTGAAATGGAAATGAGGAAAAACACTCCATTCACAATATCCTCAAAGAAAATAAGATACTTGGGAATCAACCTAACAAAAGAGGTGAAAGATTTATACAATGAAAACTACATTACCCTAAAGAGAGAGAGATAGAAGAAGATCTTAGAAGATGGAAAAATGTACCCTGTTCATGGATAGGCAGAACTAACATCATCAAAATGGTGATATTACCCAAAATTCTCTACAGGTTTAATGTGATGCCAATCAAAATCCCAACGGCATTTCTTGTAGAAATAGATAAAGCAATCATGAAATTCATATGGAAAAACAAAAGACCCAGAATAGCAAAAGCAATTCTAAGCAGGAAGTGTGAATCTGGAGGTATAGCGATACCAGATTTCAAACTGTACTACAAAGCAATAGTAACAAAAACAGCATGGTACTGGTACCAAAACAGGTGGGTGGACCAATGGTACAGAATAGAGGACACAGAAACCAATCCACAAAAGTACAACTTTCTTATATTTGATAAAGGGGCTAAAAGCATGCAATGGAGGAAGGATAGCATCTTCAACAAATAGTGCTGGGAAAATTGAAAATCCATATGCAACAAAATGAAACTGAATCCCTTTCTCTCACCATGCACAAAAGTTAACTCAAAATAGATCAAGGACCTAGATATCAAATCAGAGACATTGCGTCTGATAGAAGAAAAAGTTGGCTACGATCTACATACTGTGGGGTCGGGCTCCAAATTCCTTAATAGGATGCCCATAGCCCAAGAGTTAATAACAAGAATAAACAAATGGGACTTACTTAAACTAAAAAGTTTTTTTCTCAGCAAGAGAAACAATAAGAGAGGTAAATAGAGAGCCTACATCCTGAGAACAAATTTTTACCCCTCACACTTCAGATAGAGCCCTAATATCCAGAATATACAAAGAACTCAAAAAATTAAACAATAAGATAACAAATAACCCAATCAACAAATGGGCCAAGGATCTGAACAGACACTTAACATAGGAGGACATACAATCAATCAACAAGTACATGAAAAAATGCTCACCATCTCTAGCAGTCAGGGAAATGCAAATCAAAACCACCCTAAGATACCATCTCACTCCAGTAAGATTGGCAGCCATTGTGAAGTCAAACAACAACAAGAGCTGTCGAGGATGTGGGGAAAAGAGTACACTTGTACACTGCTGGTGGGACTGCAAATTGGTGAGGCCAATTTGGAAAGCAGTATGGAGATTCCTGGGAAAGTTGGGAATGGATCCACCATTTGACCCAGCTATCGCCCTTCTTGGACTATTCCCTGAGGATCTTAAAAGAGCGTACTATAGGGATACTGCCACATCAATGATCATAGCGGCACAATTCACAATAGCTAGACTGTGGAAACAACCTAGATGCCCTTCAATAGATGAATGGATAAAAAAAAGTGGCATCTATACACAATGGAGTATTACTCTGCACTAAAAAATGACAAAATCATAGAATTTGCAGGGAAATGGATGGCATTAGAACAGATTATGCTAAGCGAAGCTAGCTAATCCTTAAAAAACAAATGACAAATGTCTTCTTTGATATAAAGAGAGCAACTAAGAACAGAACAGGGAAGAAGAGCATGAGGAAAAGATTAACATTAAACAGAGACGAGTCGGGGGAGAGAAAGGGAGAGAGAAGGGAAAGCATATGGAAATGGTAGGAGACCCTCAATGTTACACAAAATTACATATAAGAGGTTGTGAGGAGAAAGCCGGGGAACAAGGGAGAGAATTGAACAACAGCAGATGAGTTAGAGAGAGAAGATGGGAGGGGAGGGGAGGGTGGATAGTAGGGAATAGGAAAGGCAGCAGAATACAACAGTCACTAATATGCCATTATGTAAAAATTGTGAATGTGTAACTGATGTGATTCTGCAATTTGTATTTGGGGTAAAAATGGGAGTTCATAACTCACCTGAATCAAATGTATGAAAGATGATATGTCATGAGCTTTGTAATGTTTTGAACAACCAATAAAAAAAAAAAGAAGGGCAACAAAAGATTAGGTATTTCCTGATGAATGAATATACCAACATCACCTATGAAACGGTCCTTAAGAAAAAAAGCAAAACTACATTCTCCCGAAGTCCTAGCTCTTTACAACTCTAATTGACAGGAAATACATAGTTTGGAAAGAGAACAGGATGAAAAATGGAAACAGCAAATCTCAAATTGTGGGAAATTCCACAAACAATTGATTTCATTCCCACAACAAACTGCGAAGGAAAGTGAATAAAAGAGCAATCAGTGAGGAACCTGTGGATCAAAAGAGAAGTGAAAGACAATGGACTGAATGTGGACGCTTACTAGGATCTAGATGAAGACTAATTAAAATACCATATAAGATAACTGGAAATCTGAACATTATGTATTTCACGATGTTAAGCAATAATTATTATTTGTCATTGTAACAATGGTACATAGCTAGACATTTTTAAAAGACCTCTGGTCATTTAGAGAAATCTACTAAAATGTTTTAAGATTGTTTCAAGATAATGTGGTAAAGGGGAAGGTGGGTGGAGTTTAAAATGAGATTGGTCATGTGTTGACAATTATTAAAACTGAGTTTTAGATCTAAAAGAAAATACACAGACAGTGCTGAAAACGTGCTCAAATTTATGCAAATAAAGCATTATCATCAGCTAAAAAAAATAAATAAAATTATTCTGTGCTTTCCCTCTGTCCTTAGAAAATTCTAGATCCCAAATATGACTAAAAAAAGGCCTCCGAACTCTCAAATGTGCCTATATCTTTACCTTCATCTCTCCCTCCAATCTCTTTTCCCCCCTCAGCATTTTTTGGTTATAGGGATATTAATTTATAATTCATATACCATACAGCTCACATATTTAAATTGTCCAATTTAATTCTTTTTAGTGTACCTGGAGAGTTGTCCCACTACCAACACAATCAATTTTAGAACATTTCATAACCCAGACTGGACACCCTGTGCTCTTTACGCAATCATCCTCAATTTCCCCCCAAAATTCCTGGCTCCATGCAACCACCAATAGACTTCCTATCTGCATGTATTTGCCTGGTCTGGACCTTCTATGTAAATAGAATCTTACATAACTTTTTGTGACTAACTTCCTTGATTTCCAGTAATGTTTTCAAGATCTGTCCTATGGTAGCACGCGTTAGTTCTGTCGTTTTTATTACTGAATAAAACTCTATTTGTGTGGACATAGAACATGTAACCTACCACCAGTTGATGGATGTTCAAGTTATTTTCTCCTCTTTTTAGCTATTATAAATAATGCTGTCGTCGGCATTTATGTTCAACATTGTGTGTGGATATACATTTTCATTTCTCTGGTGTAGGTACCTAGGGGTGAAATTGCTAGATCATGTGGTAACTCTCCATTTGAGATTTAGAGGACTGTTTTCTTTCTTTTTTGGGGGCGGGGGGGATGTACCAGGAATTGAACTCAGGGGCACTCAACTACTAAGCCACATTCCCTATTTTGTATTTTATTTAGAGACAGGGTCTCACTGAGTTGCTTAGGGCCTTGCTAAGTTGTTGAGGCTGGCTTTGAACTCATGATCCTCCTGCCTCAGCCTCTGGAGCCACAGGGATTACAGGTCTGCACCACCATGCCTGGCTGCCGGACTGTTTTCTAAAGCAGCTGTACCAGTTTGCATTCTCAACAGCTGTGTAGGAAGATTGCCGTTTTTCCACACCCTGCATTGGTGACAGCCCTTATTATTACTTGTCTTTTTTATTACAGTCATCTTAGTGTGTGTGAAGTATTATCTCATTGTGTTATGGGGAGCCGCTTCAGAGAACACTCTAAGTCCAAATTCAAATCGAACTTTATTTACCAGGCCAGAGACTGTCACCCAGCTCTGTGGGAGAACAGCAATTTCCTGGCCTGTATCCTGGGAACGTAAAGATGAAAACCACAACTCAGGGGCTTTTCTTAGCGTCAGGCAAGCAGGTCAGTCACAGAAGCTAAGATAGCAATTAGCACAGGAACTCACAATCGCATCTTGGGTTTGAGCAGGTGTAAGACAACCATATTCTGAGCTCAAGCAGGTGGTTTGTGAGGGTGAGAATCTACTTCAAAGTCTTGGGTCACCAAGACCTCCATATCCTGGGTTGAGTACATTTTGTGGGGTACAAAGTTCAGAAGACAATATATTATAAGAAAACAGCTTTCTTTTCAGTTTCTCAGAAACAGCTCTTATAACAGTTTTTTTTAATAAAGGCAACAAAATGGAGTCTTAGGCCTGTCTATGACAGTTCTTACTTTATAATCATCTTATTTCACTGATCAAAATCTTATATCTACAATCTATATTTTTTACTAATTTATATCCTATAACTTACATTCTTATTGATTATATTTATCAGTTCACACCACAATAATTGTGGTTTTGATTTGCATTTCTCTCTCATAGAAATTTAAACCAGGGGTGCTTAACCACTGAGCTACATCCCCAATCCTTTTTATTTTTTATTTTGAGACAGGGACCACTAAGTTGCTTAGGGCCTAGCTATTTTGCTGAGGCTGACTTTGAACTTGTGATCCTCCTGCCTCGGTCTCCCAAGCCACTGAGATTACAGGCATGTGCCACTATTTCCAGCTTTATATTTTTCTTATGGCTAATAATGTTGAAATCCTCTCATACATTATTGGTCTTTTATATATTTTCTTAGGAGAAATGTTGTTTCAAATCACTGGCCTAGGGGCTGGGGATGTGGCTCAAGCGGTAACACGCTCGCCTGGCATGTGTGCGGCCTGGGTTCGATCCTCAGCACCACATACAAACAAAGATGCTGTGTCCGCCGAAAACTAAAAAATAAATTTTAAAAAATTCCCTATCTCTTTAAAAAAATTAAAAAAATCACTGGCCTATTTGAAAAATTAGTTTTTTTAAAAATACTGAATTCTTAAGAGTTCCTTATACCTCTTGATACAAGTCCCTTACCAGATAAAGATTTGGAAAATTGTTCCCATACTGTGGATTGTCTTTTTTCCTTTTTTGAAAGTATTCTTTGAGGAACAAAGTTTATGATTTTGATGAAGGTCAATTTTTTTTTCTTTCTATGCTTTTGTTGTCACATTGAAGAAAACCACTGCCTGATCAAAAATTATGTTGGCCTAAACTTTTAAGGTTTTTTTTGTTGTTGTTGTTTACACATACACACACACACACACACACACACACACACACACACACACACTTTATGGTGGTGCTGGGAATTAAACCCTGGGCCTCAAACATGGTAGCCACACAATCTACTTCTACCCGTGAACTATACCCCCCTCCCTAAACTGTGCTTTTCCATTTTAAAATTTTAGCTTCACAGTTAGGCCTTTGATCCATTTTTAATTTGGTTTTGTAATTAGTAGAAGGAAGATGTCCAAATTCATTCTTTTGCCTGTGGATATCCAGTGGTCCCAGCACCATTTGTTGAAAGGTTTGCAGCATTTATTCTTCTTTCATTCAATGGTCTTGGTACCTTTGGTGAAAAATCAGATGATCATGGATATGCTGGTTTATTTCTGGACTCGTAAACCTATTCCACTAATCTGTAAGTCTATGCTTATGTCAGTATTGCACTGTCTTAATTATTATGACATTACAACAAGTTTTGAAATCAGAAGTGTGAGTCCTCCTAACTTTTTTGTCTTTCAAGATCATTTCGACCTTTTATATGAATTCAAATGAATTATAAGATTGGTTTGTGAATTTCTGCCTAAAAATAGGAACTAAGATTTTTAATTTTTTTTACTTGTAGATGAACACAATATCTTTATTTTATTTATTTATTTATTTTTATGTGGTGCTGAGGATTGAACCCAGTCCCTCATATGTGTTAGGCAAGTGTGCTACCACTGAGCTACAACCCCAGCCCCAGGAACTAAGACTTTAATAGAGATTTCATTCAAGCTGGTGATCAATACAGATTGGGGAGTATTGCTATCTTAACTATAATAAGTCTTCCAAAGTGGGATGTCTTTAATTTTTTTTTTATTTTCAATGGGTGATTTTTGCACTTTGTAAAAATTATTTGTAGATATTTTATTTCTTATTGATGCTGTTGTAGATGAATGTTTTCTTAATTTTATTTCCAGATTGTGCTTTGCAAGTATTTAGAAATACAGTTGACTTTTTTTGTATATTGATCTTATATCCTGCAACTATCCTGTTCTCATTTATTAGCTCTCAGATTTTATTATAAATTTCTTAGGATTTTTGACACACAAGAGCATATTATCTGCAAACAGATTATTTTAATTCTTCCTTTTCAGTCATTGTTTTTCTTGTCTAAGAACCTGTGTTGAATCAGAGTGGTGAGGTTGGGCATCCTTGTCTTGCTCCTGATCTTAAGGGAAAACCATTTAGTCTTTCACTATTAGGTGTGATGTTAGCTATGGAGTTTGACTTCTAGCTTCTTTCTTTTTTTTTCCTTACCAGGGATTGAACCACTGAGCCACATCCCCAACCCTTTTTTATATTTTATCTAGCAACAGGATCTCACTGAGTCGCTTAGTGCCTCGCTAAGTTGCTGAGGCTGACTCTGAACTTGTGATCCTCCTGCCTCAGCCTCCTGAGCCACTGAGATTGCAGGTGTGCGCCTCTGCACCTGGTTCTAGTGTCTTTTATACTAGCCACACACAGTTTCCAAAAGTTGCTAGACTTACCTGCCTCAGTGTCTGCAAGCCTGGTTCCTGGCTTCTTGTCATCTTTCAATTTTCAGTAAAGCCTTCTCTCCAGCTAAAATGGAATTCCTCCTCCATCTGTTATTCTCTAGAAAAACCATCATAGTTGCTTCATAGAACTTATCCCAATTTGGACATATTTTGTGTATTGTTTTGCCTATTTATTTTCTCTCCCCATGTGTATTCTGGGAGGACAGGGACCATTTCCACCCTGGTTGCTGTTCTATCTCCAGCATCCATAACAATAAATAATCCCTACATTCTGTTGAATGAATAAAATAAGTACTCACCATACACCCAGGCATTTTTGAAGTCATCTAATAGATTAAAAACAAAAGTACTAGAGCTTACTCTCTTAATGACAATTTCTCAGCCCTTTCAGAAGCCACTCTGTCATTTTGGGGACAACAGTGTGGGGCATTTTCTTTGCACAGTATCCAATTCTTAAGAAAAATATGAATTGTGTAAAATGAAATCTGAGGCTATACTATGAGAAATGTAGATATTTGGTATATGACACATCAGTGGACTTGGCAGTGACAATTTACATTCCCAAGTCTACAGAGAGCTATTCTTAGCTTGTTCATTGAAAGAGCAGTTGTGTTTCTTTCTAACAGGTTTGGAACACTCAGTGGAATACTTCTGAAGTTAACACACTTCGGTGTATGAAAAAAGGAAAACTGTTTAGTGTGACATTTAATGTCATTGATTGCTTTTCAGTCAGCATTAATTATTCCATAAGCAATCCAAGATTGAGATCTCTGACCCAATCCTGGCTCTGACACCTACACCTCTGGAACCCTGGTCGATGATTTGACCTAGCCATACTTTAGCTATTTTCCTGTACGATCATCTGCTTCACTGGATTTCTCAGAGTGAGACAGTGAAATTGCAAGTACTCAATAAGTGTGTCTTATAAGTGTTCTTACTCAATAAGTGCAGCTTCTATTATTAGTGTAATCGCCTATTAATCTAACACCTGCCATTCCCACCCCGATACCTTACAACTAAGGAAGAGACTTAGTTATTTGCCAAGAATAAGGACAGCTTTTAAAAAGCTGAAATTCAAAACCGGGTCTCCTGGCTCACAGTTCCACTCCTTTCCATTTCAACACACAGGACAAGCCTCAGCTTGCAGAGTCCAACAGCTGGAAGAAGCAAGCTCATTTCGTGGCTATGAGCTAGTCAGAAAAGAATGTGGCATGTATACTTTCCTAATGAAAAGTAAACAGAAAGACCTTTTTAGTCCTTTGGCTGCAAATCAGAGTCCTTTTGTGCAAATTGAATTCATTTTGCTATTGCTTCAGGATAAAATAGATTCCATTACCATTCTCCATCACGACTCCTCCATTTTCCTTGCTCTGAATGTATCCCATTTCTTTGAATTAGAATGGAGACTTCAGTGGATCACAATAGCCATTGGGAAGGTATAAGGGGAAAAGAAATAAAAATCAACCTTCATTGATGTAAAAGAAGTTTTTAAAAAAAGTAATAATAACCTTCAGAGTAGCAATGACATTTTAATTTGAAAAAGTTCCAGTAAGATTGGAATAGAAAGTCTTCATGACCACATATAATAATTGGATGTGTAGGACCCTTCAAATGATTTTTTTTTTCATCTAGCCTTCAGGAAAAATCATATTAACAAGAGGGAATACATTGAACAACAATATAAGGGAAATCCGAATTTTTAACGATTGAATACATTCTGTTAAATGAGTTTTACAATCATTGATCATAACTTTTATTAATAGAAACTGATCTAAGGGAAATGACTCTGAAAAATAAAAAATAAAAAAAATATTTTTTTTTCTCTCTTCTTATAATTATTATGTATTCTTACAGGATGAACCAAGTATGGTTCATCCTGTAAGATGAACCATAACATGTAACACGTATGCTTTCCACATAAGATGTAACATAAGATGTAACACGTATGCTTTCCACAAAGGTAACATAGTGGGGGTGGAAATCCAGCCCCATTTCTCTTCCCCACCCAAGTCTTCCACAGAATGGGAAACCTTTTCTCTTGGTACAAAGGCTCCATCTTTTGACCAAGTCTCAGGTCATGGTGTCCTTAAGGGACACCTTTTCTAACTTTTTAAAAAAGAACCGTATAGGCTAGGATGACTCTGATGTAGGTATTATAACCACATTAGAAAACAGCATGGTAACATGGCCTAAAACTAGCTCACAGACCACACATCACTATTTTGTAAGAAGGAGCAAACTCCAACTCTTCACACGCAAGTTTGTTTCGGAGCCTAAAGCCACAGCCCTGTGTGCAAACTTCCCAAGTCCCAATCAGGAGTTGTTTCTCTTCATTCATGCATGCATACATCTATTTATTCAATATGTACAATCAAGGAATAATGCCGCTGCTGATCTGATAGATGAGAATTTCAGAGGAAGACGTCCTATCAACAGTGAAGGAAATTTAACCCGTTGTTAAACGCTCTCTCTGTGTGATTACAGGCATATTATTGTGATTGCCCATTGATTTATAACACTAACGCATTTCGTATAGATTGTTCAAAACTTGCCTGGTGTTTTCTGAAAAGGTGCTAAGAAAAAGCTGGCATTTCCCACAACCCTATGATTAGTTGCTGGCCCTACTGTTTTCTATGTACCCTTTAAAGAAAGCCTATGCAGAGAGTCAGCCTTCCTAGCAATCGTTAGATTCTCTGGTGGGGTCCTTGTGGGTAGCTGCCATAGCTCATGAGGTCTCCATACCCAGCTCAGGCAACATGAGCAGGCTGGTTTATTTTAATATAAACAATAACACTCAGTGTACTTCGATGTAGTACTTTTTTGTGTCTTTATCTCTGTATGAGTTCCCTTTTTATTTCTCTTCATGTCCACAAAGAAAGCATTTCAGAGCTCTTCAGTGAGCTACTGAATCCTTTTGACATCACAGCTCTGACTTCCATGGGACCCTCTTGGAAATCATAAGGGCTATTTATTTTATGTGCCGATCATGTCAGTCTTGCTTTTACAGATTAATTAATCTAACTGGTAAAAACATTTCAGACAAATAAAGCTTCCTTTTTAAATTTAACAACATATTTCTCATGGATGATGCTAAATAAGGTCTTTGATAATATTTTGACATGTACATGGGAAAAACTCTTCCGTTTTTCTTTAGCTATATATACTCATTATTTAACACATCTGGGTATAGTTAGTATATGAAAATTTGATGCCCTTTATATTTAATATACAAACACTTCTCCATATGTATATTTTAATATGAAGTTTTTTTTTAAAAAAAATCATGGTTATTACAATGTCAAAACAATAAAACTATCTGTACATATTTATTGATTTAACCAGAATAATTTTAAATGCGATTCTACTTTGGTGTGTTTCTACTGTAGTGCCGAGGACAACTCGCCAGCCTTCAGGAGAGGTGATACTGATGTGGGGCTGGTAACGACCTTGTAACTCTGGACAGATTAGCAGGATTCCCTAATTTGTTATGTCTGCCAGAGTTACTGGTAAGAGGTTGTTGCAGTAGTATTTTTGTTCCCTATGTATTTTCCCTTTTCTTGATAGCTCTGTCCCATTTCCCTCTCAGCCCATGAGGTAGTGGTAGTATTTCAATTCCTGGCTTAGAGTCTGAGCTAGTTAGCCTACCACAGTTCCTAGTCACACGGATTTGTTCAGAGAAAGTCAGGTGATCAGATTGGGGCCGGTGAGACCCAGTGAATCTTTGGGTGGGAATGCTGGGCCAAGAGCTCTCACTCTTTCCCTGTGGACATGAATGAGGAAAGATGTAGCCCCACCACCTCCAGTGACCTATTTCAAGACCATTGTGGGAGAGCGTATTTGACACTATGACTGAGCCAAGATGGAGAGTCAGGAGCTAGCTTTGGTTGTGTTTGAATCCTGGGGTCTAACTGAGCTTAAAGTCAGATTTACTCTGAACATTTTGGAAGCTACTCTTAAACTCTCATTGAAATTGAGGCTCTGTCCCAGGTTTGGCCAACACTGTTCCTCTTGCATCTACAAGAAACATGGACAGGGCCTCAGGGTCAGACCATCATTCTTTCATAGTGTCATTTTGTAAACAGAATTTGAAGCCTGCATGGTTGGAATCATTATTAGTGTCTCAGGTGACCCATAGAAAGGACAGGAGACCGGGAATAAAGCTAGCTCAACTCAGTTGCCAATGAGCAAGTTTTCAGTTGGGACTGGGGCAAGGTACTCCCTGAATTAGGATGAGGAATATGCTCAGTGACAAATTCAGGGGTTATTAAGTAATTTTGGACTTTTTTTTCCATTTGGGTCCATCTTCTCAAAATTTATAAGTAAAAGAACAAATTCAGGCTGGGTGCCATGACTCACATCTGTAATCCCAATGACTTGGGAGACGGAGGCAGGAGGATCCCAAGTTCAAAGCCAGCCTCTGCAAATTAGTGAGGCCCTAAGCAACTCAGTGAGACCCTGTCTCTAAATAAAATACAAAATAGGGCTGGGCATGTGGTTCAGTGGTCGAGTGCCCCTGAGTTCAATTCCTTGTACCCTTCCCCCCTCCCCACCAAAAAAAAGAACAAATTCAGAAAAGATGAAAATGACAACATATTTCTGATGGATGATGCTAAATAATGTCTTTGATAATATTTTGACATGTACATGGGAAAAACTCTTCCGTTTTTCTTTAGCTATATATACTCATTATTTAACACATGGTTATCTGGGTATAGTTAGTATATGAAAATTTGTTGCCCTTTATATTTAATATACATGCACTTCTCCATATGTATATTTCAATATGAAGTTTTTTAAAATTATGGTTATTACAATTTCAAAACAATAAAACTATCTGTACATATTTATTGATTTAACCAGAATAATTTTAAATGCGATTGCTAATATGTCTGGATACTAGTTAAGTTATATGATCCTCTATGAGTCTTGCTTGGCTTAAATTTTAAATTGTGTGGGCATACTGCATTTATTTCATTCAGAGACAACTGCTAGAGAAATTGGGATATGATTATTAAAGTGTATTAGTAGGAGGCCATATAAAATAAAGCCTACAAATCCCCCACTTGTTCAAATTCTTTGCTTTTCTTTGTATCTACCTTGTGATTTTTTTTCTACTTTAAGTTTTGAAAAATTTGTCTTTTAGAACAGTCTCAGCATACTTTTCCAAGTTTTCACCATAAGTCATTTATTCATTTATACTGCAGAAAGTACTCTTCTACTAGAACTTCATTTGACCCCATCATTCCTGTTTTTTTTTTTTTTTTGTACCAGGGATTGAACCCAGGGGCATCTAACCACTGAGCCACATCCCCAGCCCTTTTTAAATTTTTTTATTTTGAGACAGGGTCTCACTAAGTTGATTAGGGCCTTGCTGTATTGCTGAGGCTGATTCAAATGCTGTGTGCTTTTGAATAGATTAGTTTATCTATTCATGATTTTTCAGTTTAATTCTCTGGGAGCAGGACTGACATTACACATAAGGCACTTTAAACTTTACTGAAGTCAAGCAACACACAAAAAAACTGGCCTCATTGTTTTATTGCCATTTTTTTCAAGTGTTTATTTAAATATTCAAATGCAGTCTTAGGAAATTTTTTGGGTTTCATTTTTAACCTATTAAGTATTAGCTGATGTTTGTTCCAGATACAGATCCTAGAACATTCATTACTATTTTTTTCTATCAAATCTATCATCTATCAATTATCTATCACTTGTCTATCCAATCACCGATATTTCTTGTGTCTATCACCATTACATTTTAATTCTAGTTGTATTGGTCACACTGATCAAGTGACCAAAGTTTAATTGGTTTTTTTTTTCTTGTTTGTTTTGCTTTTTCTTTTTAAACCTTTGTGATGAATATTAATGCAGAATTGAGCTATTTGGCTGGTTGTAATGGTGTTTTCTTTGCACACTTCTCTGTTGTATGACTCATCATTTGCAGTTTTGACTCCCATGGTTGTGAGCTGGCACTTACCCACAGTAAATAAGCCACGGGTTGCATTAAAGAAAAGTCTCAAGCTATTGTGCAGAAGCTCACCTGTCAGTATCTTAACACTTCTCCCCTTCCTGGTTTTTTTTTTTTTTTTTTTTTTTTGACACCAGGGTTCTTAACTGAGCTACATTGTCAGCCCTTTTTTTTTGTATTTTATTTAGAGACAGGCTCTCGCTGAGTTGCTTAGGGTCTTGCTGAGCTGCTGTCTTGTCTTAGCCTCTCAAGCTGCTGGGATCACAGGCCCTGCATTACTGTGCCCAATTCTTCTTGTTCTTTTGACCCCTGTTTCCCTGGATCTTCACTTTAATGAGGTGTGCATCATTAACTTTTCTAGCTAATGCAGTGAGTAACATCTCCGGTGTCCTTATTTTACATGGTTTCTCTTTCACACTTTAAAAATGATCTCATCTAAGACAATTTATGTAAAAGCATCTATTACTAGCCACTTGACTAAGTTTAGCTTTATTTTTTTATTCCTTTCCTGGTTTTTGCTGAATTGACCTAATGCTTGGAACACTCTGTACTAAAAATTCCCCCTTGTTAGGATGCAAATTGAAGAAAACCTAAAAATGAGAGTAGAGGACTTGATCATTCATTAGGTTTGAAATATGTCAGCCATTTTTATTATGCAAAACTTAGGACTTGTGGCAATCCTCAGATCAATTGTAAAACACTGTCCACAGGGACTGTATGTAGGCTTTGCTGTGGAGAATGGAAAGAAGCTGATTGCTATTGACAGATTTCAAGGATGATAGCCTTTACAGGACCAGTGGACCACGTAATACTTGGATCAGATTATTGCCAAATGCGCTGAACACTTTTCAATTTTTATTCCATCTTGAGACATAACAAGAAGTCAAACAAATGCAGACTCTGGTGCTGAGTTAATAGTCTGGCATTTACCCCGTCCAGCATAATGCTGTTCCAAACCATTCCTTCTTCACCTGCCTGTCAAACCTCCTTCTCCACCAAGCTCCATGCTCTCCAGCCACATCCATCATTTTTATGATAGTACGCTCGTCTCTTAGATACTCATTCTTATCCATTAAATATTATCTCTCCAATTTTTTTTTTATTTTGAAATAATTCACATTTACAAGAATTGTAAAGATCGTACTCAGATGTATCACATACCCATTGGCTGGAGAATCTCCTGATTTGAACCTCCAGTGGCCTGTTTAGCAAAGCTTAGAAATTAATTGTGGTGCAATACTATCAACGGAGCAGACTTTATTTAGACTTTACCAATTTTTTTCTTTAACATCCTTTGTTAGACAACTCACATTGCATTTCATTGCTGTTTTACTTAGATTCCTCCAATCTGTTTTTTTTCTGGTGTTATAGCCTTGTTTCTCAACCTTGTCACTTTTGAAGGTTATTGTGTGTGTTTGTCTTTTTTGTTGTTGTTGTTATGGTGGAGGTCATGGGTCAGGAGTGTTGTAATGGGTCCCTCAGTCTAGGTTTGGTGGAAGTCTCCTCATGTTTACACTGTGATGGATTTGGAGGTACTCCAAGGTGTATCTAGGATGTCCTGGTAACTTCTGGAGGTGTGAAGTTGGATCCCTTGGTTAAAGTGGTGTCTGCAAGGTTTTTCCACTATAAAATGACTATCTTTGCCCTCTTTATACTCTCTTGATTAGAAATGAATTACTAAACCTAACCCATACTCAAAAAGAAGAGAATTAAGTTCTAATTCTTTGAGTAACATAAATTAAAAAAAAATTGGTGGACATACTTGGAGACCACCACAGTAATTAATAAATATATTGGGGCAGAGTCTTTGAGGCTATGTAAATACTATTTCTCCTTAATGTTTTACCCATTACTTTTAGTTTTCATCTATAAATCTGCCAAAGCCAATAGCACTGTGGCTATTTTCTGTTTGCTTCATCCATTTAGAGTTATTCTTCATGGAAGATTTGTCTCTTTTCCTTTAGAGTTGACCCTTGGTGACTACAGAGGATTAGTACCAAGACTTCCTTCAGATACTGAAGCCTGTGAATGTTCAAGTTGTTTGTACAAAATGGTTTAGTATTTGCATATAACCCACTTACGTGCTCCTTTATGCTTCAGATCATCCATAGATTACTTACATTACTCAACACAATGTCAATGCCATGCAAATGATTATTACAGTGTATTTTTTAGAGAATAATGACTAGAAGAGATTCTGTACATGTTCAGTACAGACATCTTTTTTCCCCCAATACTTTGATCTATAAGTTGGTTGAATCCATGGATATAGGACCTATGAATGTGGAGGGACATTTACTTATTTACATATATTATATGTACATGAATAATATCTATCTACCTACATATACATACATATATACTATATGTAAATAAATGAATATTTATTTAGAAAGCAAAATACATTCTATTTATTTATTTATATTATATGTGCATAGATAAATAAATATTAAAAAAAAACATATCCTAGCCCTGGATCTTGGCCTTGCTCTACCTGGAATTGCTCTACCATTGTAATATTAAACATCCAGTTCTTCTAGGTCTTTCATTCATTTTTTTCCTTCAATAATTATTCTAGGAGTCTCTAGTCTCTTCACATCTCCGTTTCCTCCCAGCCCATAAATCCTGGAGCTTAGTGCTTATAGAACACCACTTCCACTAATTGTTGGGTCCTAGTGACATAAACCACACAGTTTTATTGGGATCTTGGCAAGATTTGGCAAGCCCTCCATCTAGGTACAAAAAGTTAACTCTCTGATGCTCTCCACTCTTCCCAAAGCAGTAGCTCTTTTCCTTTCTACCCCATCTCCCCGAGCTGATGAGCTCCTCTTTTGCTGCACACAGGCAGTATCATTGGTCTGGCAACCAATGGACTCTCTTACCTGTCTTGCTCCTACCCTTTTCTCCTTTTCTTATTCCTTCTCTTAGGATTTAGTCCTCTTCCTATCTAGGGGCAATCCTTCTCACCTGGGCTCAGAGTCCTATTCTCTCCTTCCTTTCTTGTTTCTTCAGTCTCTTGGTCACCCTTCCCTTTCCTGTATTTTCTAAATATTCTTTTCTCTTGCGTCCTGCTTTACTGAAGCAGGTAGACAAAGCAAAAGGAAACAAAAGCCTCCCCCCACTGAAGCCCATGTTCCCCTTTCAGTGCCTCCATTACCTTTATTTACCCTCACCAGGCACCTGTTTTGAAAACCGCCTACTCACCTGTCTTCTATTTTACTCCACTACCGTTCACCTTCTGTCCTCCTGCACTGTTCCGCCATATTGCTTTTTCCAAAGTGACCAATGGTGGGCTCCATAGAATGAAAAGCAGTGGATACTTATCAGTCCTCATCCTTGTTGATCATCCTTGTAGATCACTCTCCTTCCTCGAATCCTCTTTTTGTTTTACTTCAGTGACATTTTTTAATTTTTCCTCCAACCACTTTGGCCATTCCCCTTTCTCTTTTTCAGGGTTCTGACCTGGGTCCCATCTCAAATGATGTGCATCTCTGGAGCGAATGTGTTCTCTTCAAGGCCTCCAACTACTCTCTCTATGGCTGTAGTTCTGAGTGGCTGATTCCACCTCTCCAGTAGCTCTCAAATCCTTCTATGGATGTTCATCCTCCCTGCAAATCTTTCTTTCTCACTGGGATTGTGACAGCAGCCTTCTAATGGCATTCTCAGCCTCTAATCTTGTCCCTCTCTAATTTGTGCTCCAAATGCTGCTTGGATGGCTTCCAAATGCAAATGGGACCAAATCTTTCCCTTCCATGTTGTCCTTAGACTTAAACTCAAAATCCTAATATGAATTCACAAGACTTGCCCAAGCCCAGAGTACTTGCCAGGTCTCATCTGTTGTCAAGTTTGCTTTGCTAAACTTATATTTTCTTCAGCCTTAAGTTATCATTTTATTTTATTTTTATTCCTGAAAAATTGTCTACCCATCACCTTCTTTCAGTTCTCTCAAACCTTTCCTCCCATGCCTTTCTTGACCACCTCTCTACCCTCATCAGTATGAGTTCAGTGACCCTCCTGCTGCTCTTTTGGGGCTTTGTCTCCTATCAAAGCACTTATATCAAATGTTTTGTTTACTTACCTATCTCCTCTGCAAATAATACTGAGTGCATGCATGAATGAATTGCTAGGCTTTTTAAAAAATTAACAATAATTAACTTCTCTACCCCTCTTTATTTTAATCTTTTTATAGGAAAAAGATGATTCATAGAATACTTTATACCAGAAAATCATGTTAGGCTCATTTCCTACGGGAATATTATTACAATGGTAGTTGGGTTCTCAGTTAATCCAGTATCTTAATTGATTCATAAAATGGCCTAAATTAATTTATAATTTCCCTTAGAGTTTTCCTATGTATTATCCTTACTCTATGGATTCTCATTTTTTCCTTACTGGCCTTTCCACATATGTCTCTCATTTTCTTTCTCTGTAGCCTTTCAGCTACATAATGGGTTAAAAAGACCTCTGTGAATTTGTGTGGGACCTTTTTGTAATATTGATTACTTGGTAAGTGGCAAATTGCAATTCTTAGTAACCCCAGAATGTGGCGGCACCGATAATGGTTATAGCCCTAGTTGAATCCACATCAGTTGACAATTCCTTTGTTTATGGATGAATGGAATGGTTGGAAGTGAGGACTGCAAAGATGCCCGTGACCCACTATCTATCAACTACTGAAATGGGATTGTAATTTCTCCAAACGTATTTTCTGTAGACCATTGCTAAGGCAGTTCATGGCCACTAGGATGAATGTAGTAATGGCCCCAGTACAGTCCAGGCCCGCCATTTATATGCACAAATTCTGATTATTCAAGATTATAAAACATGACACATGTACACTTGAGTGTGCACACACACACACACACACACTTTTTATGATCAAAAACCATCCTGATGATAGTACTGCTGCCTGGGCCACCAGTGTGAAAGAAAAACCTATTGTGAGGCGAAGCCCCTCTGCCTTGAGGTTGTGACTCCTTGATGAGGATCATCCAATTAAAATTCTCCAAACTGAATTTCCAGTTTCCTTGCACCTGAGGGGTTAATGTGCAGATTTCATTTAGTGATTGGACCCAGCCCAAGAGTACATTTGAACTGCCCTCTGATTAGCAAAAATTTCTCAAGCTATGGCTGTTTACTTCCTTGTTTTTCAACTATTTAGTCTGCCTGATGCTCTTGCGGAAACAAAGCGACTCTCGAGGGCTGCCAGGTACCAAGGTCATCTGTCTCCTCCTGTTGATGTTTGGCAGTCAGTAGGCATGCTGCTGTGCCTCTCGGTGTCCTCCTGCAGGAGCAAAAGCTTGGATGGCATCTGGTCAGTCGTGAAGGTTACATGGATTAGTCCGTTGTGGCTGCACAACTGCTTTGTTTCTGTACTGAGATAAAACTAATCGGCTAAGATAAATTTTTCAGTACATACTCTTGGTATCATTTTTTAATCATACTTATGTCCTGGAGAGTTTATGTTCTAAAGCAGTCATTTGGCCTTCATTTCCTAAACCACAGTTTACATTTTGAAAGCACACTCACTGACTTGGGTGAACAATGAGTGATTGCATATGTATACTTTAGCATCTGGGTAAAGGAAAATAGTGCTTGGTCTAAGGATTACAATTTACTTGTCAGGTATCATCTGTTAAACCCATGAAATGCTTAAAGTGTAGCCCTAGGCATTATAAAGAAATTAAAGACTCCGTCTTTGATTTGGCCACTCAAAACATATGCTCATGAAATCATCCTAAATCGATCCCTGGGCTATGGTTCATTAAGTTCAAGACCACAAATTCAATCTCTAATAAGTGCTAATGTTACAGTCAAGGAGTGATCAGACTATTTGTATGGACAAGTGTGTGGAATATGCATACATGGCATAAGGGCGTCTGAGTGGCAGGCCACTCTCCTTGTGTTAGGAAGGGGCAAATTGCTTACCCTGTAGGCACAGCCCTGGGCATGAGGCCACATGTTGCAGTCCCTACTCTTGCTCCATGGCCTGCTCCTCGATTGGTCGCTGCAAGAACAGTTGGCCAGAAATTGCATCGGTGGCTGCCTGTAATCTGCTTAACTACTGCCTGAGTATATATACATGGTAACTGCGCAGTAAAATCAGACCTGCTTCCTGCTTGGTCTATGGAGGTCTTGATTAGTGACTCTGCAGCCACACTCTCCTCTACCCTGTTCTGTGGACCTCCTCGCTGGATGAGAGCAAGCCCACACAACTATTCACTCAACGAATTCAAGGAAAGATTTATCAAGCGCCTACTTTGTGTCAAGCACTGTGCTAGGTTATGTGCCAGGGACAAGATGAATCCATATGTTCACTTGCTCCAGGATCTTCAGAGAAAGACAGCAGTAAAAATGACATGGGCCGACTGCCATAGAATTCAAAGAAAGCTCCAAGGAGAGAGGTGTGTGAAGCCTTCAGAAATAGGAAGAGAATCCATAAAACGGTGCATACAGCTCTGAATACAGCTGCTTCCTGCAGTGTTTGGTTTCCAGTTGTCTTCGTTAGAAGTGACTCATGATGCCAAGCTTTGTCCCAAGCCTTCTACTAATTCAGTAAACTAAGAAAGCTGAACTTTGCAAATTATTTGTTTGTCTTTAAAAACATGAGGAGGGGCTTTGAAATTCAGTTTATAAAGAGTGTGTGAACAAGTGAACAAATGTTTGGTTATTTGGTAATGAAGTACAGGTTAAGTGAGGCTGTGATTAATTGGGAAACAGAAGCTAACATCAGAAGCTTCTTCACGTCTTAGAGTATCCCAACCTATGCCAATGGCTTATCCCCATCAGCCATGCCTAGTTTCAGGCAGTATCATCCTTATTTTTGTTTCTGATGCTATAACAAAATAGACTGGGTCATTTATAAGCCACAGCAATGTAATTATCAAAGTTCTGGAGAGTGGGGAGTGCAAGACAAAGCCTGAAGCAGATGTGGTATCTGGTGAGGATTCACTCTTGGCTTCCATGGTGGCCACTTTGTTGCTAGTGCCTCCGGAGGAGAATATTATGTCCTCAAATGGCAGAATGGACAGAAGAGCAGAAAGGGCCTAACTAGATCCTCCAGTCCTTTTATAGGGCACTAATCCAGCTATGACAGTGGAAACCTCATGGCCTAATCATCTCCTGTAGACCTCACTTCTCCCACCTCTTAATATGGTTTCATTGGGGATTAAGTCTCAACATGAATTTTGGAAAGGACATAAACCTTCGGACCATGGAAATCCTGAGATACCATAGACCATCAAGGTCTTATAAAAATACAACTCCAGCTACATATATCTTAAATTTCCTAGAACTAACATTAAAAAAAAAGTAAAAAGAAACCGGTAAAATTAAGTTTATAAAACTATTTCCTTACAGTACATTCAAAATATTATTTCTTTCCTTTTTTTTCTAAAAAAAGATTTTTTTTGGTTGTATATGGACACAATAACCTTATTTTATTTATTCATTTTTTATGTGGTGCTGAGGAGCAAACCCAATCCCTCACATGTACAAGGCAAACGTTCTTCCACTGAGGCACAACCCCAGCCCCCAAAATTATTTCAATATGCAAATAATATAAAAATTATTATTTTTTTTATTTTGCCAAGTCTTTAAAATATGTTGTGCATTTTATACTATTAGCAGATCTCAGGACTAGCCACATTTCAAGACCTCAGTAGCCACATGTGGCTAGTGGCTACCCTATTGGGTAGTAAAGTTCTAGACAGATATAAATATATTCTGTTTTAACATGCAGTACATAAGAGCTATTCTTTTACTTTTTTCTGGGACCTCATTCCAGTGTTCATTGATACTCAGAAAATGTTCCTAAATATAGCCCAAATTCCCTATACCAATGTTTTGCTATTTTCTCTGATGCTGTTATCATGCAATACACTTTAATTGAATTCCTACTTTATGCTAGGTTTTATGCAAAATACTGGGACATGATGGTGAGCAATACTATTTATGCAACTTTCAGGGTGCATACAGTGTAATATAGAAGAGAAACATTAAACAAAAAAATTAGATCCACAACTGTGACATGAGTTGGTATGAAAACATTTTAGGAACTATGAGGATTTATAACAGGAGGACCTCTTTTAGTCTGAAAAGACTGAGGTGCTTCCCCAGTGAAGGGACCTTTGATCTGAAGTCAGAATGATGCCAGTGAGGGGGTTCTTGACACTTTTCAGAAACTAATGAGAGGATGGTTTGGCTAGACTCAAAAGAGCTCTGATAGGAGTGATTCAAAATGACAGGTGGTGAGTTAGGTAATTTTTAGAGGCCAGGATGCTTTTAAAACTGAATATTTTTAAGGAATAGAACGCTTTACTGGATTTATATATTAGAACTCTGTTATAGGAGGTGAATGGATCTGATGAGGAAAAGGTAAGTATGGGGAGACTTTACATGGAAGCTATTTATTGATCTACGCTTTGGCTACCTAGTGCCCTAAAGAGATGAACTTGAGATCTATTCAGTTCATAAAACTGATAGAACTGTAATGGATTGGTTGTGGGGGAGGGTAGTGCAGGGCATGGGAGAGAGGTTTGACTCCCAGCTTTCTGACTTGCTTAGATAAGTGAATGTGAGTCTTTTTAAGTGTTCTCTTACAGCTCTGGAGGCTGAGGCAGGAGGATTCAGAGTTCAAAGCAAGCCTCAGCAAATTAGTGAGGCCCTAAGCAAATTAGCGAGAACCTATCTTAAAATAAAATATATATAATAAAAGGTCTGGGGATGTGGTTCAGTGGTTAAATGTCCCTAGGTTCGTTCAATTCCTGGTACAAAGGGAGGGAAGAAAAGAGAGAGAGAGAGAGAGAGAGAGAGAGAGAGAGAGAGAGAGAGATATTAAGAGTCTCATAGCTCTCCTCTGACATGCTAGAAATTTCACAAAAGTATCCAACACTAAAGATAGAAAATAAAGTGTTAATATGCCTGTCATTTGTGTTGTGTTGTGTGTGTGTGTGTATTTTGCTTGAATCCAAAATCTGTGTTTTTGATGCTATTAGTAGGATAATAGAAAAAACAATGAACAGTGAGCTTCTGTCCATATCTCTTACACTTTTCTGAGTAATCACAGTGTGAATCACTTGAACAGTTTTCATTGCTTTGAATATCATTATCTTTTCCTTATAAATGATATGAAGTTTGTATTGACACACAGTATTATTGGCATAATACTGTCATGATTAGAGGTTGATGACACTATTTTCAGAGGAAGGCTAAAGGAAAACAATAAGAGAAATAACTAGTCTAATCCTGACGTTTCCTGAATCAATTAAAAAACCACAACAATAAGGCTTTTATGTTTTGTAATTGCTTTGTTCAGATTTGTAATCATTCCTAGCTAGTCATGTAAAGTTTATATTTTGCAAGTGCGAGATCCCATTAAACATGGGTTATTAAATAGCTAGCTTGCTTCCCAAAGTCAAATTGACATGAAGATTTCAAACTGCCAGATAATTCAAAATAGCTGGACATCGACTCACATGTTCATTGATTTATTAATTCATACGATAATTTTTAAGTGCCTAGGTGCTTAACAGGATCGACAACCCTCCAAGAGTTTATAGTACAGTGGTAAAGGCTTAAATGAATATATACACGAATAAATGTATAATGCAATGTCAGAATGGACAGGTGCCACTGAGAAAACAGGGAGGGATACAAAGCCATAAGGCAGCAAATAATAGGAGCTAGCATAGGTCTGATGAAATAAGACTTTTTTGTAAGGGTATATTTTAGCAGCGCCTCAAAGGAAATGAGGGCGTGAGCTGGGCAAATATTTGGAATAAGTGCCTTTCATGCTTAGGAAAGCAAGTGCATGGATTCTGTAGTGGGGGTGTGCATCTTTGAGGAACAGAAAGAAAGCCTGGGCCCCTAACTATAGTGAGCAGGGGAAAAATGAAGGAAATAGGACCTGTTTTCATCAGCCTTTTTGCTGCTGTGTTGAAAAAAACCAACCGGAACAACTGTAGAGCAGGAAAAGTTTATCTGGGGGTTCACAGTTTCAGAGGCCGCAGTCCACAGACAGCAGGCTCCATCCCTCCAGGCTCCAGTGGAGGCAGGACATCATGGAGGAAGAGTGTGGTGGAGGGAAGCAACTCACATGGTGATCAAGAAGCAGAGAGAGACTCCACTCTCCAGAGACAAATAGAGACCCCCAAAGCCACGCCCCCAATGCCCCTCCTCCAGCCACACCCACCTGCCTCTAGTCACCACTCAGTGAATCCCATCAGGGGTTCATTCACTGGTTGGGTTAAGGCTCTCACAACCCAGTCATGTCTCCTCTGAGGCTTTATGCATTGTATCACACATGAGCTTTTGGGGGACACCTCACATCTAAACCATAACAAGATCCAAGAGATGACAAAGGGCCACATCATAAAGGGTCATAAGGTCATATAAAGGTTTTGGGTTTTACACTAAAAGGAGTCCTTAGAGGATCTTGAATAGGGGAAAGAGTTGATTTTAGATGTAGGGTATATGGAAAAGAGAAGAATCAGATCCTGAGTTTTTCTCCTGAGCAGCTGAATGCATAGTGATACCAGTAATGAATGTGGGGAAAACTAAGGAGGAATAAATTTACAGGAGAAATCAAAATAGTTTGGTACCAAGGATGTTAAATTTAAAACAGCCATTAGACATTTAAGTAGAGGTGTTGAGTAGACACATTGAACTGAAAACTGGAGATAATACATTTTAAACTGAAACCTAGAATTCAAGGTGGCTTTTGAATGTCTTATCCATGGATGGTAGGAGTTTATTCTGCAGCCTCTACCACCATTACATTTTGCTCCCTTCCTTGCCCTATTTTACCTCCGCCTTTGTCTTTGTAAGGGACAGAAGAGGTTCTTTCTGTAGGACAGGAGTAGCGGTCCTTACATGATGTTGGTGGTAAGGAGTGGGAATGGTTTTTCCATCAACATGGTGCTTTTGCCCATGGTATATTATGCTTCCCCTTCTGCATGGTGGATAGCTGACACATATTTGGAATTCAGATACATGGGAAATTTGTCTTTTCTGTCCTGTTTATTTAGTCACTCAATGTAAGCATTTGCTGAAAACCTACTATGTACAAAGTCACATCATGAACAAAAGGAAACAGGGTGCCTGTCCTAACTGAGCTTACAACCTGAGAGCATAGAGCCTTAGGACAGAAATTGTTATGGTTTGGGTGAGAGGCGTCCCCTAAAACTGCTGTATTTATGTAGGAATTTTCAGAGGTGAAATGATTGGATCATGAGAGCCTTAACCTAATCAGTCATCCTAGTTGAATGGACTGTCTATGTGGTAACTAACCATAAGCAGGTGGGCATGGCTGGAGGAGGTGGGTCACTGGGAGCCTCCCCTGGAAGGGTGCCTCATTCCTGAATCATCTTTCCTTCTCTCTCCCTGCTTCCTGGTCATTATGAATAGAGCAGGGCTTCCCCACCATGCCATTCTGCCATGATGTTCTGCCTCATCTTGGGCCCAGAGCAATGGAATTGGCCTACCATAGATTGAACCTCAAAAACTGTGAGCCCAATAAACTTTATCTCAAGTTGTTCTGGCTAGGGATTTTGGTCACAGCGAGGAAAAGCTGACTAACACAGACATCAATGTGGCAATTACAAAAGCAAACAGAATGTTGTATCGACGGCAAGTAATGGAACCTAGTGCTTGTAACAGGACGCTGTGTCTTGGTGTGGAGGCATTCTATTATGGTGTGATTGTAGATTGTCATCTGAAGGCTGAGCAGGAATTAGCTAAGCAAAGAGTGTGAGCAAGACCCATCTGGAAAAATGGAATACCACATATATTCTCAAAGAGCTGTGGTAGGAGAGAGCAGTGGAAAAGACTTGTGTGAATGGCATCCATAAAGAATGGAATTTGCAGGAACTTGGATGGAACTCAGGAATGTTATGTTAAGCAAAATAAGGCAAACTCAAAGTCAAGGGTGGAAGTTTTTCTCTCATATGTGGAAGCTAGAGAGGAAAAGAAAGGTAGGTGTGTGTGTGTGAGTGTGTGTGTGTGAGAGAGAGAGAGAGTGTGTGTGTGTGTGTGTGTGTGTGTATGTGTGTTGGAGGTGGAGATCTTATGAAAATTGATGGGAGATCAGCAAAGATCATCAGAGAAAGGGACCAGGAAGAGGGAGGAGGGAAGGGAAAGGGAAAATACAGGGGAAATGATATTGGCCAAATTATATTGTTAAATAGCGTGCATGAACAAATACATAACAGTGAATCCCGCCATTATGTATAAAATTATAATGCACCAATAAAAACATGGATAAAGAAAAGACTTGTGTGGCAGGAATCCAGGGAGTGAGGAGGAGTGTGGTGCAGGATGAAGGTAGAGCCTCACATAGGAGACAGATGATGATTTGAACAAAAAATCATTGTGGTTACAGTGCGGAGAATGGATTGAGCTTGGGATGGAGGGGAAGGACACATGCACACGCAGGTACCATCAGGTAGACCAGATGACCCACAGACAGAAGCTTTCTGTCATAGGCTCAGTGAGAGATGAGGGCAGTCTGGACAGAGTAGCATGGAACTAGAGTCAGTTGTTTAGCTGTCCAGGGTGAGCTGGGTCGTGAAGGAAGCCAGAGGTAAGTTTAGGTCTTGGAGATGAACACTAGGGCTAAGGAGAAGTAGAGCAGGCTGGTTAAGATGGTAGGCTTTGGGATCAGACACAGCTGAGCTTGTAACATTTCTTCTATGTACTGCTGTGTGGCTTCAGACAAGCTCCTGTCAAGTGGCTGTAATAGTATCTGCATCACGGATTATTACAGGGATGAAATCAGACTATGTATGACCACATGCTGAGCCAGCATTTAATAATTACAGTGTTACCACTTTGGAATTTGGCAAGCACCTTCAGAAAGGTACCAGAGGAAAAGTTTTTCTATACTTATTTGGAAATCTTTAGGAAAAGCAACTACAAAATACCCATATTTACCAAGTGCTCACTTTCTGCAGTCAACTTGCTAGAACAGTACATGTTGACTACTGATGGTAATTTTGATTTTGAGATATGCTCCACTAGAAAATGGGTCCTGTATAAAGATATTGACATATCCTATGAAGTGATCTTACCAGTGGTGATCAATGGGATTTAATTTTTTTCTACATTTATTTTCTATAATATATATATATATATATATATATATATATATATATATATATATATATATAGCAAGCACACTAAAGCAATCTATGAGAAGGAATCCCTGTAGACACAGATTACTTGCTATCATTTTCTAAACTTTATTATTTACTTACTATTAAAGGCTAATATGGGTTCATTAATGTCCTGTGAATCACAAATCAATTCTTTTACAATGAAGCATAAAATTAGTTTAAGAGGCTCCTCTATATGCAGTCCGTGGTGCACTGGCTTGTGTTCAGAAGTGGATCAAATAAAAATGTGTGACAAGAAGAAAAATAGAGATGACATTTAGGCAGTAGGCAATTAAATGTGCTTTACTGGAAGAGCAAGATTCTAAAAAGCAGGCTGCATAAACAAAATGGATTTGATAAACAAAATTATTCTCCAAATGTGATTCAAATCAAGGAAATCCTTATTTTGCACACACAGATGAAATAATACATATGAACAACCTAGCACAGTCACAGATGTCCAGTATTTATAGAATAAATGTTCCTCCCTTCCCTTCCTCTAAGTACCCTCTTGCAGCACATGAACCTATGAAAGTTATTTAGTTACAGGTTCTGAGAAAAATCAGGTTCTTTTCTTATTATTCTGATATCCCTCTTTGAAACTGTATGTATGATAGATGTTCATTGCAGATAACTTGGAAAACATTGAAAACCACAACAGGAATATCACCTATGACCTCACCCTAAAGGAGACTCCTTTTAATGGTCAGTCCTCCTAGCACATTTTTTTTTCTAGAATATTCAATTTGGAACTCATATCCTTGGTGTTTAGACAGCTTGTCTCAAAGCACAAAATAAAGAGATTTAGCCAACTAAGACCTTTGTTGTTATGTTTGAAGAACAGAACAGACCTTAATTACCATTCTGTTAATGTATTTTGTATTTGATCAAATAAAATTGTAGAATCAATTAAAGTTTAACAAAGTTAATATATTTTTATTCTTCAACATCACATACCAATTTACTTATTTATGAAACACAGGGGGACATTAATACAAATATAGTGATCAGATAGATCGACATCACTGGCCTATTTGTAACCTTAGATATTTATTATTTCTTTGCACTGGAAAGATCTGAAATCCTTACTAGTAACTATTTTGAAATACTCAACTAATTATTGTCAACCAGAGGCAAACTTTAATTTTAGAACCAGTTTCAGACTTATCAAACAATGGCAAAAATAGTGTAAAGAGTTACCAACTACCCTGTACTTCTATTGCTGACATTTTATATTAATATGGTATGTCTGTTATCATTCATGAAACAATATACTATTATTAATTAAAGTCCCTAATTTCTTCAGATTTCCTTAGATTTTATTGAATCCTTTTTTTCTGTTCTGGGATCTCATCTAAATTACAGCATTTCGTTCACTCATCATGTCACCTGAAGCTGCTCTCCACTGTGACAACTTCTGTGACTTTCCTTGTTTTTGATGACCTTGACACTATTCAAGAGTGCTGGTCAAATGTTTTGTAGAATGTCCTTCTATTGGAATATTCTGATGCTTTCCTCATGTTTCGACTGGGGCTGTGGGTTTGGGGGAGGAAGATGGCAGAGGTAAAGTGCCATTTCTATCACATCATATAAAGGTTAAATAGGAACCTCACGACTTATTAGAGGTGATGCTGACCTTGGTCATCTGACTGAGGTGCTGTTCCCTAGATGTCTCCGCTGTAAAGCTACTCTCCCAGTTTCCTTTCCAAACTGTACTCCTTAGAAAGAAGTCACAATGAGAAGTCTGTATTTAGGGTGGGATGTGATGCTTCCCCTTTCTGAAGATGGGGTAAAAGCATAAATTATACATGAATTATTTGGAATTCTGCTGCCTGGGAGATTTGTCTTTTCTCTCCTATTTATCTATCTAGTCATTTATTTACATCCTATGGACTCCTGGATGTCTCTTCCCCAGTTTGGGCTGTATTCCAATACTATTTTATTTTGATGCTCAAATTGTTACCTTGGGCCATTGCAAACTCTTTCAGTTGACACTTGTGTCTCTTTGCTATATGAGTCTGTTTTAGTCCATTCGGTGTGATTATAATAAAGTACCCGAGACTAGGTAATTTGTAAAGAACTGAACACTTTCTGGAGGCTGGGTGGCCCAAGATCAAGGTGTTGGCAGATTTGGCTATTGGCTAAAGGCTGATTGCTTCCTCTGAAGTGGAGTTAAACTGTGTACCGTGGTGCACACTTGTAATTCCAGCGACTGGGGAGGCTGAGGCAGGAAGATAGCAAGTTCAAAGCCAGCCTCAGTAACTTAGTGAGGGCCTAAGCAACTTAGCAAGACCCTATCTCAAAAAAAAAAAAAAAAAGAATGGAAGAAAGATCTGGGGTGTGGCTCATGGTTAAATGTCCCTGGGTTCAATCCCTGGTATTAAAAAAGAAGAGGAATTACCTTGGGTCTTCACATGGTGGAAGGCAGAAGGGTAAGCCAGTCAAATACCTTGTGAAGCATCTTTTAAAAGAGCCTTTGTTCTGTCCATGAAGGAGGAGCCTGCTCTTAAAGGCTCCAGTTCTTTAAAATCCTCACATGGACAACATCTGAATATTGGAAGGTCCCCTTCAAAACCATAGTAGTCTCTTTCTTTCTTATTTATTTATTTATTTATTTATTTAGCAGCACATTCTTTATAAGATGTTCCAGATTCATTTTCAAAATCTTCTGCCTTGGTCCCAATCTGTACATATTTAAAACTCAGTAGGCTCTAGAATCAGACTGCCTGATATCAAATCCTGACTTAGCCATTGGCCAGCATCATGACTAGAGGCTATTTTATCTGACAGGGTAGGAATTGGTCAGCTTCCTCATCTACTGAAGCTCCATTAGGGCAGGGATTGTTTTTTTCAGGGGTGTGTATGTAGGAGGTGGGTGTTTCTTGTTCTCTATTAACCCACAGCCTCTAAAATAGTGGTCTGGTATAAAATAGTGTTTAATAAAGCAGTACTTATTGAATGAACACATGAAAAATGGGTAGGAATATTAGTTCATAAATTCAGAGAAACAAGAAGAATGACTTTGTTCTCTTATTTTGTCCTGAAATAATTGTCTAATTTATTACTTTAGGTTCAATATTTTTATTGTCAAAGTTATATATGCATATAGCTTAAAGATTCAAATCGTTCTAGGAGTTTTTAAGCAGAATCCTCTAGCTCATCCCCTGGGGCAACTACTTTCAATTTCTTTAGTGAATTCTTTTGATACCTAGCATGATATGCTTAAATTTGTTTATATTATTACTTAAATATGTTTATATTATTACTTAAATATGTTTATATTATTACTTCTTGATCTATGGACCTCATACCACACATTATTCTTCTTGTCCTTCTCTCTTTTTATTTTTTTTTTTTTTGGTACCAGGGATTGTACCCAGACGCACTTTACCACTGAGCCACATCCCCAGCCCTTTTTTATTGTTTGAGACAGGGCCTCACTCAGTTGATTAGGGCCTCCATAAGTTGCTAAGGCTGGCTTTGAACTCATGATCCTCCTGCCTCAGCATCCTGAGCCGCTGGGACTAGAGGTGTACGCCACTGTGCCTGGCTCTTTCTATTCTTTCGATATCTATGAGCCAGAGACCAGTAGGAACACCTCTGAAATCCACAGTGAGTTTGTTATTGCTGTAGCCAGGGAGTCTCCACATTGTGGAATACCAAGGTGAGTCTTAAAACAAAGTTAATGAAGGGGTGTTAAAATTTTGAATGCTCTTAGCATGGATTGGTCAGAATTCATAAAGTGAGGGAGAAATGGAATAGTTAATGGTTTCATTTTTAGAAAACATGGGACCATATGGAGTTATTCTTGCATCAGTCTGTTTCTGATCTTGTGTACAGGATTCTCAATGAACTGGGGTAAGGGGGAGAGAGAGCCTGCAGTGGGTGTCATCCTTCCATTTAGAATAGTTCTGTGAATCAGTGTGCATCTTACACGATTTAATTCTGATTCAGCTCTGATTCACTTTTCACTTCCTTCAGAACCTCCCAACTGCCTGCAGAGCTGCTTTTATGTATGTAAATACATATTTATATTTTTGGTACCAGGGATTGAACCCAGGGGCCTTAACCACTGAGCCACATCCCCAGCCCTATTTTGTATTTTATTTGGAGACAGGGTCTCACTGAGTTGCTTAGTGTCTCACTTTTGCTGAGGCTGGCTTTGAACTCACAATCCTCCTGCCTCAGCTTCCTGAACTGCTGGGATTACAGGTGTGTGCCACTCTGCTAGGCTGTTTTGCATTCTTAATTATGTATTTTGAAGAGAGAACATTGTTCCTTTTATGAAGTCCCAATTTATAATTTTTTGGAGATTTTTGTGATTGACTTATAAAAATCTGCTCCGAAGAACATGAAGTTTATCACTATTTTTTTCTTTGAACTTTACAGTTTTAACTTTTAAATTTGACTGCTCAATTCATTTGGAGTTTATTATTGTATATGGTGAGAAATGGAGGTTCGGGTTCATTTTTTGGTCCTATACAGATATCCCATTATAGCTCCATTGGTTGAAAAATTAGAATTTTGCTGTTGCATTACCTCAGCATCTTTGTCAAAAATCAGCTAAAGAAACAAAACAAGGAAATGCAATGTGTGAAATTATTTGGAATCTTGATTTTGGTAAAAGAGTTATAAAAGACAAATTAGAGGCTACTGGGACTATTTAAATGAGAACAATGTATTCAATGCTATTATTCTATAAAAGCATGCACATATGTGTGTGTATATATGTATACATATATCCATGTATATAAATTGTATGTGTGCATATGTGAATTGAAAGAAGTAAAGAATGTCATATTAAAACATGGTGATGCTATATAGGTATTTATTTTCCTATAGCTTTTTTTTTTCTCTGTAGATTTGAACATTTATCTAATGAACAAATTGAAAAATTAAATAAAAATATAAACATCAATTAATGAATTTTAAAAGTTTGATGTTTATTTAATGGTTATTAATATGCATTAAAATTTCCATCTTTTAACCCGAGCCCAAATGTTTCTGTATGAGTGTAGGACAACTAATTGGAGTTCTGCATCTATCTTGCATAAATCAGTCTATAATTATAAGGAAATCCATTTCCAGTTACTAGAGAAATGAATTGAAGTCACTTGCAAAGCAATGAGCACAGAACTCTTCTAAATTTAATTGTTCCCTTTATCTTTCCTACAATTCCCTTTTTATTGACTCTTTCCAGGCTTGTTTTTATAGCACAAGTGACTCTTCTCACATTTACATTTCATCACTTTATAGGATGTGCAATTAAATATTTTAATTAAAACAAGTACAACTGGAAATTTGAGGACAAATATAACTGACTCTTGGTAAATGAGAATCTCAGCTAGCAGCAATTGAATAAGTACCCAGATGCCCAGGAGAACATCCAACCTGGTGCATGTTTTCAGAGTGCTGTGGTACCAGTTGGGATGTTTTACTGGAAAACTAGATGGTTATTGCATCTGGTAGATTGCTTGAGTAGTGTTTGGTTGGAGAGACTCTAGCGAATTATCACCAGGCCTCTGTTGCAAAAGGGGTTCAAGATTGCTCCTACACAGTTAAATCCTACCCTTGTAATCTGCCTTTTTAGATGATTTTATGAGCAATCTCTACTGTCTTTTTACTGCCAAAGACTTTCCTCCAATGAAGCTATAGAAAATGTCTTCAGACTTTGTAACCATCATAAATGGCCATTTAGGTCACTTTTATTCTCCAACTCACCCCCATCCCCATGTCTGTTTTGTGAAGCCCTGAGGATGCCTTCCTGGGAAAGGTGGGTGTCTCTTTCTTGTAAGTGGCATGCCAGACAGCTGGATTAGATTTCTGTCTCTGTTCATTGAACTCACTGCTCAGCTCTCCTTGGAGAGAAGGATACAAAAAAAAAAAAAAAAAAAAAAAGTCGAGGGAGAATTTTCTGCTGATTTGTAAGAACCAGGGTTTTTCTTCTCCAAGAGCATGTTGCACTTAAATGCCATTCTTCCCTTGGGGACACCTTTCAGGTTCTGACTTTTCCAGGCAGAGCAAGAGACCCTAATTATTTCACTTTCAATCAATTTTGAAACCTCCAAGACCAAAATTGTCTCTTCAGATCCACACAGATGCCAAAGAAAGATGTGGAAAAGAAATTGCTGCACATCTTTTAGAGTCTGTGGGACTCTGAGCCATCTCTTACTTTTATTTTCTATGTGGTAGTCAAGCATGATTGCTGACACTCCAGTAAGAAAAAAATAAAACATTTCAACAAATACCTCAGGGAATACAGTCAATTTTTTTGCATTGAAAGGCTTCCATTGTCATTGTGATGGGCAGGATTTACAGGATTTACTTCTATGCAAGGACCAGCTGGCCTCTCCTTATGCAAGGGATAATTGAACTCCTTTTACCCTTAAAGTCACAGGTGTTTGGGGACCTGTCTTTGGCTAGATACAGGTATTAGATGTATTCATTTTCCAATGCTTGAACTGCTACCTCCTTTTTTTCTGGTCTGTTGAAAAATCTCGTCTTTCTGAAACCTTTGAAAATATACCACTCAAATTGTCAGTCTGATTTTTTGTGACTTTGGTTCTGAATGGTTACATATTTATACATGTAACTCAAGTTACCTAATAGTTTCTTCAGAAGGAAACCAAACATAAATGGAATAGTTAAATGCCTCAATGCCTAAAGGAAGTCTTAGTGGATTCTTTTATATAGCAAATATAGCAGAATGTTATATTTCCACATTTTCACTCATTGACTTTCTCTAAAGGAGAGCACACAAGATATTCCTCTCTGTGCTCTTTTTTAGCATTGTTTGCTAAAAGTTGCCATTTCACTCAGCAAACAAATGTTTATTGAGGACCTGCCACATTCAAGGTATATGCAAGTCCTGGGTATATGTACTTATCTGTAACTATAACTGTACTCAAATATTGTGTGTCACTTATTGTTATGGGCTGAATTTTGTCTTTTCAAAATTCATATGTTGAAGTCCTAGTCCCAATATGATTGCATTTGGGAACAGGGGTTTTAAGCAGTAAATAAGGTTAAATAAAATCATAAAAGATGGGATGCAATTCAGTAAGATTGGTGGCCTTATAAAAAGAGAAAGATATCTCTCTCTCTCTCTCTCTTTCTCTCTCTCTCTCTCTCTCTCTCTCTCTCTCTCTCTCTCTCTCTCTCTCTCCATTCTTACACACCAAGGGAAGTTCATGTGATCAGCACCCTGATCTTGGATTTGTTGATAAAATAAACAGAATGTTGACAAAATAAATTTCTATTACATTTGAAAAATCAAAAAATTTTTACAAGTAGATTTCTTGTGGATCCTGTAAGAAGTTAATCAAAGGCAACAAACTAAAATAGAACATTATATTTCTATTATACATATACAGCTGTATTATACAGCTGATTGTAAACTTGAAGAAATTGTAATCTTAAGATGTATTAAAAGGGGAAAAACCAAGTATAATATAAATCTATAGAAAAGACTGAGAAAGATACATGGATGTCAGATTTGTGATGACATATTAAAGGAAAGCAGAATTCCAACATTTTAAAGATTTCTATCTTTAGGGGAGAATAATTTATCAACCAGTGTAATCAGCCCATTTCTTTATTGGACAACTGGTTGAGATTATCTTTAGACAAGATGATCCACCATTGGTCCAGGACAATCTGTTTCAGTCCCCTGTGGGTGTGCCTGTTAAATATCTGGGGAATCCTGGGGCCTCTCTGCAGTTATACTCCATTTCCCTGAGATGAAATCTTGATGAGTGGCACCCCCTCCTCCACAAAGTCTTAACTGGGCTTCTCCAGAAATCTTCGCCATGGCTGATTTTAGGACTGTCAGCAAGAGAGTCTCCCCAAAAGAGTTCAATGTAGATAAACTTCCTATTTTCATGTGGCCCTATTTTATTTGGCCACTGGCCTGAAAGAAATCATCATTCTAGGTGCTGGATGCCCCCTTACCAGTTTTTCACAAACATATCTATTGAGTAGCTTGTAGAAATGTGCAAACAAGACCTCTGGCCTTGAGCTGGGCTTCACAGAGATGTCTATATTTCTAAGAGAAGTTACCAACTGGGCTCCACGGTAACAGCTGGCAGGGGGAGGAAAGAGAGGGGAGAAGCAGCTGTCCCCTTCTCAGGAGTTGACCTTGAAGGGTTAACTTGCTCAGAACAGTAGAAGTAAAAGCTGCTTTTATGTGAACTTCTGCAGACTCTGAACTTCTGAGCCCCTCCCCTTACATGCTGGGTATAAAATTCTGAAACTACCTGAACTCGGGGTTCAGGGGATTGATTGATTACAGCAAAAACTGTGCCCTGTGAGCCTGGCTGCAGCCAAATAAAACTGTTTCCTGCTATCTTTGGTGCCCTGCCTCGTCTGTCCCTACAACATTGGAATTTTCAAACAAATTCTCTATAGTTCCATAGTATACCATGGTCCAAGATCATCTACTTTAGTCATTGTGGGGCTGTATAAGTATTAGTCCTTGTCTCTGAAATGAGCTATGTAAAATAGAAGGTCAGGCACAGTGGAACAAGACAAGGTATTCAAATGGGTTATACAGAGGGCAGGTGTCTTATGTTTAGAAGAGGAAACCAACCAGGAAGAGGAAGTAGCTCTTAGAGATCACCCTCTAAGAGCTCAGAGGCAAGAACAGAACAGTAGGCCAGAGGAGTTAGAGTCAGGAAGTCCTCAGAGAGGCCATCACCTCAAGAAACAAGGACATTCTCTTCTTCAACACCTTTTAGAAGAAAAATAAGGAAATAAACTTATTATTTCACAGCCAGGCATGATGGTGCATGCCTGTAATTCCCGTAGTTCAGGAGGATCTCAAGCAAGTTCAAAGCCAGTCTCAGAAAGTTAGTGAAGCCGGGCACAGTGGAGCACACACCTGTTATCTAAGCAGCTCAGGAGGCTGAGGCAGGAAGATCATGAGTTCAAAGCCAGCCTCAGCAAAAAGTGAGGCCCTAAGCAACTCTGTCTCTAAATAAAAATACAAAATAGGGCTGGGGATGTGGTCAGTGATCTGGTGGTCCTGAGTTCAATCCCCAGTAGTCCACCTCCAAAAAAAAAAAAAAAAAAAGAAAAAAAGAAACTTAGTGAGATCCTGTCTCAATAAAAAATAAAAATGGACTAGAGATGTAGCTTAGTGGTTATTTGTCCTTGGGTTCAATACCTGGTACAAAAAAAAAAAAAAAAAAGAAAAAAGAAAAGAAAAGAAAAAGAAAGAAAGAAAGAAAGAAAGAAAGAAAGAAATCAGAGAGATCTGTTCCCCCTGGTCCTCTAACTCCAACCTGAAGTCTAAATGGCATGACTTTCTCAATTTCAAGCAAGAACTGATATGAAAATATATTGGAGCAATACCTTCAAAATTTTAAGTGCGTGAACTGAACCAAACTGTTAAATAGGATAAAAAGAAGAATAAAGATATTTTGCAGATATACCAGTACTTGAAATGTTTCTTGGGAAACAAGTGGAAGAATTACTTTAACAATAGAGAAGTGACTTTAGCAAGAATAAGGTGATAAACCAAGAGCAAGAAGACATTTAATCCAAGAAACCAGAGTTTGAATGAGGAATTGCAAAAGGAAATGCAGGAAGCAACCATACACCCAGGAGTAGAGAGAGAGTCCCTGATTGAGACTGGAACACAGGAACTGTAGGAAGAGAGACCAAAGAAAGAACAATTGGAACTCACAGATCTTCTGAGTTCCCTGTACATTCAGTAAACTATAATAAATTTGTTCGTAGTGCTTTAATCTTCCCTTTAATTTTTTACTATGCTCTGGTGGTCCTGAGTAAAATAACTATCTTTACACTTACTTTTATTTTTTATTTCAGTTCATAGTTTCCATTATATATATATATATATGAAGTATGCTTCTTCTAGGAATCATATAATCAAACATTATCAGTGATTAAAATAGCACATAGCTTTCAGATTATCGTTTGAGTCATTTTTCCTGTGACCTAACAGAAAAGTTAAAAAAAAATCCTGCTAACATTTATATACAGAAAGCTAGGTGATTTTATGTTACCTTTTATTGATAGATATTTTAGAAGTTTACTACATTATTCTCTAGATTATTCACTAACTTAGTAAATTAGAAGAGCTGATTTTTCCATTTTTGTGGGGAAAAAAAAACCAATAACCACCATTTACAGGGAAGAATTTGTGCTAGGCAATGCCTTAAAATAATTTTGAAATGTATTTATTTACATCTCAAATATGACTTCTTTCTAAAATGTTCAAAGTCTCATTTCCACAGCTGCAATTAAGTGACTTTTTAGGATAATGTTTCATTTGGCTGTATTATGTTAATAATCAGCTAGATGATGTATATCTTTTTCATCTTTATGTGCTCATGAATTATTCAGAAGTGTTCTCTTGCAAATGAGGAGCAGGGGAATTCGGTTTCTTTTTTCCGAAAAAGGGTTAGATGTGCTTTAGCATAGAAGAGAGGAGCGGGAAGAGGGATGAAGAAAGAAAGAAAAAGTAGATTTTTTTTTCTTTTTAACTTTTTTTTTTCTTTTGGTGCTGGGATTGAGCTCAGAGCCTCATGCATGCTAGGCAAGGGCTCTTCCAATGAGCAGAGCTACACCCCAGCCCCTCCCTCTCAAAAACCTGCTTAAAACTTTATTGAAATGAACAGTTAGAAATTACCTCAATATCTAAGATTGAAAAGATGTTCAAGTAAACTGTGATACACCTCCTTGAGAAAATGACGCAACTATCAGAAACTAATGATTAGATTAAATATATATATATACATATATATATACATATATATATATATGAAATTATATCAAAAAAGTAAGTGAAAAGGTTATAACATTTATAATTACAATTGAAAAACAGTCATGGGAAAGATACAGTGATCTTTTACTGGTGACTTTTTTCTTTTCTATATTTTCTTTAACATGATTTTTTTTTTCTTGGTACCAGGGATTGAACAGAGAGGCACTTAACCACTGAGCCACATCCCCAGTCCTTTTTTTAAAATATATATTTTATTTAGAGACAGGGTCTTACTGATTTGCTTAGGGCCTCACTAAATTACTGAGGCTGGCTTTGAGCTTTCTATCCTCCTGTCTCAGCCTCCTAAACTGCTGGGATTACAGGCATGCGCCATTGTGCCTGGTGTGATATTATTTGTATAATGAGAGAAAACAAACTGACACCTTCTTGAGTGATTAGTTAGTCTCTGTTATAAATTGGACTGTGTACTGAGGATATAAAGATGAAAGATATGATCAATATATATATATTACATCAAATATATATAAATATATATTATATATCATATGTACAATATTCAATATTATACATATAATATACAATATACAATATGATATACAATATGATATATATTAAATACATATATTTACATCAAATTTTCCATGGTGATTCAAAAATCACTGGTGTCTAATTAATATAAATTGCCAGTGGGTAATTAACATAAGTTTCACTGAGCTCTTCAGTGGAAAAGTCATTAATTAAATGCTTACTGGGTATCTTACATGTATGCTTTCTTCAATCCTCTCTACAATCATAAAAAGAAGATAATTCTCTTCACAATCAGGAAACTTAAGTTTCATAGAGGCTATGCCATTTGCCCCAAGTGATATAATTAATAAGAAACGGAATGGAAGTTCATACTCAGTCATTCAACAAGAATTAGTTAAGCACCTATTAATTGTTCTCCATCAGGGAGTCTGGCTAGGAACAAGGCAAAGCCCTTTGACTGCATGGAAATTACATTTAGTGTGAGGAGACAGAAACCAAAAGAAATGACAAAAGGTGCACTCTTAGAAACCCAACAGAGAAGGCAGAAAGTGGAGGAAGGGGCTAAGCAAAGCTTGCCTGAGGGAGGGGCACTTGCCATGCGGAATCCGGTGATCAGGGCAGACCTGACTGAGAGAGAGATGTCCGAGTGGAAGGAGGTGGGGGAATGGTTCGCCTCTGAACAAGAGCATTTCAGGCAGAGAAAACCAAAGTGTAAAGGCCTTGAGATGGCAGGTGCCGAGAGGAACACTCAGAATAGCGTTGAGAGAGTCCACAGGATGAGACAGGAGGAGACAAGACAGCAGGCAGCCAGACGCTGGGATGTGCCAGGCATTGTAAAGATGGGAACCGACTGGAGGCTTTTAAACAGAGTTGCTGCTGTATCTGATTTAGTTTCTGTGGATCATGCGGGCTGTGTGTAGAGGAACCAGGGTGGGGGCAGGAGACCCCAATGGGGGCCTTTTGTAGTGAGAACAATGGTCCATTGTGCCAGGGTAGGAGTGGAGGGCTCCCAAGAACTGTGAGGGCTGAGATTTCACCCAACCACTTGCAAGCTAGCAAATTAGCCTGACACGGATTCAGGGATGCTGGCAGAAGACACAGGAGACTTCTGGTTCAGAGACCAAGGACCTTCTTGCTCATGGTATAGTAGCCAGCAGGAGCTTCATCTTTGTCTCAGAAATCTCTGTCCCAGAACACATGGGGGATTGTCTCCCCCCAAGAGCATAGTGTGAAGTGGCTGAATTCTGGGAGGTAGTCTATAGGTGGAGCCTAGATCTGAGGTCAGAGTCAGAGTAACACTGTGGTTTTTGCCGAGCATTCTAGTAAGTGCTGGGGATACCATGACAAATGAGGGCCTGGCCACCATGAGACCAACCTCTCAATGGGGGACCCAGACCCAAAGTAGTTAAACTTGTCCAATAAGTGAAATGATTGCCACTAATGGTAGATTCCATGCAGGATATTGAAAAGAGACTTGCTTTATATGTAGTTTCTAGAATTTTCAACTCTAAAAATATGGATCCAGGCTCGGTGGCGCTTGTCTATGATCCCAGCAGCTGGGGAGGCTGAGGCAGGAGGATCTCAAGTTCAAAGCCAGCCTCAGCAAAACCAAGGTGCTAAGCAACTCAGTGAGACCCTGTCTCTAAATAAAATACAAAATAGGGCTGGGGAGGAGGCTCAGTGGTTGAGCACCCCTGAATTCAATCCCTGCAATCTACCCCTCCATATGGTTCTACTTCCACCAGATAAAATTATAGCCAAGATAGAAGGGGAAAAATTAATCCTATGCTTGCTTCACTCTTGTCTCCTTTCTTGAAGAGAAATAGAATTTCCTTGTGTTGTGCCTTCCTATGATAGACACACTGGGCATTTTTCATATTATTAGTAACCTAGATAGATTTACTCTGGAAAAAATGTTAAAACTTTTAGAAGGTTCTATTTTAGGAACAAAATTATTTGACTTTCTTCTTTATAGACACGTATTTACATGTTGAATCTAATAAGCTTTTGTCCTTGGTGGAAAACCACCTTCCATTTTCTTATTAGTTTATTGTCTATCTTTATTAACTAGGATCAAAAGCTCGAAAAGGGCATTTGTTTTATTTGCTTACATTTTCAGTTCTTAAAGTAGTGCCTGGTATACCGTAGGCATTTAATAAGTAGACATTGAATGAATAAACATATACTACATATATACTTTGTATTCTTTGTATGATAAATTGATTTCTTTTCTCGGTCCACATTTCATTAGATCACTCTGTGATGTCTGCTAACTGTCTATAACTTTTGTGTACCCCACTTATTCTTTAAATAGTGGACGAAACAAGAATACAGCCATGTGTATACTATGAGAATTTCTTTTCTGAACAGTTAACAGTTTATTCCACATTCTAAGTGTAACTTGCTATAGTGCTCTGTAATGGCTGAGGGCACACAGTTACACTGCATGACCAGGAAAAAAAAAGATTACAGCCTTGTTAGCTAGCAGCTCCCTTAGATGTTTTGCAAATGTTTGCAATGATACCAACTCCTGATGTAATGCTTTTGTGCATATCAATTGCTTAGTTTCCTGGGAATTAGCTCAGTATAAATTGAAAGGAGTGGGTTAGAGAGTACCTATTCTCCTTTTGATACCAAAAGGTTGGTCTTTGTCCCTGATGCCAATCTATTAATAAGGACAAGGTTTTGAGAAAAAGGAAAAAGAAGATTTATTGTCTTGCTACCAAAGGAGGAAGGCAGTGGACCTGTGTTCATCTGCCATTCTTGCTGCCAGGGGAACGGTGGGCTTCCCAAAGGGGAATACAAGGATTGCTTCCCAGGTATTATCAGTTGATGTAATTCATGTTTAAAGATATCCTCAAGACAGCTGTTTCCCATTTCCAGGTCCGGAGTTTCTTTGTTCAGGTGGGCAGTAAATGGAAGGACAGATAACTGGACTTAGGACAGGAAGAATGTCAATCCTGTTTTCCACAGTTAGGAAAGAGAAGAGGGAGAAGAGGACTGGGAAAAAAGTTGTCAGTTTAAAAATAAACCTCCATGAAGGAGAACACAGATACAACATATGGAAATCTCTGGGACACTGTGAAGGCAGTTCTAAGAGGAAAGTTCATTGCATGGAGTTCATTCCCTAAAAGAAGAAAAGTCAACAAGTAAATGACTTCACATTACATCTCAAAGGCCTAGAAAAAAGAAGAACAGATCAACACCAAAAGCAGAAGACAGTAAATAATTAAAATCAGAGCTGAAATCAATGAAATTGAAACAATTTTAAAAAACTGACAAAACAAAAGTTGGTTCTTTGAAAAAATAAATAAAATTGACAAATCCTTAGCCATGCTAACCAAGAGAAGGAGAGAGAAAACTCAAATTACTAACATACATGGTAAAAAAGTAAATAACACACACAACAGAAATACAGAAGATAATGAGAAATTATTTTAAAAACTTGTACTCCAATATTGGAGGCATCAACAAATTTCTAGTGTTATATGATTTGCCCAAATTGAATCAGGAGGATATACACAACTTAAGCAAATCAATTTCAAGCCATGAAACAGAAGACACCATCAGAAGTCTACTAACCAAGAAAAGCCCAGGACCAGATGGATTCTCAGCTGAGTTCTACAAGACTTTCGAAGAAGAATCAACACCAATACTCTTCAATTTATTTTAGGAAATAGAAAAAGAGGGAGCGCTTCCAAACTCATTCTATGAGGCCAGTATCATCCTGATTCCAAAACCAGACAAAGACATCAAAGAAAGAAGACTTCAGACCAATATCTCTAATGAACATAGGTGCAAAAATCCTCAATAAAATTCTGGCAAATCAAATACAAAAACATATCAAAAAGATAGTACCCCACAATCAAGTGGTGTTCATCTCAGGGATCAGGGTTGGGTCAACATAAAGAATCAATGAATGTAATTCATCACATCCATAGACTTAAAGACAAGAACCATATGATCACTTCAATAGATGCAGAAGATGCATTTTACAAAATACAGCACCTTTTCATGTTCAAAATGCTAGAAAAACTAGGGATAATAGGAACATATCTTAACATCGTAAAAGCTATCTATGCTAAGCCCCAGGCCAACATCATTCTAAATGGAGAAAAATTGAAAGCATACCCTCTATAAACTGGAACAAGACAGGGATGCCCTCTTTCGCCACTTCTATTTAACATAGTTCTTGAAACTCTAGCCAGAGCAATTAGACAAAAGAAATTAAAGGGATACAGATAGGAAAAGAAGAACTCAAAACTATCACTATTTGCTGATGATGATTCTATACCTAGAAGATCCAAAAAATTCCACCAGAAAACTTTTAGAACTAATAAATTAATTTAGCAAAGTAGCAGAATATAAAATCAACACCCATAAATCCAAAGCGTTTCTGTAATTCAGTGACAAATCCTCTGAAAGAGAAACTAGGAAAACTACCCCAAACTACCTCAAAAAAATAATAAAATACTTGGAAATCAACTTAATGAAAGAGCTCTACAATGAAAATTACAGAATGCTAAAGAAAGAAATTAAAGAAGAATTTAGAAGATGGAAATAACTCCCTTGTTCTTAGATAGGCAGAATTAATATTGTCAAAATGACCACACTACCAAAAGCACTATATAGATTTAATGCAATTCTGATCAAAATCTCAATGATGTTCCTTATAGAAATAGAAAAAGCAGTCATGAAATTCATCTGGAAAAATAAGAGACCCCGAATAGCTAAAGCAATGCTTAGCAAGAAAAGTGAAGCAGGTGGCATCACTATACCAGACCTTAAACTCTACTACAGAGCAACAGTAACAAAAAAACAGCATGGTATTGGCACCAAAATAGACTTGTAGACCAATGATACAGAATAGAGGACATAGAGACTAACCCACATAACTACAGTTATCTTATATTAGACAAAGGCACCAAAAACCTACATTGGAGAAAAGATAATCTTCAAAAATGGTGCTGGGAAAACTGGAAATCCATATGCATCAAAATGAAATTAAAACCCTATCTCTCACCATGCACAAAACTCAACTCAAAATGGATCAGGACATAGGAATTAAACTAGAGACACTGTGTCTATTAGAAGAAAAAGTAGGCCCAAATATTCATCATGTCAAATTAGACCCTAACTTCCTTAATAATACTCCTATAGCTCAAGAATTAAAATCAAGAATCAATAAATGGGATGGATTCAAACTAAAAAGCTTCTTCTCAGCAACAGAAACAATCAGTGAGGTGAATAGAGGGCCTACAATTTGGGAACAAATTTTTACCACACACACATCAGATAGAGCACTAATCTCTAGGATATTACAAAGAACTAAAAAATATTAACACCAAAACAAAACAAAACAATGGGTCAAATAAATGGGTCAAGGACCTCTTCTCAGAAGAGTATATACAATCAATCAACAAATATATGAAAAAATGATCATTATCTCTAGCAATTAGAGAAATGCAAATCAAAACCACTCTTAAGATTTCATCTCACTCCAGTCAGAATGGCAGCTGTTATGAAGACAAATAACAATAAATGTTGGCGAGGATGTGGGGAAAAGGTACACTCATACATTGTTGGTAGGACTGCAAATTGGTACAGCCAATGTGGAAAGCAGTATGGAGATTCCTTGGAAATCTGGGAATAGAACCACCATTTGACCCAGCTATCTCTCTCCTTGGTCTATACCCAAAGGATACAAAACAGCATAAAGGGAAACAGCCAAAATAGCAGCACAATTTACAATAGCTAAACTTCAGAAGCAAACTAGATGTCCTTCAGTAGATGAATGGATAAAGAAACTGCAGTATGTATACACAATGGAATATTACTCAGCAATAAAAGAGAATAAAATCATGGCATTTGCAGGTAAATGTATGGAGTTGAGAATATAATGCTAAGTGAAGTTAACCAATCCCCCCAAACCAAATGCCAAATGTTTTCTCTGATATCAGGAGGCTGATTCATAATGGGGAGGTGGAGCATGGGAGGGTTATATGAATTCTAGATAGGGCAAAGCTGTGGGAGGGCAAGAGAGGGGGCAGTGGGGTAGGAAAGACGGTGGAATGAGTTAGACATCATTACCCTAAGTACATGTATGAAGACACGAATGGTGTGACTCTGTGTACAACCAGAGATATGAAAAATTGTGTTCTGTATGTGTAATATGAATTGTAATGCATTCTGCTGTTATATATATTAAATTAAAATTTAAAAAATAAAAATATAAACCCCCAGTGGTTGAGCATCAAGGTTTACATTCCAAGCAAAAAGTGGGCCCTATTACACCTTCATGCTGTAATTTTCAAAAGGTTAGGACAGTTTTCAATGGATGCTTCACCTGCTTCACCTCAACACATTAGGATTAATTGTTAAATTTTTTCATTTTTCTTTTACTTTTTGGTACCAGGGATTGAACCCAGGGGCACTTAACCACTGAGCTACATCCCCAGCCCTTTTTTATTTTTTATTTTGCGGGAGGGTCTCAGTAAGTTGCTTAGGACCTTGCTAAATTGCTGAGGCTGGCCTTGAACTTGTGATCCTCCTGCCTCAGCCTCCTGAGTCGTAGAGATGATAGGCATGTGACACTGTGCCCAGCAGTAGTTATGTTTTTCAACAAACATTCTGTAGTTGAAAGCAGGGTCAAGTGTGTTTTATTAGCCCTTGTTTGGTGTCTCTTGATGGTCTATTTCCTTGTTTTTGGATTATTTTTATTTTCTCATGGACTTTGCTTAGGAGAGCTGCCTATGGAATGATCCAGCTCCTCAGTCCTGAGAAGGATGTTGATGGTTAGGTTTTACAAAACTTTCTTCTGGTACTGGGTTGTCCTGGATGATAGTGCTAGGTGAAGTTGTCCTGAAGGGGGTGGGAGGCAGGGAGGTACTTCAGCTAAGCTGGGGGTGGGGGTGGGGGTGGCAGTGGGGGGAGGCATGGGGACACTTGACTCTTTGGAGCTCCTATCCAGCATTGTGGGTTCCTCTGCCTGAAGTGGGGAGCCTACTGGAACCACCATGGTGACATTTCCTCTTTCAGTTACTTGCCACATGTCTGGCTATTCCACTTGTGCTGCGTACATGGAAAATAAATATCTAATTGCAAAGTGTTATGAGTATAGTAAAAATAGGGTATAGTGAGAGACAACCGTGAACAGTGGATGCATGTTTGGAAGCCTTACTTAGCTCAGACCCTGAAGCGGCATCTAACGACATCCCGTGTCTGGGAAGAGCACAGTGTAAAATGTCCTTATTACAGCCCAGCAGAGCAGGCTGCTCAGGGCAGCTGTAATATCCTGTGGGTCAAGAAGTTGCTTTCATCTTGGTGTCAGTCAAAACGACCAAGCTTGGTGAGAGAGATGAAAGTACAATGTTCTTACTTATGTTCCTCCCATGCCTGACCTCTTAGGGGGCTAGGGGAACCTCAGGCTCCCTGGAGGATGGAATCATAAAATGAGAATGAGTGTGTGTCATTTCTCCCATTTTTTCCCCATATGATTGGAATAGTTAGGACAATTAGAGATCAGGGAACCCACTCTCCTGAGTTTATGAATCATGCTGTACGAGCCGCCAACGCAGCATAAAACACAATGCAGCCTTAATTCTGCCCACATGAAGGCAATCACAAGTCACATCACTGCTGCGTGAAGAGCTCACTGTCTCCTACAGTACGCAGGAAACACAAAAATCAGTATCTCATAGCCGGCTTCCTTTGGCTTTCTGGTTTTGATGATCATTTCTACCATATTGGCTTATCCACCTAAGTTTATTCTCAATTAAATAGACACTTGAGGGCTCAATCTCTGTTTGTGGTAACAAAGGCTCAATGCCATCTTGCCTCTGCTATCAATCCAAATGATCCTTAAAAGTGCACGTTGGAATCAGACGGAACTTTTTTATGTATGTACATAAATATAGCACAGGGAATCCCAACTGCAAGAATATCAACAAGACAGTAATAATAAAAAAAAGACTATAAATAAATTGCAGAAGGATCAGTAGAGTAGAGGGAGGGGACCAGGGAAGGGGAGGGAGGAGGGGGGCAGTGCTGGGACTGAATTAGAGCAAATTATATTCCATGCTTTTGTGATTATGTCAAAATCTATCCTAATGTTATATGCATACATATATATATGTACACATATATAATTTTTTTAAATTTAAGAAGTGCATGTTGTAGCAAAGCAAGAATATAGCCACATGTATAAGAGGAGAATTTATTTTCTGAACAGTTAGCAATTTATTCCACCTTCTGTGTGTAACTCTCTAGAGTGTTCTGTAATAGCTGAGGGGCACACAGTTACACCCCACGGCCAAGAAAAAAAAGATACAGTCTTGCGAGCTAGCAGAAATTCTTTAAAACCAGAAAACATATTTTTTTTTTCCTTTTTCACTGTTCTCCCCGTACTCTTTGCTTACATGAGGTAGCCTTCAGCACCTTCTCCCTGGTCTCTCTTCCTTCTTCTTTTTTCCTTCTTTACCTTCTGGAGTGGTCTACCTTGGGGAAACCACTTCTCCTGGGTGCTTTTGGAGGGCAATGGGGAATCAGAGCTGGTGGTACCTTGCAGCCTTACGTGAAATTTGGCTGAAACTTTCCCAAGTTTTTGGAATGGGATGTGTGTTTTATAAAATCAGCCTCTCTGGTGCTAAGAGTGACCACCCTCATGTCGCAACTTTGATGTGATTGGGCCCAGAAGATGCTCCTGCCCCAAGAAGAGGCTGAGAAGAAAGAAAAGGATATGGGCACAGGTGACAGGGAGACTGGATCTGTCACAGATGGCCTGCTAGGGTCCTTGAAGCCATTTATTTCACAGCAGGTCTGTCACAGGCAATGCTTTCTAGGCTTCTACAAGTAAAAGATAATCACAAAGAAATTTAGTGAGGCAAGGACAACTAAGTTATTAGAACCACCAGTAGAATTGAGCAGTAAGAGAAATCATGAATCCAAGAACGAGGCACACTTTTACACAAAGACAGGGAGAAACTTATTTATTCTGCTGCTCATTAGTCTGGAAGGCTAACCTAGGGTTTGAGTCCTACTGATACAGCATAGTTAACTCCACAGCAACCATAACCATAGCTTAAGCTATCACATACTCTGCCCAGGTCTCAGGAGCCCTCTCACTGGGGACAACAAGTGATCTGAATGACCCATTCTCCCATGAAAGACAAGGCAGCCGATAAACTGGATTTGAGTTTTAATTCTTCCAAGCTTGATCCATCCCGAAGAAAGGTATTGGTGGCCCTGCTGAAACCTTAACATCTTGCTTCACTAAAACTAACTTCTGTAAAATAAAAGTCATTTATCTAAATGGTCTCATTTTCTCAATTCGTGCATGCCTAATTTCCTCAATTTTTTGCTAAAAGTGGTATTTTAAAGTTACATCATGAGAAGGATTTGTACCCATTTCTCTTGTAGTTACTTTAATTACACTAGCTATAATCATAGCTTTTCAAAGAGACCACCAATTAAGCTTTATACCAGTTTTTTTTTTTTTTTACTCTAGGAACCAAAGAACTTTTTCCTTTGTACACTACATAAAAACATAGTACATATTATGTAGCCAGAAAAATAGTTTTCCCCACCCCGAATTGCCAAAGAATCTCTCATCTTGTGGCTCTCTCAAGTTCATTACTGTTTCACAGTTGAACTTCTCCTCTCTGCAGACTCATCTAGCTAGATTTTATCATCTAAAGCTCTTTCGAATTTTCTTTAAAAAGTTATGTTTTTGAGATTCAGAAAGCTTCTTTAAATATAATTTTTGAGCACATCTTAATAAAACAAAACAATACAACTCTGACCGTATTTCAAACATCTGTTCATAGAATATCTGTTGCTGAGGATCAAACCCAGGACCTCACCCATGCTAGGCAAGCGCTCTACCACTGAGCCACCACCCCAGCTCCATATTTTAATTAAATTTCTTTTTTGCTTCTAAGTTTGTCCTAACTTCAACTCCTTTTTTTTTTGTTTGTTTGTTTTTTTATTTCCCTTGCCCATAAATCTGTGAGATGATGTGAATCTTCCTTAATACCTCATTAAAAACAAAGAGAAGGTCCTGGGGAGGCAGCATTTCCAATACAGGATGCTACTGAGAAAATGCAGTTAGACAGGGAACTGCTCAGCTTATTGAATTAGCAGCTCCTCTACGGACTTTATTTATTTTTTTTTCCTCATCTACCTTTGGAGAATTTCTCCCCTTCGAATTTTTTCCTTTCATGTAACTTTCAGGTTTTCTGAGTGCGATTCTGTGAATTTCCTCTTGCTGTTCTCCGGCCTTGAAGGTGAAGAAAAGACTTTTCTTTAAATGTGTTTAAGTGTCCTCCAGCTGTGCCTTCTTCATCCGGAGGGCTCCAGGCCCACTAGACCCAGTAAATATTGCTAAAGCCAAATCCGCATCAATTCTGTGTGGCTTATAGGGGACATTTCAAAGGACCATCTGGGAAGGGGTCTGAGTGTCTCATGTGGAGCCTATTCTGTTGCCCGGCTGGAAAAATCAGCCTTAAGAAGAGCAGGCCTCATTTGGTTAACACTGGCTCCCTGTGGTATCATTTGTTTAAATAGATTAGAAGAGTACTCCTCCTGCTCCTCTGGAGTGAGTTGGTAGGAGAATATCAGTTTGAAAGCCTTTGGCCCCTTTCAAAGCTGTCCCTTCTGCAGTTTTGAAGATGTGACAGCGTCAGCTGGAAAAACCAAGGACCTAGCTGGGTTTCATCCTCAAATTGCCACTAAAATAAAGTATCTTAGGATACTTTAAAGTGGTTCCCTGACAGCCTGAAATATCCACTCTGCTACCTGCTCTTTCTTTATGCAAATATATTCAAGCATATAACCACAAAGGCATTGTTTGTTTTTATTGAAATAGAATCATGTTCCATGCAATTTGCTTTTTTTGCACTTAATATCGTGGACATCCTTGCAAGTCAATAATTACGGGACGTGTTTTCAGAATCACGTGCCTCTTGAGTGGCAACATGTCCCTCTCACCCCAGGAATTGAACAGGTTTCTCCTCCTGAGAAGGGACAAACTGGATGACTTGTCCAAACACCCAGTAGGACCCCAGAGAAGAGCTGTCCAGGAACAATAAACTCTGCCTGGCTCTCCTTAAGTCTCTGTTTCCCCTCCTACACGTCCCCAGTTCCTTTGATTTGTCCTAAAGCTCTCACCTGCTCTGGCAAACACTGTAATTTCCACAGAATCAGACTTTCATGAAGATGAACAATAAAGGATTGGAGAAGAGAAGCAAACTGTGACACGTTCCTTTAAAGCTCATTTCTTGCTTCTCTTTGGGATCTCTGAGTTGGAACCCTGAAGCATAATCATCTAATTTATACACCTATTCAGCATTGCTGTAGAAAGTTTCTACACTTTGCACAGCCTTTTCTAAAAGAATTAAAAAAGAAATAGAAAATAGAAATAGCGACTAATTTTCCCCGGCTAACTTCAGGTAGAAAATACACTTGAAATGGTATGTACCCTCATGCTATGGAGGTGACCAAGTTCCTGGGTGGCTTAGATGCTCCAAATATGAAGTCCTTGGCTTCATGTTATCTGTTGAGGATTTTGACAGCTCTTCTCTCTCTCCCAATACCTGCGAATCACTCCCCCAGGGTTTCAGATGACCCAGTGCTCTCTGGACCTTTGGGCTATTTTTAGGGTAGACAATGTGGGGATGGTTTCAGTGGAAAGTTGGATTTGGTTGTTGGTTTGGACTTACCAAGGATGAGTTCAGGTATGTTGGATACTTAGCTGGAACACTGCTGATGTGTTACATGATTCTGATAAGTTTGGATGCTGCTTCACACTTTGGTTACATTTTGGAGGGTAATATGGATATTTCCTTCAAAGGCTTATATTACTATTATTTAAAAAAATTTCTTTGTTTCTCAAATCAGAAAAATAATATGGGTTTCTGGTTACAAAAGCAAATGACACCACACCTGTATGTGTGTGTGTGTGTGTGTGCACGTATACACGTGTGTATACTCGTGTGCGCATGTTATCCCAAAGTTTGACATCTTCCCATCTCCTCCCCCTGACAGCCTGAAATATCCACTCTGCTACCTGCTCTTTCCTTATGCAAATATATTCAAGCATATAAACTCAAATGCATTGTTTGTTTTTATTGAAATAGAGTCATGTTCCATGCGATTTGCTTTTTTGCACTTAATATTGTGGACATCCTTGCAAGTCAATAATTATGGGACTAACATCTTTCTAATTCCTTTATGCACTTATAAACATATACATTTTAATTTAATTTTATATTAGTGGAATGATGGCAGATGTAGGGGATTATCTTTTCATTTTTTATTATAGGTTCTTAGTTCACACCATTTCATCATTAAGGTTATTTTGAGGGGAGGGTGATAATCAGCACTGTTTTAATGATTCTTTTAGTCATACATTAGGATTCATTTTGACATAATTTTAAAAGCATGGGATATAATTTGCTCTCATTCAATCCCCAGTATTCCTCTCCATTCCCTCTCTCTCCACCTATTTATTCCATTCTGTTTTAATCAGCTTATTTGCTGCTGTGACTGAAGGAGCCGCCCAGCACAACTATAGAGGAGAAAAGGTTTGTTTGAGGGCTCTCGGTTTCAGAGGTCTTAGTCCATAGAAGACCGGTTCCATTGCTTGAGTGAGGCTGAACAAAATGGTGGGAGAGCGTGGCAGAAGGAAGCAGCTCACATCACGGTGATCTGGAAGCAGACAGACCCTTCACTGGCCAGATATGAAATATATATACCCAAAGCCATGTCCTGATTCCCACCTCCTCCAGCCACACCCACCACTTCAGTCACCACGCAGTTAATCCCAACAGGAATTAATTCACTGTTTGGGTTAAGACTCTCACAACCCAATCATTTCTCCTCTGAACCTTCTTGCACTGTCTCACACGTGAGTTTTTGGGGGACACCACAGCTAAACCGTAACACGTTCTCTTCACTCTACTCACGGTTCTGCTACTTACTTTTAGTTTTTTTTTGTTGTTGTTGTTAATGTCTTGTGGATATGCAGGATGATGAAATTCACGGTTGTATATTCTTGTGTGTAAATGGGAAAGTTAGGTCAAGTTCAGGCAGCTGTTTCCCCCTTATCCCATTCCTTTCCCCTCCCCCACAGGTCCCCTTCATCTAATCCACCCATCTTTCTCCTTTATTTGCTAAAATACCTGCCTTTCCCTTTCTCTCTCTCTCTCCCTCTCTTTCTCTTTTTAAACTTTATTTTGGACTGCATTCTACGTATCAGGGAAAACATAAGACCTTTGGCTTTCCAAGTCCACTAAGGTTGTTGTAGCTGCTGAGTTCACACCATTAAGGAGGCTTAGTCCACATGATTTCAGGTACACTTCCTACCATTGTTATTATTTTTCATTTGTATAATGCTTTACAGATTATAAAATCCTCTTGATATACACCATCTTGTTGACTTGTAAACACCATGAGATGGTTATTATTTTTATTTTAGTGGATCAGGAAGCTTGGGGAAATTGATGCCTTCCCTTCTGCATGATGCTAGTAATAATAAAATCATCATTAAAGCCAAGATTCAGAAGTGGCTTGTCTTGATCATGACATCAGCATTTTATCTTCTGATGATATTCGAAAATGTTTGCAGGAAAGTAGGTAAATCCTTGCAAAATGGCATTTGGAATTCTCTTCACTCTACCCAAAACTTACCAATATAATTTCTTTTATTTAACTTTTAAACCTCTAGGTGACATAGCCATCCCCTTCCATATCTGTTTGTTTTGCTAAGCCACTTGTATAGATTGGTAAATTCTATAAGAATTTCCCCCCCTTAATTCTTAAAACATTTTTTTAAAAACTATTAAACTGAAGCATTTTTCCATTTTAACTGTATTTCCACATTTTATTATTCGCTCCTAAACTCATCTTATCTACATTTTCTCTAGGCTGAGCTCAATTTGCTGTACATTAGTTTGAAAGCCCCAATGATTCATCTGGTTCTAAGTACATTATATCTCATTGTATCTTGCACTTCACAATTTAATTTGGCCTGTAAATTTGCTTCCTACACATCCTCCAAATTGATAGTAGAAAAATAAACTTTTAAAGATGAAAACAAAGCTTGTCTTTGACCTCATGGGTAAGTAAATGTTGGCCTGATGTACGTCCAATACATCCCCACAGATTCTTACCTATTCTCATTTTATTTGTCAGGAAATACAAAAAAAGATTTTTTTGCAATGCTAAATTTTAAGCATCCAACTGTGGAGATTCAGCCAGCAATGCAAATGGAAAGTTTTAGGCAAAGATGTTGGTAGTTAATGAAAAGGCACATACTATTATAGAATATTGACAGTATAATGGAAATGTGATAGATTTTGGAGGTTGGGAGATTTGGGTTTGAATCCTTGGTTTGGCACAGGCAAAATCTTTGACCTTGGAAAAGTGAAAGAATTTGTCCATCTTTCCTCAATTATAAGATAGGGATAACACTAAGAGATTTCTTTGGAAGATTAGATAATATGAAGTGTCAATCGCCATTATAGCATTGGATATTTACAAAATCTTCAGTATTTGGTAGACATTTAACCATAACAAATTAATTGAATTTCAACTTTTTTTTTTTTGTCTAACAAAGCTGCTATTTTGTATCTAATATTCCTAATGCCTAATATTTCTGTATACTTAATATAACTATATGGCCAAAATTAAATTTAACAATTCTAGTTCTTTCTAGTTCAGCTTCTTAAGTGTTTTATGAGTTATTTTCTTCTTTCTTTTTTAAAGATGCATCAAATTAAACAAGATGGTTCTTTGTGTTAGAAATAAGTAAGCAGTTGCATAATTAAACCATATCATCATAGTACTCTGGAAGAACAAAAATATTTTTTCCTCTGAGCTTATTCAAGTGTAGATTCAAATTTTGATAATATGACTTATGGTGAAAGAATTTAAAATGTTTCCTCCCATGAGTATTCAAGTATAGATTCAAATTTTGATAATATGGCTTGTGATCCAAGTATAGAATATCTTATAGATTTATTTTTATACTTATGATATCTAGTTAGGAAAATAAGGCCACATACTTCAAAAACTTTTTGGAGTCTTTCATAGACACTTTTAATTGGGACCTAACAACCTAATGTTTTCCCAACATTTCTTTTGCCTTTGAACAAGATTTGAGAGGTTAGTTGTATTTGTTCACATTTGAGAGTAGTGGTAGACTTCTTTAGGACTGAGTCACTTTTGATTACCTACTATATCCACAGCACCTCAAAGGATAGAAGACCATATTCCTGTGGTCAAAGAGTATGTTCACTTATTTGTCTAACAGTTGGTCAGGTGCTATTTAAGCACCAGCAGCCGAGGTAAACAAGTTAGTAGGATGCATAAATCAACAGATAAATACAAACATAAGTAATAATTTTAGTCACCGTATGCACTCTGTAAAAATAATATAGGACAAGTGGCATGAAGGGAAGTCCTGTCTTTAAAATGAAACCTAAATGATATAGAAGCCAGCTCGAGTCAATTCGGGAGACAGTTTCCAAGCAGAAAGAAGAACACGACACAGTGCTTTGAGATGGGAACAAGAGGGTGGCACAGGCACAAAACGAGTGTGACAACAATTCTCATCAAAGACAGTAATGTGTGCAGACGCTGCTCCGGGGCTGGAGGTCTTTTCTCTGAGCACGGCTGACTCTACCTATCACAGTATCTCTGAGGTCGTTGCTGCTGACACCCTGAGGTCTCGTCACAACCACTGTTGCAGTACCGCTGCTGCTGACCCACTGACTATGGCCACCAGCCACCACCACTGCTGCCACCACCTAGAGGATCGCTGCCTGGGAGACTCCAGCTTTGGTTGCACGTGGTTGCACCCATCTTGGGGCACCGACCAAGGCCTGGGGCCAGGGGGCCAGCAGGTTTACCACCACAAGAGCCTCTGTCTGGGAACTCTAGCTGGGACCTGCAGGTCCAGTGTGGAGGTGCCTGTAGGTTTGGAGGTGCTTGGGATCTTCCTTCTGGGAGTGCTGGTGGCCCCTGTCTTGCTGATGCACCTCAGGGTTGCTCCTTTGTGCGAGTGTATCCCTGGTGGCCTCTGCAAGTAAGAGCAGCGTTGAGATCTTGGGACTGCAGAATGGCTGAGCCTGAGGTATCTGAAACCCAGATTGGTGGGATAGTCACTGGGTCTGCGAGGGCAGTTCTGGGCCTGGTGTTTCCATGAGATGTCAGAGAAAGGGCTGAGAAACGTTTGAACGCTGACAGAGATGGTTCAAATTTCCAATGAGAATTTATTTTATTTTAGTTTTCTATTTGCTAACATCTCTACCATATTTGGATCAGGGTGTGTTTTATGCATCAATCTATGGAGGACAATGATACATGAATGGTGTTTTGCATTTTTGTTGTGTTTTTATATCTTTAATATTTTTTCTCTTTGTTCATACTCTTCCTATCACTTGTCTGTTTTCTTGGATTCTCTTTCCATATTTTCTCCAATCAACAGCCAATCTCTGTTGGCTCCTCTTGATTCTTCCTGTGAATCTTTGCTTCTAGCTTCTGTCTTCCTCCCTTGTGAACATTGCATACTATGGGACTTCCGTTCTCTCGTCCACCATTTGAAATTGTAAATCGTTTTAGCAAATTTTCTGTTTATACTATAGATAGTTGTTGAATTCATCATTTTGGTTTAATGTGAGAAAGCAGTAGATGCCTTAGTGGGAGCTATTAGGTTTAAGGCTATATACTGTTATACTGGGTGCTGTTGATATTGGTCTTACCATTAAAGACGAGGCACAGGAAACCATCAGGGACACTCTAGGTCTACACGGTAGAATTTATGCTGCCTTAGATCCATACTTACAGATGGAAAAACACACTAAGGACATGAAAAAACAAGAGAATAACGTGCCTCAAACAGAGATGCTCCAACAACAGAAGTCATTGATAACACAGTAGAAGACATGTCCAAGAAGGAGTTCAGATTGTACATGGTTAAATTGATATGTGAAGTAAAGGATAGTATAAGGAGTGAAATCAAAGGAAAAATACAGGAAGTGAAAGATCACTTTCAATAAAGAGAGATTGTGAGGAAAAAAAAAACCAAGCAGAAATCCTTGAAGGAATCAATAAGCCAAATCATAAATTCAATAGAAAGCATCACCAACAGATTAGACCACTTGGAAGACAGAACCTCAGACAATGAAGATAAAATATATAATCTTGAAAGTAGAGTTGACCATGCAGAGAAGATAGTAAGGAAGCATGAAGAACATTCATGAATTATGTGATAACATGAAAAGACCAAGTTAAGAGTTATCGAATAGATGAAGGAGCAAAGATACAAACCAAAGGAATGCACAATCTTTTCAATGATATAATAGCAGAAAATTTTCCAAACCTAAAGAATGAAATGGAAACTCAAATACAAGAGGCTTATGGGACCCCAAATGTACAAAACTACAGCAGACCCACACCAAGACACATTATAATAAGAATGACTAACATGCAGAATGAAGATAAAATCTTAAAGGCCACGAGAGAAAAAAAAATCACATGTAGGGGGAAACGAATTCAGATCTCAGTGGATTTCTCAACCCAGACTCCCCAAGCTAGGAAGTCCTGGAATAATATATTTCAGGCTCTGAAAGAAAATGAATGCAAAAAACCAAGAATTTTATATCCAGCAAATTAAGTTTCAGATAGGAAGATGAAATAAAAACATCCATGATAAACAAAAATTAAAAGAATTCACAACCAGAAAGCCTACATTACAGAACATTCTCAACAAAATATTCCATAAGGATCAAGTGAAAAAAAAAAAGTGAAAAACAGCAAAGGGAGGATCTACAGTAAAGGAACATTCAGCCAAAGGAAAAACCATAAATAAGTCAAAATTATAGGGAATACAAAATCATATCTCAGTAATAACCTCGAATGTTAATGGCCTAAACTCATCAATCAAAAGACATAGACCGGCAGATTGGATTCAAAAGCAAGACCCCAACAATATTCTGACTTCAAGAGACTCACCATGGGCAAAGACATCCACAGGCTGAAGGTGAAAGAATGGGAAAAAAAAAACATATCACTCATATGGATTGCATCAACAAGCAGGGGCTTCCATCCTTATCTCAGATAAGGTAGAATTCAAGTCAGTGTTAATCAGAAGACACAAAGAAGGACATTTCATACTTCTTAAGGGAAGTATATATCAGTAGGACATAACAATTATAAATATTTATGCACTAAACAATGGAGCATCTATATACATCAGACAAAACCTTCTTGATTTCAAGAATCAAATAGACCAATAATACTAGATGACTTTAACATACTTCTCTCAGTACTAGACAGATCTTCCAAATAAAAACTAAATAAACTATAGAACTAAATAATACAATCAATAATTTAGACTTAACAGACATATATAGAATATTTCATCCATCAACAAGCAAATACACTTTATTCTAAGTAGCACAGGGCTCCTTCTCTAAAATCGACCATATTTTATGCCACAAAGCAACTCTTAGTAAATACGGAAAAACAGATAGTACCCTGCCATCTGTCAGATCACAATGGAAAGAGATTAGAAACCAACAATAAAGTAAAAAATTGAAGATACTCTAACAAATGGAGACTAATTAATGCACTAACTGAATGATGAATAGATAGTAGAAGAAATCAAGGATAAAATAAAAAAAATTCTTAGAGGTAAACAAGAACACTGATACAACGTATCAAAATCTCTGGGACACTATGAAGGCAGTACTAAGAGGAAAGTTTATTGCATTGAGTGCATTCATTAAAAGAATAAAAAGTCAAACAAATAAATGACCTAACAATACATCTCAAAGCCCTAGGAAAAGAAGAACAAATCAACACCCAAACAGAAAATAATTAAATAAAAGAAAATAATTAAAATCAAAGCTGAAATCAATAAAATTGAAGCAAAAAAATTGACAAAAAGTTGGTTCTTTAAAAAAAAAATAAACAAAGTAGATAAACTCCTGGCCATGTTAATTAAGAGAAAAAGAGAGAAAACTCAAATTACTAAAATACAAAATGAAGAAGGAAATATCACAATGGATATGTCTGGAATTCAGAAGATAATTAGAAACTCTTTTGAAAATTTATATTCCCACAAAATAGAAAATATCAGAGACATCAACAAATTTCTAGAGACATATTAACTACCCAAACTGAATGAGTTGGTCATACACAATTTAAACAGACCAATTCAAGTCATGAAATAGAAAATGCCATCAAAAGCCTACCAACCAAGAAAAGCCCAGGACCAGATAGATTCTCAGCCGAGTTCTACAAAACTTTCAAAGGAGAATTCAAACCAATACTCTTCAACTTATTTCAGGAAATAGAAAAAGAGGGAGCACTTCCAAACTCATTTTATGAGGCCAATATCACCCTGACTCCAAAACCAGGCAAAGACACATCAAAGAAAGAAAACTTCAGACCAATATCTCTACTGAACATAGATGCTAAAATTCTCAATAAAATTCTGGCAAATTGAATACAAAAACATATCAAAAGGAGTGTACACCAGGGATGCAGGGTTGGTTCAACATATGGAAATTAATAAACATAATTCATCATATTAATAGACTTAAAAGCAAGAACCATATGATCACCTCAATAGATGCAGAAAAACACAGCACACCTTCAAGTTCAAAACACTAGAAAAACTAGGGATAGTAGGAATATACCTCAACATTGTAAAAGCTATCAATGCTAAACCCAAGGCCAGCATCATTCTAAATGGAGACAAAAATGAAACCATTTCCTCTGAAAACTAGAACTAGACAAGGATGTCTTCTTTCACCACTTGTATTCAACATCATTCTTGAAACTCTAGCCACAGCAATTAGAAGAAAGAAATTAAAGGGATATAAATAGGGAAAAAAAGAACTCAAACTATCAAAAACTATTTGCTGATGACATGATTCTATATCTAGAAAATCCAAAAAATTCCACCAGAAAATTTCTAGAACTAATAAATGTATCCAGCAAAGCAAGATATAAAATCAACACCCATAAATCGAACACATTCCTATACATCAGTGATGAAGCCTCTGAAAGAGAAATTAGGAAAACGACTCCATTCACAATAGCCTAAAAAAAAAAAAAAAAAAAAAGCACAAAAAACCTGGGAATCAATCTAACAAAAGAGGTGAAAGACCTCTATAATGAAAACTACAGAACACTAAAGAAAAAAATTGAAGAAAACCTCAGAAGATGGAAAGATCTCTCATGCTCCTGGATAGGCAGAATTAATAATGTCAAAATGGCCATACTACCAAAAGCGTTATACAGACTTAATGCAATTCCTATTAAAATCCCAATGGCATTCTTAATAGAAATAGAAAAAGCAATCATGAAATTTATTTGGAAAATTAAGAGACCCAGAACAGCCAAAGCAATCCTTAACAAGAAAAGTGAAGCAGGAAGCATCACAATTCCAGAGCTTAAACTATACTACAGAGCTATAGTAACAAAAATGACATGGTATTGACACCAAAATATACTTGTAGACCAGTGGTACAGAATAGAGGGCACAGAAATAAAACCACATAAATACAGTTATTTCATAGTAGAATAGAGGGCACAGAGACAAACACACATAAATACGGTTATTTTGTACTAGACAGGGTGCCAAAAATATTCACTGAAGAAAAGATAGCCTATTCAACAAATGGTGCTGGCAAAACTGGAAATTCTTATGTAGCAAAATGAAATTAAACCTCTAACTCTTACCCTGCACAAAAATCAACGCAAAGTGGATCAAAGACTTAGGCACTAGAACCAAAACCCTGTGCCTAATAGAAGAAAAAATAGGTCCAAATCTTCACCATGTCAGCCTGATTTTCTTAACAAAATCCCCCAAAGAAAGAAAACTTCAGACCAATATCTCTACTGAACATAGATGCTAAAATTCTCAATAAAATTCTGGCAAATTGAATACAAAAACATATCAAAAGGGGTGTACACCACAATCAAGGGGGGTTCATCCCAGGGATGCAGGGTTGGTTCAACATATGGAAATTAATAAACATAATTCATCATATTAATAGACTTAAATAACAAATCCCCAAAAGCACAAGTAGTAAAATCAAAGATCGATAAATGGGATGGATTCATATTAAAAAGCTTCTTCTCGGGGCTGAGGATGTAGCTCAAGTGGTAGTGCGCTCGCCTGGCATGTGTGGGGTGCTGGGTTCATCCTCAGCACCACATAAAAATAAAAATGTTGTGTCCACCAAAAACTAAAAATAAATAAATAAATATTAAAAAACTCTCTCTCTCTCTCTCTCTCTCTCTCTCTCTTTAAAAAAAAAAAAAGCTTCTTCCCAGCCAAGGAAACAATAATGTAAGGAGAGGGCCTATGGATTGGGCAAAAATCTTTACCACATGCACCTCTGATAAAGCACTAATCTCTAGGATATATAAAGAACTAAAAAAACTTAACACCCCCCAAAAAAACCCAAACCAAAACAAACAAACAAACAAAAAACAAACAAATAACCCAATCAATGAAAGGGTTAAGGAACTGAACTGAACAGACACTTCACAGAAGAAGAAATACAATCAATCAACAAATATATGAAAAAGTGTTCAGCATCTCTGGCAATTAAAGAAATGCAAATCAAAACTACACCAAGATTTCATCTCACTCCAGTCAGAATGGCAACCATCAAGAATACAAACAATAAATGTTGGAAAGAATGTGGGGGAAAAGGCACACTCCTACATTGCTGGTGGGACTGCAAATTGGTACAACCATTATGGAAAGCAGTATGGAGATTCCTCAGAACACTGAGAATGGAACCACCATTTGACCCAGCTATCCCAGTCCTCAGTTTATACCCAAAGGACTTACAATCAGCACACTACAGTAATGCAGCCACATCAATGCACAATAGGGGTAAAGTTTGGAACCAACTTAGATGTCCTTCAATAGATGAATGGATAAAGAAAATGTGGTATATGTATTCAATGGAATATTACTCAGCTTTAAAGAGGAATGAAATTATGGCATTTGCCAGTAAATGGATGGAGTTGGAGAATATCATGCTAAGTGAAATAAGCCAATTCCCCAAAACCAAAGGTGGAATGTTTTCTCTAATATGCAAATGTTATTTCACAATAAGGGGTGGGGGGACACTAGAGAAGAATAGAGTTACTTTAGATTAGGTAGAGGGAAGTGAAGGGAGGGGAGGGGATGTGGGGATAGGAAGGATACTAGAATGAAATAGACATTATTATTTTATGTATTTATGTGACTACATGACCAATATGATTCTACAACATGTGCACTCAGAGAAATGAGAACTTGTATCCCATCTATGTATGATAGATCTAAGTGCATAAATGCATTCTACTGTCATGTATAACTAATTAAAACAATTTTTTTAAAAGACAGTAATATGTGTTTTAGCCAACTTTTGCATTGTTGTGACCCGTGTCCCCAATAAGAACAATACAGAAGAGTAAGAGTTTATTTTAGCCCATCATTTCCAAGGTTCAGTTCATGGTTGGCAGACTCCAGAGCCCTGACTCCAAGGTGAGGTAGTGGAACATCGTGGCCGAAGAGTGTGGCAGAGGAAAGCAGCTCAGGCCATGTCAACCAGGAAACAGAAAGAGAACTCCACTCTCCAGGGACAGAATATAAACCCCAAAGTGACCTATTTCCACTAGCCATACCCAACTTGCCTACGGTTACCACCTAGGAAATCCATATCAGTGGGTGCATCCATTGATTGTATTATAATCTAATCATTTCACCTCTGGAAACCCTTGCATTGTCTCTCACATGAACTTTTGGGGGATACTTTATATCTGAACTCTAACAATAGGAGCAAGAACTGTTCTTTTGGAAGCCATTTGTCCACGGGCGAAAAGTTTAGAAGCTGAGATGATGCATTTGGATAGTGTCTCCTTCAAGGCACCAGGTATTCAAGGTCAATGAATTCTTTTTCAACATTCCAATTGAAACATGAATTTGGATCCTATTTCTCCATATGGAGGGAGATTTGATAAGTGCACTGTAAAAAAAGGTGTCTTTTCCTAAAGGAGAAGACTGGTATCCTCATAGATGCAAAAATGGTTTTTATGTCATATATACCTTTCATTTTAATTAATTCCAACTGGAAATGAAAGTGCCAAATTTCAGACTTGGCTCTTTAGAGCTTAGGCCTGTCGCTTCAGTCAAGCTGTCTTTTTTTTTTTTTTTTTTTCAAACTGTATCCCTGGAATTAAATGTCCAAGAGAAAAATACCCGAGATTGTTGAGTCTCTCTCCGTTTCCTTCTCTAAATTGGCATGCTATAATATCATCACGTCTTGGTGACAGTATCTCTGCAAATGAAGCTAGAAATATTGAAAACAACTTTTTTTTTTAAAAAAAATTCTTGCTCCTCCTCTAATAAAAGACATGTGTTTTAACTAGGTTAATGCTTTTCCTGGATCGCTAATTATAGTACTTCTTCATTTTAGGCATGAGTAGCTTACATTTTCATTTCCTGAATAATCTGAACAGAAAAAAAAAAGTTATTCAGTTCAACCAGATTCTCAAATCTTTTTAAAGAAACTGTGTCCCTAAGGGGGGAAAAAAAAAGAAAAGAAAGAAAGAAAGCAGAAGAGATTCAGTTCTGCATGAACATTGTCATTACCAAACCTTATATTGTGTCAGATTTTGAACATAAAAAATTTATTACAAGTAGTAATTACTTCTTGAGGTTCTGTGAACAGAAAGTTTTAACACTAAAACTGAATATAAACTGAAAACAACTTCAACCTATATTCTATTTTCTACCCACCCAGCAGAAATAAATTATCTGTGAGGAAAAAAAATTAATAATCCTCCTACTCTAAGGCATTGAAGCAATATTATCTCATTTTCTTATCTGAGTTTTTATTTTCGACATGGGGATTTCTCAAATAGGTAGTAGAATAATTGTCAGTACACGAGATGAAAATTCATATTAGATCTCACATTCAGTGATTGTTTTGGGTCAAGATTTCCAAGCTATGGAATGAAACCACCATTTGACCCAGCTATCCCACTCCTTGGCATATACCCAAAGGACTTAAAATCATCATATTACAGTTAAGCAGCCACATCAATGTTCATAGCAGCTCAATTCACAGGAGCTAATCTATGCTCTGTCTGATATGAGGTTGCTGACTCACAATATGCAGGGCAAGAGAAGGGAGAAGTAGAGGTTCACTGAATTAAGGGTGGAGGGAGGGATGGGGGATGGGAATGGGAAAAACGGTGGAATGAATGGGACATAACTTTCCTATAATCATACATGAATACACTACTAGTGAAACTCCACATCATGTACGTCCACAAAAATGGGAAGCTATACTCCATGAACGTATGATAAGTTAAAATACACTCTACTGTCATGTATAACTTAAAAAGAAAACAAATTAAAAAAATGAAATGAGAATAAAAAGATTTCCAAGCTAGGTCATAAAGTATTTTCAAAGAAATCTAGTTTTTCAAGTACATTTTTCCTTATAATTATTAAGAGAACAGAGGAGCAATCTGAAACAGTAACAATCTATGTGGATACTACCTAAAATTGACAGATCTATGGATGTGATGTAAGAACATAGAGAAAATTGTTACTAGGAATTTGGAATTTCTGCCAATTAGCAGAAAGTACATTTCATTTTGTGATTCTCTCAGTCACAGAAGGTTATAGAATATGATGGGTATGAATATGGAACTGAATCTATAAGAGCAACTTATTATCAGAAACATGAGAAATGACCGAATATCATGAAAATATATTTAACACTGATGCATGGTCTGCAGGAGAAATATTTGAATTGATTTTAAAGCTGATTTAATTTTTATTATAAAATCAGCCAAAGCAATATTAAAAGGCATAAAACAGTCTTTCTTTTACTTTTTTTCAGTTGATCCTAGTTTTCTTTCCAGAGAAAGAAACTATGTTTTTTTTTCCCTGCCTTTAATCCCCTTTGCTTTCTTTATGCAAATTAAAGCAAATGCAACTATATATTCATACTAAATCAAAGAAAATGCAACTATATATTCATACTAAATTAAAGAAAATGCAACTATATATTCATAGCCCACCCCGTTTCACTACTGTGAAATATTTTATGAATGGGACATCGTGTCTCATGTTTGTGAGATGTACAGACAGGACACATCGCTACAATATCTTCAATACTCAGAACAACTATGAAGTGAGTGCTATTTTCATCATTTTACACATGGAGAAACTGAGGCTCAGGGAATTTAAACAGGGTCCAAGTTCACGCATTGTTTGAGCTAGGGTTCAAAGTCACCCTTTTTTTTTTTTTTTTTGTACAGATGATGGTTCTTGGTCTCACCTCAACAATTTCGTGCTTCTGTAATAACGCGCCTGGTCGGAATCCTGTAACTCCCAAACAACTCATTCTATTTCCACTGTATTCAAAGAACTTCTTGGAACATAATAATCCAATTTTCAGTATTCATCGGAAACAGTGGGATTCACTGTTGCATATTCGTCCATGCACACATAACATCATGTAGTCCATTTCTTTTTGATTTTCATTCACACGTATCACATTTTGGCTGGTGGGAGCCCCTTCAAGCTGGCTCCCTGTCATCACCACCAGAAATTCTGAAAGCATTCTTCCTGTCTTTCAACTAGACGTGCCAGCCCTGCCCTGAGTTCTCCTGTCCCAGAAACAGAATTAGTTTCTAGGAACTAAATTTGGGCCCTAAGACCGTGTGTCATTTTGTTGCCTCTGAGCAAGGATTAGAGCCTGGTGACAATCGTGATAGAACAGACATTCACTCTTCTTTCCATATGAATGAATCGCGTGGCTGTGTCCACTTTTTAAAACACTACTCCAAATGATGGTTCATTAATGCAGTATTTCCCTTGTTTTGAGCTGCATTATTTTCTTTATTCTTGAGCTTTGCTTTTCAGTGAGACAGTGCTGGGAGCCATCCATGAACCTCGCATGAACCAAATTGACCTGGAAGCCATTAGGTAGGATGTCTGGAACTCCCAGCGGCAGGCAGCCCTGCTGGTTTGAGAATGCCCAACTCATGTGACTTCCTACCTAGCTCTGTCCAAGTTAGCATAGCAGGGGAGACTGGCTGACCCAGGAGCCACACAGCCTCTCCGAGATGGGTGTGGCTTGCCAAGATGCCTATCAACCTGTTTGCTGCAAGATCCCTGCCACACCAAGAAGCAAGCACCAAACCAATTCAACCAAGACTCCTCCCGCTGAAACCTTATCCCTGCCTTTGATATACTCCCCCTTAAATAAAAAACTGGAGCCATTTTTTAGTGGTTCCGTTCCAGCTCCTGTCAGTACTGGAAGACCTAGCAGGTGCTCCCTTTTCTATCCAATTTCTGGCTCTGTCTCTATTTCTTTCTAATTATTTCAGACTTTTCTATTTCTCAGGCAGCTCACACCTCCTGAGCAGGAATCTACCCTGGCAGGGGTATGGGCTACCCTGTAATAAGACAGATTATCTTATCAGGCAGTATGCTTGAATTTCTATGTTACCTTCAACATTTATATTTTCATTTTCTTTCTGATTATTGCCTCAAGCATTCTGGGAACATAGTGTGCGTGTGTCATTTGTCCCCTGTGTCATTCATCACTGGAGCATCAACTGCCTGTGTAGGAAGACAAGGCCAACTTCTTTCCAAGAGGAATACTAAGGAAATAGAAAGTTCTGGGTCAAAGGCAAAACTTTTAGAGACAATAAAAAGGTGGGTGGTATGGTGCATGGTGGTGCATGCCTGTAATCCCAGCAACTCAGGGATGAGAGAGGCTGAGGCAGGAGGATCCCAAGTTTGAGGTAAGCCTGTGCAACTTAGCGAGACCTTGTCTCAAAATAAAAAGTAAAAGGGCCAGGGATATGGCTCCGCAGTAGAGCACCCCTTGTTCAATTCCCAGTACTACAAACAAAAACAGTGGTCTGGGGGGAAAAGAAGGAAGGAAGGTAAACTTGGATCTTATTTCTCTATTCTAAGGGAGATTTTATAAGTGCCCTGTAAGAAAGGTGTCTTTTCCTAAAAGACTGATATCCTCACTGATGTGAAAATGAGCTCAGAGAATTTTTTTTTTGAGCAGTGAAAGTATCTTGTGTGATACAGTAACAGTGGCTACATGTTATACATTTGTCACAACCCACAGAATGTACACCACGGAGTCAACGGAGTCAATGCTAATGTAAACTATGGACATTTGTTATAATAATGTATTAATATTGGCTTATCAGTGATACCAAGTGTACTACAGTAATGCAAGATGTTAACAATGGGGAAACTGAGTGGGGAGGTAAGGAAGATGTATATGAGAATTCTCCACATTTCCTGTTGAATTTTTCTAAAACTTCAAACTAAAAACTAAAAGTCCATTAATTTAAAAAAAGTTTAATCCATCAACATTTCAAAGAGTAGATTACACAGATTCTTATATACCTAGGTTTTAGTTGGTTAAAAATCCATACTGGGAGTAGGTGTTAGGCATAAAAGGGGAACTAAAGACAAATAAAATTCTTTGGGACATTTATTTTTATTTTTTTCCTCAAATTACTAATTTTCTGAATTCCAGTGTCATTACATTTTGTCTCTAGGTCATAATAATGAACAATTTCTTTATGATCTTTGGATAAGTATCACTCTTCTTAACTTTGGATGTATTTAACTTTACTTCCAAAATCCAACTAAGAATGCCATAGAACATAATCAAATCATGGCCAAGAAGTATCAGACTTCCAAACTTCGGAACTTATCCGAAAAATTCTATTTCATGATTTTTACAATATTAACCAGGTTTCTATGATTTTCATAGTATTATGTATAAGAAGGAACTCACAAAAGACAAAGTACATTTAGTCTACAACATAATTTCGTTGCAAATTTTTATTTTATTTATTTATTTATTATTTTATTTTTTTTTGAGAGAGAGAGAATTTTTAATATTTATTTTTCAGTTTTCAGTGGACACAACATCTTTGTTCGTATGTGGTGTTGAGGATCGAACCCGGGACACACGCATGCCAGGCGAGCGCGCTACCGCTTGAGCCACATCCCCAGCCCTGGTTACAAAATTTTAATTACATCATACCTGTCAAATTTTAATCCGAGTAGCAGAATCCTTCAGTTTTATTTAAAAAGAAAGAAAGAAAGAAAGAAAGAAAGGAAGGAAGGAAGGAAGGAAGGAAGGAAGGAAGGAAGGAAGGAAGGAAGGAAGGAAGGAAGAAAGAAGAGCATAGTTGTTTTAGGTTTTGGTGTGAAAATCTGAATTCTGTTACGAATTGAAAGCACCATGTCAGTTTTGTTTTTTATGATAATTGTATGGTCATCAGAGATAAGTCACATGGTTGTTTATTACCTACTTTTCCTAGGTAATGACATCCCATTTGTGGTTTAGACAAAAGTCAAACAGACTACCAAGATATTCGGCATGCAGTTTGAACTTGGATGGGGTCAGTGGCAGTGATTTATCCTTAATTGCCTGTAGTGTGTCAGACTGGCCTTCATGTATGTGTTCCCCAGAAAATTAGCTGGTATGGATTAGCTGTCTGCCAGTGACACTGAAGTTTCCATTTGGCCTGGCCATTTAGCATGCCATTTCTTCAACCTCCTAAGCAGTTCCAGCCTAAGCCAATGTCCTGTACTTCTGGGAGGGTGGTTGGTCTCCTGGGAGTGAGGGTGCAGAGAGAGCTGGACATCATCCTCAGTTTGTCTCCAGGCAAATGGCCTTCTGCCCCTTTGGAGGAGCATCACCTGCTGGTCCCAGCCAGTGTCCTGTCCTTTCAGCTCCATGCCTGGTCCCAATCTCGCTCTTCATCTCTGCTGGGCTCACTCCATCAATTTGAAAATCCAATGACATATAAGATAACAGGATTTCGTTGTTTAACACTCTAGTTGAATGTTCCTGTGACAATTTCAATTAGGACCAAAGGATCTGATTGGAAATAATATAACTTGAAAACCTAAAAATATCACAAACATCTCTTGAGGCACATATGTATGTTTAAATATATCTGTGTATCTATATAAAATATCTTTGCTATTTTATCAAGTCAAATGTTAAATTCCATTTAAGGAAATGCCAGTACTTTTGAAAGACCTTTGTAGAAGTCACAGCGCCTCACAGCTGGCGTTGCTTGCTAAGAAGATTTACTTACTGTTATAAACTTCAACTTGAAATTCTTCTCTTTCTTGGGGTTTCTATCAGAGACCACCAGTGAAGGCAGATGTTTTTGGTTTTAGTATTTCTAGTCCTCTTTAATTATGCAACAGATGAGGAATGTAGACTGGTTCAGCCGTTATGGACTGTCTGGACCTAGTCCAATTAAGTATACACATGCCCCGTGACCCAGAGATTTCACATAAGAGGACATGGTTGGCAATGCTTATCCAATTCTTATTTGTTGGGTGTATAAGAGATGTGTTAACTTAAAATGCATATTTCCAAAGTAACATATTTTTTTTTTAAAAAAGTGCATGCTCATTCTAAACATATCCCAGATGGGGATCCTCTTTGAGGATGGGGAATGGGAATGGAAGGGAGTAAACAAATAAACAAACAAGAAAAGGGTCTTGCTTAGGCCAATCAGAAATTTGTTACCCAACCCGCCTGACGGCTCCCATTTTGCCAGGAAAAAAGGAGGTTCTGGGGGTCTCATTGTTTATTCATTTGTTTTGTCCCTTTTCCCAACTTTGTTGTATTTCTGTTTCTCTTGTCACTTGATGCAATATATTGTCCATTTATGAAGTCCCTTTTCTATGGGGGATATGTTCCAAGACATGCTGCAGATGCCTGAAAGCTGGGGCAGTACTTTATATAGCGTTATGATTTAGATATGAGGTGTCCCCCAAAAGCTCCTGTGAGGGACAATGCAAGAAGGTTTAGAGGTGAAATGATTTGGTTATTAATTCACCCAATCAGTGAATTAGTCCCATTATAGGGGTTAACTTGGTGCTAACTATAGGCAAATTTTTATGTAGTTAAACAAGTCTAAATTCCCTTTTAGTAAGTGCTGGTTAAGCAAATCTTTATTTCTAGTACTCTTGTATTTTACAGGTAGTTTCTTGAATTTTCTTCTAAGGCATTTTTTACTGAGATATGATATTTGTACATCTTTTGGGGGTACATGCTTATGGGATAATTATGGTAAACTGATGCATATACACAAGGTGTAACAATCAAATCAGAGTAATGAGCATTTCCATCTTTTAAAACATTAATCATTTTCTGTGCTGGGAATTTCATACTCTTCTCATCATTTTGAAATGCATCATAGATTGTTTTCACCAAGCATTATTACCCTACTGTGCTATGGAAACCCCAGAACTAGTTCCTCATCACTAACCATGGTTGGGGGCCTCTGATTTGGCTTCTTTCCGTCTACTTCCTCCTACTCTTCCCTTTCTCTGGTGACCCCAGTTCCATTTGGTTCTTTTGCAAGATTGACTTTTTAGTTTCCACCAATGAGTGAATGGTATGTGATTTTTAGTGTCTGGCTTATTTCACTTAACATAGTGATCTGCAGTTCCATCCCATATTGTTTCAAATCATAGGATTTCTCTGCTTTTAATGGGTGAGTAATATCCCATTGTGTACATATGCTATATTTTCTTTATCCACTCATCCACCATTGGGCATCTACATTGATTCCTTATTTTAATTATTGTGAATAGAGTTCCAATCAACGTGGGAATGCACATATGCATTTGATATAATAATTTCATACCCTGGGGAATTATAAATTATATGTCCATTAGTGGAATTGCTAAAATATGTAATAGTTCTATTTCAGTTTTTTTTTTAAATGCATCTACATTCTGTTTTCCAAATGGCTCCACGGACAATGTATGAATTCCCATTTCAATGCAACTTCACCAGCCTTCCTTTATTCATTTATTTTTGTCTTTTTGATGATACTTGTTCTAACTGGGGTGAGTTGATATCTCATTATAGTCTTGATTTGCATTTCTGATGACCAGTAAGCATGTAAAGATTTCATTTCACTCCAGTCAGAATGGCAATTATCAAGAATATAAGCAACAATAAATGTTGGGAGGATGTGGGGAAAAGACACACTTATACATTGCAGGTGGGACCGCAAATTGGTTCCATCACTCTAGAAAGCAGTATGGAGCTGGTCCTGGAGCTACAGGATGTGAGTGGAAATGTCTCTAAGTCATGGAGAGCAAGTGCTGGTGGGTCAAGACTTGTGGCATTGTAGCCATGGTCCTGTAGGACATGGATGGGACCTTGCCTAGGTCACAAGGGACACACTTGCATGGTGCTAGGCTCTTGGCACCAGCAGTCATACATAGTCCTAAGGCCATGGGGAGGAAAGCTTCTCTGTTCCCACAGGATGAGGGCAGCAGTACCTGGGATTGGGGCTGCTGGTTGCCATGTTCTTGGTTCTGAAGTACCCACGGTACCAAGGGACAGGCATGGGTGATACCAGGATTTTGGACCAGCAGTCCCCACATCAAGACTATGAGTTGGAAAGATCTTCTCTAGTTACTGTGGATGAATGTAAGTAGTGCCAGGGATTGGGGCTTCCAGAAGCCACATCCTAGAACTGTGGAATGTGGCTAGGATGCTTCCCAGTTCCCAACAGTCAGGCTCAGGTAAAGCTGGGACTTGTCCCCAGCAGCTGCAGTCCTAAGGCTGCAGGCTGCCAAGGATGCTTTCTCTAGCTCCCACCAGGTAATAGGTGGTGCCAGGGATTAGTGGTGCTGGGAGCTGAGTCCTAGAGCTGTGGAGGGGTGTGGCATGAGCCTTTCCCAGTTCCCAATGGACACATAAGAGTGAACTCAGGACTTTGTACCAGCACCTGTAGTCCCTGAGGCTGTGGTCTGGGAAGGAGACCTTCCCTTATCCCTCAGGGCAAGTGTGAGTGGGACTAAGGCTTGTAGCTATGACATCACGTGGTTCTGAAAGTGCTGTCTTCATGAAGCCTGTGCACAGGCCTAAGTCTTCTGGCAGCATCAGGGGGCCGGCTGCCAGCCCCCTATGCAGGACAGCAGGTAGCAGCCGCTGTTCTAGCAGCTTGGGTTCTAGTGACTGCGGGAGACCAAATGCGGATTCCTTCTTTGGACTAGAGCAGACACTCTTAGACCAGCTCCACACACTGGATTTAAAGCTTGTGAAGACTGTGGAATTCTGCAATTAGGATACCAGCAGCTGCTATGGTTGGGGTTTCGACATTTTTCTGCTTACCTTTTTCAGGCAGTGTGATGTTTCCTAGCCAGAGAGCAGGTGTCAAAGTTGCAGTTTGCTTTGTTTTTTTTTTCTCTCTAGGTTACCTTTCTGACTTTCTTGGGGTGTTAGGGTCCCTGCCACTTCTTAATTCTTGCTCTGGTCCTCTGTGGCAGTCAGGTACAGTGTACCTACCGTGTTGGATCTATGTTGATTAAATGATTTTTCCAAAAAATTTTACTTTTTAAATTTTCATCTGGAATTTGCTTTTTTGATAATGTGATAGAGGAGCATTACTTTCTTCCTTAATTTCAATTTTCCAGTTAGAATGGCAATTATCAAGAATACAAGCAACAATAAGTGCTGGGAAGGAGGTGGGGAAAAGACTATCTAGTTGTGCAAAGTATTACTAAGTAAATTATTTCTATTTATTAAAGTAAAATTGGAACTTTGTCATCTTGCTATGTATTTTACTCTCTTTTATCGTGGGAGGCTATTTTGGGATTATCAATTCCCTTCTACTGATCTGTTTGTTTCTATGAAAATGCCACATTGATTTGACCGCTGTGGAAAGGAAAGACCCAATGTATGTAGAATAAACAGTTTGGATAAAAAGGATCTCAAATCAAGATAATTTTAAAATTGCTAACCCTGAAGCTAGAAGGCATTAGGACAACACATTTGGAAAGATTTTCCAATTTTGCAATTTTTTGTAGGCTTTTTTTCCTTTTTATTTTCTTTCTTTCTTTTTAAAAAACATTTTTTTTAAAAACCAGGGATTGAATCCAGAGCCACATCCTCAGCCATATTTTGCATTTTATTTACAGACAGGGTCTTGCTAAGTTGCTTAGGGCTAAGTTCCTGAGGCTGGTTTTAAACTCAAAATCCTCTTGCCTCAGCCTCCTGAGTTGCTGAGATTACAGGTATGCACCAGCATGCCTGGCTTAGAATAGAGGCATTTGAAAACATACAAGATTGCAAAATATTTACCTCATGCACCTTTTTTAGAAAGCTACTGTAATACAAAATATATAGGAGAGCTGGACACGGTGGTGACATGCCTGTAATCCTAGTGACTAGGGAGGTTGAGGCAGGAGGATCATGAGTTCAAAGCCAGCCTCAGCAAAAGTGAGGACCTAAGCAACTCAGTGAGACCCTGTCTCTAATTAAATATAAAACAGGGCTGGGGATGTGGCTCACTGGTAAGCACCCCTGGGTTCAATCCCTGGTACTATACCACCCACAAACACATTTTATATATATGAAAATCAACATAGAGGAGAACGGGAAGCAGGAGGTAGAAGGTGTGGTGGAAGGGGAGAGATAAAGGAAGTTCCAGATTGAGGGCAAAGGATGACACAGGATAGGTGGGGTGTATCAGGCAGAGAGGAAAAAAACAGAAAAATGGAGCAGATCACAAAGCTCCAAAACAGATTTCTTTAGGAGGAAGAAACTGATCAAAATCTGATGTGTCTGATTGTCTTGAGAGGAGATTGAGGAACCTGACAAAGAGTTGTGGTTTGAATTAATTTCCAATAAATGTCTAAAACACTAAGCAAATGATTTAACAGCAATACGGTTATTAGCATCAGAGGAAAATTTTTAAAAGGCAGAAATGTAAAAATGAATATAGTTCATTTCATATCTGTGCTATGCATAGTGTTGATATTATCATAATTTCTGCCATCACGGTAAATTGATCTGTTCTATAGAAGCATAATAATAGTGAAAAAAATGGACAGGGCTGAGTGTGTGGTAGGAGAAGGAAGAAACAGGTCCTCCTCTTCCATTGTGAAAAATTTGGAAAACTCAAAACAATATAAACATGTTATTTAAGGATCTGGATGAATATGAAAAATAATGACTTAAGTTCTTGTCCTTGAAGGCGAAAAATTAGAGACCAAGGAATTCCTGTTTTTCATAAGCAAAAAACCCAGACAAGTAAACGAAGTCATTTTGAAATTAAACTTCCCAGGTGTATTTTGTTCTGTGTTTAAGTTATCATGTGTGGGGATTATTTCCGTAACATGTAAGAAAGTGTTTACAAAATGATCCTAAAATTTAGAGACTCTTGTGTTTTCTTCTAACAGTACAGTCTTAAAAATTCAGAGCAGGTTCTCCCTGGATTTTTGTACCCAGTTCCTCCTGACACACTGGGGCTGGGTGTGTAAATGTCTTGGGAAACGTGAAGGAGGGGTGAGAGTCCCAACATGGGAGGTGATTCAGGTAAGTAGTTCTTCACTTTGGTTTGGATGAAAATGGTGGGAAAATGTATAAAAATGCCTGCTGTATTTTTTTTTGTCCTTGTTCCATTTCTAGCCTCAAGCAAAAGTACTAAAAACCAGCGAGTTCTTCTGAAATTTCTAGTGCCAGGTGCTCTGATTCAAGACTTTAATAAGTTCCAGTCAGTCTGGGGGGAAGCTGCTCAACTCTGATTCAGACTTCTGCCTTGGAGAGGTTGACTTCTTGCCTTTTATCCTCTGGAATCTTTTCGGAAGGTATTTTCTTTCTCTCTTTCAACGTGCCTAGTCGATGAGTTTCTCTCAAAGCCTGCTCCTCTTTTCAAAATGGATCTGTTCAGTGAAGTATTTCAGGGGCAAGTGACCACCTACTCTTTTACACTGTCCCGTTAAGCAGGTCTCTGTGTCAGTCTTTCTGCATTCTGGTGGGCTTTTAAAAATCCGAAGAGTCCTTCAACAATGGTGTCTTTGTTCTCCTTCTCTGGATGACTCTTCCATTGTGAGGCTTTAGCACAGAAATGGGAAAGAACAGTGCTAATTATGCAACTCAGAGTTGAGAGGTATGATCCTGACCTCTATAAGGCTAACACGCGGCGGAGGTAAATGTGTATTTACTTTAGCATCTGGGCGAGCATGCTGTGACTTGGTTTGATATTTTATTGACATTTGATGTGTATAAATTTTTTTTTGCATATATCCTTTAGTAGTTTTGCTATAAGGCTTTATACATTTTTGGACACCATCATTCATGCTCTTATAGTTTGGTTCTTTTTGTTCCCTTTGTGGGTTTGGCCACATATGTGTCACCCAGAGAGAAAGACTCAGGATCTACGGCAATTGAGACTCTTGAATAACACCTGTTCTTTGTTGAGCTCTTGATGGATCAATATATACAAGTTTTTGAGTATACAGTGGGTTCTGATATCATTGACTACAGGTGATAATCCTAACAAGTAAGGCTGAGTTAACCCTTGGTTGCAGTCTGGATGGTATAGAAGTCTGGTCTACCTTGTGACATCCATTTATTTCTTGTTATTGTTTTCATACACGTATTCAACGTATGCCCATTAAGTCCTGAGGGTTTATTAATGAACGCCTATGCAAAGCTTTGTTCTTCCTGGGTTCCTTTGTGAGTTGTTGTATGGCTCTGTGTCCTTCCCTGAGCATCCTGAGTTTGTATCAGTGTTTCTTTGGTATTTCCCTCTTTCTACAGGGTCAGCATCCCGAGGGGTTACATCCTCAGCCTTCTGTGGTCATTAAAGGGGGAATGGAACACTCTGGTGGGAACAGTCTTTTCCTCCTAAGAGTCTTGTCTTAAACTCAGCAGTTCTTTGCTCGAGCCTGAGCCCTTCCTGTGGGAGTCGACGTTAATTCAGGTCGATAACCGTTTAATCCTTTAAAATCTCTTTCATTTGGCACTGATGGAGGTTGGGTTGTGAATTGGGGTATGGTTTAGATATGTGGTATCCCCTGGAATCTCATGTGGGAGACATGGCAGGCATTTTTCAGAGGGGGAAATGATTAGATTATGAGAGATGTATCCTAATCAATGGATGAATCCACTGATATGGATTAACTGGGAAGGAATAGTAGGCAGGTAGGGTATGTCTGGCAGAAGCAGGTCACTGAGATGCGACTTGGGGTTTATATTTTGTCCCTGCTAAGTGGAACTCTCTCTGCTTCCAGGCCACTATGAGCTGAGCTGCTTTCCTGTGTCATATTCTTCCACCATGATGTTCTGCATCAGCTTGGACCCAGAGCTAGGAGGACCATTGACCATGGATCGAGCCTCTGAAACTGTAAGCCCAGTATTGTCTTGTCAGGTCTTTTGCCCATAACGATGAAAAACCTGGTTAAACCAGTATGCATGTGTATAAGCATTTAAGTGTGTCTGTATATGTATAAGACATGTGTATATGTATGTATTATGTGCATATACACATAGATGCATAAATATATTTGTCCCTTGATAGAGTCAAGAGACTGGTCCCAGGACCACACCCCTCCCCACCCCATAGATACCAAAATCTTTAGATGCTCAATTTTCTTATATAAAGTGGTGAAGTATTTGCACACAACCTATACCCATCCTCCCTTATACTTTAAATCATCTCTAGATTCCTTATAATACCTAAAACATTGTACATGCTATGGAAATGGTTGTCAGTTGTCCTACTGTATTTATGTAAGGAATAATGACAAGAAAATAAAAAAAGACCTGCACGCATTGCATTCAGTGCCCATGTGATGTTTCCCCAGGTACCTTAGATTCTGAGCATGCCCATGGGAAGGAGTTTTCCAACCCTGGATTCACTTCTGTTTGCAAAGAGCCTCGAAGAAGGTTTCTGGAGACAACATGGCGTTTGTTCTTTCAGTTCTGTTCTCAAAATGGCCAGAACTCGGACTGTCCTTAGATTTTTGTTATCAATCTGAGTGCTCTGATCTATGGATTTTAAATGCAATACTTTTTATATATTTTTCTTTATGTACTTTCCACGTTCTCTATTCAAATATATAATTTTTATAATGGGGAATGTTATGGTTTGGATGGCAGGTGTCCCCAAAAAGCTCACATGTGAGATAAAGTGGGAGGTTTCAGAGGGGAAATGAGTTGTGAGAGCCTTGACCCAATCAGTGAATTACTCACCAGATGGGATTAATTGAGTGGTCATTGAAGGTAGGTGGGATGTGGCTGGAGAAGGTGGGACATCGGGGGAATGGTTTGGGGGTATATATTTGTATCTGGCAAATGGAGATGTTTCTCTCTGTGCTCTGATCACCATGTGAGCTGCTTCCCTCCACCACACTCTTCCGCCATGGTGATCTGCCTCCCCTGGAGCCGCGAGGAATGGAGCCTGCTGTCTATGGACTGAGACCTCTGAAACCCTGAGCCCTCAAATAAAATTTTCCTCCTCTACAATTGTGCTGGTTGATTCCTTTAGTCACAGCAGCAAAACAGCTGACTAAAACAGGAAATATGTATTAAACCTTATGCCTTTGCAATGTAAAGTCTTTTTTTCCATAAACAGCAGATTTGGGTTTTGTGCTTTTTTTTTTTTTGCCTTTTGTTGATGTAGTTGTATATTTTGACATAATCATGCAATGGGATTTTGGGCTTTAAAAAATCTAGTATGATGATTTTTGGCTTGACATGGAATATAGATTGAAATGTCCATTTACAGTTAATATAATTACTCATCTGGTTGAATTTTCATCTACCATATTGGTATTTTATTCCATTTTTTTATCTGTTTTTTATTTCTCCTGTCTCCTTTCTTTGGGGTAAATTACTGCATTTAGCATTTCCTTTTATTTGTTCTATTGACTTTTTAATTTATAGCTTCTTGTATCATTTTTAGTAGTTGCTCTAGAATTAATATAATTTAAGGTTAAGACTTTCAAAGGACATGAACAATGTAAGAACATTATGTCAGCATAATTTATTTCTCATCTCCCTCCCCTCCCCCACTCTTCTGTTGATTCTTGTTATGGTCTGAATATGTCTTCTAAAAGTTCATGTAATAGAAATTTAATCCCCAAATTCATATATTAATGCTATTTAGAGGTGGAAGCTTTGGGAGTAATTAGGATTAGATGAGGCCATGAGGTGGGACTTCCATAATGGTATTACTGGCTTTACAAGAAGAGAAAGAATGACCTGAACTAGCATTCTTTCTTTGTGCCACTATGTGATGCCCTCTGCCCTGTTATGATGTAGCAAGAAGACACTTTGCCATGTACTGAGCAGATTCTGGTAGTATACTCTTGGCTTCCCAGCCTCCAAAACTGTGAGCCAAATAAACTTATAATCTTTATAAATTATCCAGTCTCAGGTATTTTGTTATAGCAACAGAAGATGGACTAAGACAGTTCTCAACTATCCTTTCAATCTTTGCTAACATTCCTTAAATGTTCACATATTTTCCAAATTTTATACTTGTTCCTTTAATATATTTTTCACAATTTCTTAAAAGTCTCTGTTTGATAAATCCAATATCTGAGCTTTCACTAGATTTGTTCCTATTGACTTTTTATTTTTCTTGATTATGAATCACATTTTTTCCATGTTTCTTCACATGTGTCATGGTTTTTAGATTTTATGCCAGGCATCATATGTAAAGAAGAGTATAACAATATTCATCACCATAAAAATGGCATTTCTTTTTGTAACAAACTGTTTGTATGAGAAACTAAATCAATGCAATTTGTAGTCAAGCTGAATTGGGGATTTGACCCAGCTTTAGTCATATATAGTCATCACTGGCTCCAAATCCTTTGAAGCATGAAGTCATGACCTTCAATAGGGTCTGCTGAAACTCCAGAGATCCCAGGTGCTGGCTTTTAATGACACTAGGAGTCCTCTTTCTCCTCTTGGCCTGCCTCCGACTTTTTGTAGCTCAGGGCACCTCTGTTCACCTCGGTGTCTTACCCTTCCCTCCGGAGGGGAGTACCCCCCATCTAGATCCAGGATACCTTGGATGGATTTCCCTTGGCATTTTGAAAAATGCTTCTAGGCATTTTATATTATTTGTTACTTGATAAAGTATTAGATACTTTTATTGAGCTGAGAAATTCGTATGTTGTAAAATTAACCTCTTTAAGCCAATGATTGGGGAGCATCTAGTGCCTTCACAATGTTAATTCATGCAAACACCACCTCTCTCCAGTTCCAAAACATTTCCAGCACTGCAGAATAAAGCTTCATACCCATTAAGCAGTTTCTCCCAATCAGCATCCTCTCTCCAACCTCTGGCAGGCTCTAGTATGCTTTCTGTTTCTATAGATTTATTTATTCTGGATATTTCATATAAACAGAATCACATTTTACATAATGCTTTCTGTCTGGCTTCTCTCACTTTGCGTAAGGTACTGGATGGTTTCTTGGTGTTATGCTCTGCCCTCGGCTTTGAGCACCCACACCCATTACTTGGTGGAAGTCTGCTCTCTGTCTTGACCTTGGGCTTCAGTGGGCCACTGCTTGATATTTGTATTTGGCGAAGGCTCTCAGCTCTGTCCTCCTCCGTACATACCCTGAACATGGGCACTCCAGTAAGTTCTATGGAAAGAGTGGACAGGGTGGGAAAGACTTGCTTGTGATTAGGATGTCTTAGATTAGAATTCATCATACAAGCCCCCTTAGAGCTGTTAATGGTTCCTTCAAAGTTTGGCTAGTTTTACCTTATTTTTATCTTTGGCAGATTTGTTTCGATTCTGCTGTTCTGCCAAGGATAAGGAAACTGTGGAATCCTGGTTAAGATTCATCACTTTGGGGAATTTGTTTGGCTTTCTTTGCATCTTCAGAAATCTGATAAACCTTTACAAAGTGTAAATGGGTAGCTTTTCTGGGTTGTTTTGATTTTGGGGTTTGAAGTGACATCTTGCAACTTTTTACACCCTCCATTTATTTTTTTAAAAACTATAAATATATTCTTAAAATGCATTTTATTTAAATGTTCATTCATTGTTTTTGAAGTCCCACATAATTAAAAGCTTTTATTGTAGTCAAATGAACCTAATGTGACAGGTATCGTCTTCAGTGTTTTTTGAAGGCACCGTTCAGTGATGTTAAATACATTCCTATTGTGCTATCATGGCCGTCATCCATTTCCAGGATGCTTTTCCTTTTGCAAAACAAAACTCTAAACCCATTAAGCAATTACACCAGTTCTTTGCTGTCTTCAGCCTCCAACAGCCAATACTCTGCTTTCTGTCTTTATGATTTTGACTGCTTTAAGTATCTTATATAAGCGGAGTCACACAGGATTTGTCTTTATTTGGCTGGCTTATTTCACTTAGGATAATACTCTCCAAGTCCACCCATACTGTCATAAATGACAGGTTTTCTTCCTTTTCTAGAGGCTGAAAAAATTCTGTTATATGCACATATCATCCTTTGCTTATCCATTTATCTGTTGATGAACTTTTGATTTACTTTCTTATTTCAGCTATGGGGAATAATGCATATAATACTGTTACAAACATGCATGTAGTAATATTTCTTTGAAATTCTGCTTTTCATTCTTTAGGGTTTATTCTCAGAAATGAGATAATAGGGGGATGAGGTGGTGGCTCAGTGGTAAAGTACTTGCCTAGCATGTGTGAGGCACTGGGTTCGATTCTCAGCACTGCATGTAAATAAAATAAAAAGGTTCACCACCACCACCACCACCACCAAAAAGTTAAAAAAAAAAGAAAGAAAGAAGATTGCAGGATCATGTGCTAATTCTATTTAAAAATATTTGAGTAAACGCCATACTATTTTCTATAGTAGCAGTGCCAATTGAATTCCCAACAGTGCACAAGGGTTCCTTTTCTCCGTATCCTCATCAATATTTATCTCCCTCCTTCCCTCCCTCCCTTCCTTCCTTCCTTCCCCCCTTCCATCTTTCCTTCCTCTCTCTTCCTTTCATGGTAGTAGCTCTCCTAGTGAGTATCACGTTGTTGGGGCAGCCCCCACATGACACTTCCTGTGGGCTATGTTATGTTTTAGGAGTGTATGCAGGGCTGGATTTAGCTGTTTATAGTTAGCCAAGGCCAGAAACACTGTGATTCAGCATATAGACTCAAGGTCATAAACATTACTTTGTGACCATGTGTCCCCTTATGTAACCTGTTGGCACTGTGCCTTCTTTGTTTGGCTTGCATATAAAAAGGGCCTATGGTCATGGGCTAGAGAGAGGCTAGAATGGAGCTGACTGGGGCTGAAGTTAGTAGCTGCTGGCTCATGGCTGTGGCCACCACTGAAAGAAGCGTGTCTACTATCCTAACAGCGTCTTGCATCTTCTTCCACCTGCTGAACCTGAGTCTGTTTCCTGGGTCAGAGCCCCCCCCCCAACCCAGGTGGCACCTCCTTGTGGTTTTGATTTGTCTGTCCCTAGTGATGAGTGGTGCTGAGCATCTTTTCAGGAGCTTAGAGATCTTTCTTTTTTGGAGAAATATCCAAGTCCTTTGCCCACGTTTATATTGGGTTGTTTGCTTTTTATTGTTGTGGGTTAGGAGTTCTCTATATTCTGGAATCCTTTATTAGATGCATGATTTGCAAGTCTGTCCCCACATTCTGCATGTTGCTTTTCCACTTGGTTGACAGTGTCCTTTAACATAAGCAAGTTCTTTACGTTCCCAACATTCAGTTGGTCTGTTTTTCCTTTTGTTGCCTTGTCTTTGTGCGGACCCCGTCCAGCACGGACAACTGAACCAAAGTCACTCGTGTGAATTTGGGATGATGCAAAATACCACGCAGACATGGAATACCTTTTTATATGAGCTTCAGGATGGCTTTCCCGGCTCCCAGCCTCAGGTTCCCACAAGGGAGGGCGCAAGAGAAAGTCACGAGAGGTTGATGAGAGAGAGAGAGAGAGAGAGAGAGAGAGAGAGAGAGAGAGAGGTGGTACAGGGTCTGGAGTTGGCTTTTATTGGGGGACTCTGTTTCTGAGAACATTCTATCCAAACAAGGGCATTGGGTAGGATTACAAAGGAACAGGTGAGGTAACTCATTCTCACAGGGTAACCTACTCCTGGAGCCACGCCTCGGAGCGGAGGTAAAGCCCAAGTTATTGCGGGGCACAGTAACTGTTCAGTATCTCTTGCTCAGGACTAAAGGGTATGTATTTCCAGGGCAGCTCCTGACACCTTTGATGTCATATGCAAGAAATCATTTCAAGACCAGAATGGTGAAGTGTTGCCCTGAAGAGTTTTATAATGTTAGCTTTTTTTGATTCTTTTTGAGTTAATTTTTTTGTACGGTGTCAGATAAGGGGGCATATGCATGCAGATTCACAGGCTTTCCAGCAGCATTTGGAAACACTTTTCTTTCCCCATTGAATGGTCTCAACACCCTTGTTGAAAATCATTTGGCCATACATGTGGAAAAATTTTTTTCTGGGTTCTCTATTCTATTCAATTGGTCTATATGTCTGTTTTTATGCCAGTACCACAATTTTGGGTTTTCTCTTTCTTTCTTTTTTTTTTTCTTTTTTAAAATTTCTGGACCTTTGTAGTAAGTTTCAAAATTAGGAAGTGTGATTCCTCCAACTTGGTGTTATTTTTCAAGATTGTTTTGTTTTGGCTCTGTGGGTCCTTTAGGATTCTATGTTAATTTTACTATGGGTTTTCCTAGTTTAGCCCAATATATCACTGAGAATTTGATAGTCATTGCATTGAATCTGCAAATAACTTTGTGTAGTGTTGATATTTTAACATGGATGCGTGGGTAAGGGGTTGTCTTTCTATTTATGTTTTCATTCATTTCTTTGAGCAGTGTTTCATGGTTTTCATTATACAAATGGTTCATCTCCTTGATTAAGTTCTAAGTTTTAAAAGTTCTTTTTGATAACATTATCAATGGAATTATTTAATTTTTTAAAAAAATTTAGATTATTTTTATTGTTAGTGTATAGAAATGCAAATGATTCTTAAGTGTTCATCCTACTCTGGTCAGAGAAGATACTTTTTATGATATAGATCTCTTTTAAATATATTGCAACTTAATTTTTTGCTGAACGTAAGGTCTATTCCAGAAAATGTCCCATGTGAGTCTGAGAAGAATGTGGTCTGTTGTTCTTGGACAGAGTTTTGCATGTGTGTATGTTAAATTAACTACTTGAGCAAGTTATCTCCTCTCTGGTTATTCTATCCAGTAGCGAGAGTAGGGTAATGAAGTTTCCAACTATTATTATCATTATTATACCTTCATGTTTTACTAAGCCTTCTATTAACATATTATATCCTGTCTCTTATAAACTGTTTTAATTTATACCTTCTTTTGTCTGGTATTAATATAGCCACCTCTACTCTCTCAGTTAACTATTTGCATGAAAAAAATATTTTTCCATTCTTTCACTTTCAACCTGTTTATATGTTTAGGTCTAAGGTATACAGCTAGCACATGTATTGTGGCAACCTCTGTCTTTTAAATTAAGGGTTTAATCCATTTATATTTAAAGTAATCATTCCTAAGGAAGGATTTTTTTTGTTATTTTGCTATTTGTTTTATATAGGTCGATAACTTTTTTGTTCCTCATTTCCTGCATTAATTTATTTTGTGTTTACTTGCTTTTTTGTAGTTAAAGATTTTAATTTCCTTCTCATTCTATTTTGTGTACATTTTATAATGATATTCTATATGGTTGTCAAGACGACTGCTTTCAACATCTGTGATTTAATTCTCTAATTTGTATTTAGATCAGCTTAATTTTCGTATTTCATTGAGCTTCATGGTTTTTTTTTTGTTGTTGTTGAATTCAATGTTTTAATCTGATAAAGTGATAAGTCAGATTTTCCCCCTTTCCTCAGGGTTTGCCGGGTTTTGTTTTGGTTTTGGTTGTTGTAGGCTGTCTATGCCAAAGATGAACTTGAGACATAAACCTAAGATCAAGTCTCCTCTTTTTTTCTGAGCCTGCTCCTTTCCTTGGGCATGCAGAACAACAGTGTAATTTTCCCCATATATGTGGTCACTTTTGGATTGCCTAGTTTTAAATGTCTGGCTCCTAAAAGGGGAAAACAGAAAATGGAAGGGTTAGAAGGTGCCAGACCTTTCATTGCCCTGGAAGTTATTTTCAGTTTATAAGGCAGAGACTTGTAACAACGTGGGAGGGTTGCAACAGTGGCCACTTGCCTCTGTCCGCACCTCCCTGATCACACGTAGCAAATTAGCTACCAAAGCACAGATCCCTGCTATTTGGAGGACCAGTGTGTTACTGTCCACCTTGCTCTTACAAGCTGTGTTCAAGCTCTCACACAGCCTGCTCCAGGGACATGTGTGAGGCTGCTTGAGGGATGGGTAGCTGTTGCTGAGGGAAGACCTGAAACTGATCAAAATTAACTGCAATTTACTGTCTAACCCTTCTGGAGGTTGCAAGCCTTCAATAGCCTCAAGTTCCAAAATTATAACACGAGACAGATTTTGCTCATGGGATTGTTGTCAAGGTGTGGAGACAGATTCCTGGTTCTTCCTGCTCTGCTGACTTCCTAGAATCCTCTGCCTGTACTTGAATGTAAATTATGAATATAATTATGAAATAGGTTCATAGGAAGCGGTGGCCAACTTAATGGCAAGAATGTGATCAGGTTCACTGGAACTACCTGATTGTGGTACTCAATTCCATCTCTTTGCTTCTTCCTCACAAGTTAATTAATTGGCCCAGGTTTGGCATTTATAATTTTTTTTTCATTTAAAGCAGTTTTTCCACATAAGTATGAATCCTAGTAAAATATACTTCTTAGACTTGAGTGTTTTAAACTCAATTGGTTATCCACATTGAGGACAATAAAATCAGATTCTCACCTTAGATTATATACAAAAATCAATCTCTTCACTCGTCAACCCAGGCATTCCGACTTCTGCTTTGACTATTTTATAAAATCTGATAGAGACAAAATTTTCACTGACCTTCATTCTGTTAAATCAAATCCAATGGCCATTTTCCTCTCAATATTCCTATTCAGCCTTTCAGCACTATTCATCATAGCAAATGATTTCTTCTTCTCAAAATAGTCTCCCCCTTTGGCTTCTGTGATATTGTACTCTCCTGATTTTTATTCTCCCCCTGTAGCTTTGCTGCTCAGTCTTTTCCTTAGCACTTACTCTTCTACTTGGTCTGCACATTTTAGAATTCCTCAGTGCTCAATCCTTTATGTTTTTATACTTTCTCTGTAGATAATCTTATCCGTATCCATATATTTACCGACAGCTACATGGTGATGACTTCTAAGTTTGCACCTTGAAATTTGTGCCTTGGACCTCAAAATCCATTTGAATCCACATATAACTGTGGCATCAAGTACACAGGCTCTTCAAAAATTAATATTATTGCAACTAAACTCATAACATCTTGTGACAATGCTCCTCTCACAGTGTTCCTTCATCTCAACAATCCATGTAGAGGTCCAAGTCCCAATCCTAGAAGTTTTATTATACTCTGTGTGCTCCCCACTTACTACACTAAATTCATGCAATTTCTTCATGTTGAGTTTTTTAAAAAATTTTTTTAGTGGTAGATGGACACAATATCTTTATTTTTATTTATTTATTTTTATGTGGTGCTGAGGATCAATCCCAGGGCCTCATGCATGTGAGGCAAGCGCTCTACTGCTGAGCTACAACCCCAGGCCTCATGTTGAACTTTGAAGATGGATCTAAAATCCTCTGCTTTTCACTGTCTCTACTGATATCACATTGGTCCATATTATCTGCAACCGTGGTCTGGTGTACAGTAACAGCCTCTGGATGGATTTTTACTCTTCTCCTCCAACATGGTCTCTGCCAATCAGCCTCTGAAGTCTCTCTCTAAAAACATAAATGATATTACCTTGCTTAATACAAAATCCATACTCCTGCCAGGCATGGTGGTACACTCCCATAATACCAGCGGCTTGGGAGGCTGAGGCAGGAGGATTGAGAGTTAAAGCCAGGCTCAGCGATTTAGCAAGACCCTAAGTAACTCAGCAAGACCCTTTCTAAATAAAATATAAAAATGGGATAGGGATGTGGTTCAGTGGTTAAGTGCCCCTGGGTTCAATCCCCAGTACCAAACAAACAAACAAACAGAAAACAAAACCCCCATACTCCTCCTCCTCACAACAAATGGGGTCTTCCTTTTCCTGCTTACTTCCCCATTTTCCTCTGAGCCATGAGAACTTTTCCTCAGAATGCTTCAAAAACACTCATATTCTTCCTGTTCTTGGAAGAGGTGAAGCTTATATTTCACAGTGAACCCCAGCTATGCATAAATATAACACACTAATTAAAAGATATAGAAGCCGGTGCACTAGCGCATGCCTGTAATCCTAAGGGCTCGGGAGGCTGAGGCAGGAGAATTTTGAGTTCAAAGCCAGCCTCAGCAAAAGCAAGGCCCTAAGCAACTCAGTGAGACCCTGTGTCTAAATAAAATACAAAAAGGACAAGGGATGTGGCTCAGTGGTCAAATGCCCCTGAGTTGAATCCCTGGTGGTCACACTGTCTCCTCCTCCTCTTTTGTCTGTGTAGGATCCCTTTGCCTTTTTTCACATAAGAGTACTTATGGTGGCATTTAGGGTCCATCCAGTTAATTTAGGGTAACCTGAACTCAAGTTCCTTTATTACTCTACACCACCAATCCCAAAAAGCCAAGAGACCAATGTTCTTTCTGATATGTGGATGCTAACCCATAATAAGGGGGGAGGGAAAAATAGAAGTTCACTGGATTAAAGGGGAATGAAGGGAAAGGAAGGGGGATGGGAATAGGAAAGACAGTGGAATGAATCAGACAGAACTTTCCCATGTTCATATAGGAATACACACCAGTGAAACTCCAGATCACATCAAACCACAGAAAGGGCTCTTCCTTAGAAGAAGTTATACTCTATGTATGTGTTAGATGTCAAAATACAGATTCAGAATACGTTTTTTCCACATAAATTTTGTGTTTATTTTTTACTTACTGGTTTATTGGCAGTTTTTCTTAGACCGGTGCTAATGAATAGAAATGCAATAAGAAATACATATAAAACTTTTAATTTTCTGGGAGCCACAATAGAAAGTGAAAAGAGACGTCTAAAATTAACTATGATGGTATGTTTTGTTTAATCAGTGTCACCAAAATCTTTTCATCGCAATATGAAAACAATATGAAAATTATTACTGAGATGTTTTACATTTTTTGGCATAAAGTCTTCTTTCTTTGGTGTGTATTTTATAGTCACAGATTTGAGTTGGTCACATTTCAAGGGCTCAATAGCCACAAATATCTAGTGACTACTAAACTATCTAGTGACTACTAAACTTAATGAGCACATGGTAGATATATAAGATATGTGTATTTTGCTTTAAGGCCAATACAATGCTTGCAAAGAATATATATATATAGTTATATATAGTTATTTTATGTTATACATTATATATATACATACAAATGTACATAAGTGTATATATTTTACATACATATATATTTACATATATGTTTGTATATTATTTTGTGAATAAGAGGCCAGCAAAATGTCATTCCCAACATATCGTAAACCTTTTTAATATCAATGTACATATATATTTGTAGACTCATGTGTATCTGAATTTAACTGTAACTAGAAAATTAAGTGTTTGTGATCATGAAACATCACTGGATGATAAATTTCACAAGTTTGTCTTCTATTATATCAGAATATCTTATTTGCATTTTAGGGGCATTTGTGAATGTTCAATATTCTGAGATTTGGTGAAATGGATCTTAATACATATTTATTATGATGTTTTCTTCAGTTATGGTGAATTCAATTAGAGAGAATTACTGTGGAATTCATCCTCTTAAATATTTATTGTCACATAATATTTTAGATTTGAGCAACGGGGAAATAACACAGAAGCTTAAAGAAAAATTAGAAGACTAATGAGATTCAATCTTTAATGGTTTATGCATAATTTTGAATTGACTAATGCCAGGCAACACATGCATATTCAATTAAAAATATTAACAGTTATTGAGGGAAAATTTTTAGTTAATAATAAAATAAAATAAAAAGCCTCTTTAATCACTGGAAGAATCCTCAGAAGTGAAAAGAAAACTCTACATCAACTTAAACATTTCAGGACAACCAATTTCACTAATTTAAAACAACTTCCAGTGCTAAGGATCCAAGCAAATGAGCTATTTTCTTTGAAAATTCTGATTCATCTTGGGAGCATTAAAATTAATACAACTTATGATCTTGAATTCTATTCATTTGTGAATGTGTTTTCTGTAAGTACACATAATTGGGGTTGGGATCTGACAGCCCCTCATATATAACCACCATGAATACACATTGAGTTTTACACTATTAATATTTCAGGGGATTCGATTCATAATTATAGAAATCGAACACACTCATGAATGCACTAATGTAAAAAATCTTATTGCAAGCAAGTGCAGTGCCCTGTCTTCATACAGCATTAGGATTAAAAGTACTAAGCCAATATTTCAATCCAAGGCCTGGTTCTTTTCCCTAGAGCTCTGGAGTGGGGAAGGTGATAGTGTAATGCCAGATTCGTGGGACCCCAATAGACCTCCAGGAGCCGAATCCCATGCAATCACACAAGAGTCTTTATTGCAGCTCGAGCCTGGACTCACAACCATTTCCGACTCAGTGGTTCCAGGGAGTGAGTCCTGGTCCTTTGTTCAGTGAGATTTTATAGGTTTTGGGGAGATACTCTATGCATCACAACATCACACAGCAAATCTTTCCATACCGTGGGAAAGTCAAACAACAACTCTTAACATTGATTAGCACATTCACTGGCGGGAACAAGTTGGGTAGGGGGTTATTGGTTAGTACAAGAGGGGATTTGTTTGAACTGATTAGTTTAAGCCATGAGGGGCGTACATGCTAAACTACATGGTTTATCAACCATCATAAACTACTTTGGTGTTCATCTGGCATCCCAAGTATTTTTCCTGTCTCCTGCTGATTGGTGGTTGCTAGGGAGTTGCTATGGGTCCTCACCTAGCCTGACTGAGTCAGGGACACCTGGCGCCACAGATCTCTCCTGTTATTTGCAGACAAAGGACTCGGCAGGGTGGGTATGTGCCTAGGAGTGCTCTGTGGGTTTTTCCAAGGACAAGGGTCACCCTCCTTCCCTCTGGACAGGACTTGAGTTAGAAACTATTTTAAAAAATGGAGACACATCAGTCTCTCAATAGGAGATGCAGCGGAAGGGAGGTGGGAAGGGCCAGGGTGGTCTTACACTGTAGTCACATTTTGTAAGATGAGAGCTGGTCATTGCTTCCTACCCAAGAAACGGGTTCTCAAGATTGAGGCTCACCAGATATTTGTCTGGGCATGCTCATTTGCTTTCTCCCAAGTTGACTCTTCCTGGTCTATGTCCTTGATACTTTTTTCCTGGAGGCACAGCCTGGCTCAAATTCTGAGTCTGTCCTGGAAAAGGCAGGGGAATACTCAACACCTCAGTTCTACCAGTCAGTGGTGTCTCAGTTTGCCCAGGGGACGCTCCATGGTTGGATGAGGCCACTTGCCATGGGACTGTCCTTAGCTGACCTGTTTAGAGCTCTGCTTCCCTGTGGGGAATCTCAGCTCCTGCCTTTGTTAGTCCTTTATTCCTGGAGGTGGATATTGCCTTTCAATTAAAACGACAACAAAAACCTTAGACCCATTTCTCTAAGATGTAACTGATGACTGTTGGTTTTTGAGTGTATGATTTTTATAAGATTCTATTATTAGAATTGGCTTTCTGTGATTTATGAAAGTCACTATTTTTTTTTTTGATACTGGGAATTGAACCCAGGGGAGCTTAACCACTGAGCCACACCCCCTGCCCCCTTTCACATTTTATTTAGACACAAGGTCTGGATGAGTTGCTTAAAGGTCCTCACTAAGTTGCTCAGGGTGGCTTTGAACTTGTGAATAGCTTCCTGAATCGCTGGGTTTATAGACGTGCCCCACCTCCCCCAGGTATGAAAATCACTTCTGAAAACCTCAAGAAAGTATGAAGTAGGCAGTGACTGCTTTAAGAATCGTACACGTTTCTGAGTAATAAGCACAAAATTTAATAGATGTCATGTATTTTGAACTTAGTATAATGCTTAAGAATGTTTAGAAGAGTTAAATGTGTGTGTGTGAAGAATTGTGACTAAAAGAATTTTAGGTATTTTTCAGTATTTACATATGTAATCAGGGATTTAAATGTTTAAAGAACTGTAAAATGGCTTAATTTGGGGAACTTATGAGAATATGCAAAAGAAGTGCTAATAAATCATTGGAGTCCAGATCAAATACATCGAGAATCAAAAATGAAAATCCATCACACTGAAGGAAAACATCTATGAAGAAAGAAAGTGGAAATGAGAAGAGAAAAACTCCTTAGGACCAAAGAAATAGAATGTATTTAGGTGATCATGTAATCACATAGAACATAATACACTGATATAATCATATGATTGTATTATCTAGTATATACACATAGTTTGGTATACATTATAATATGTACTTTAATATCATATGGAATATGTTATAATGAATGTGAGTCCTGAAATATATGTAGGTCATCATTGCATATCACATTTACCTAGCAGGCCACTGGATACAAATATACCTCCAAAATCAAGAAAACATAGTTTCCCATATAGTTAGCTATATCATTTCTCAGAAGTACTGGTATTTCAGTACAATTCAAAATGGGACAGTATTATTCACAGTTTCCACGTATAGAATTTTGACTTTGTTTATGCTTTTAAAAATCCATGAGTGTGTACAATTCAAAAGCTTGATCATTTGACTCAGATTCTGTATCTATTTTTTAAGTTATTCTTTATATTTATATATTTTTATATATATATATATATATATCTTTATTTAATTTATTTATTTATATGTGGTGCTGAGGATCAAACCCAGCACCTTGCATGTACTAGGCAAGCACTCTACCAGTGAGCCACAAACTCAGCCCTCAGATTCTGTATCTAAGAAACATTTGGTATTCAATTATGCTAACAATAAACTTTATGAATATGCTAATAAAATGCATATATTTTATTAATAATAATTAGGATCGGAAAGAATAATGAGCATTATGACAGGTCAGATGAATTTCCACAAATAACATCTGGTCTTTGGTGTTAAGATGTAAATGCTTTATGATTAAGAAGCTCATGACAGCCAGTTAAAATATGTGTATCATGTTCATTTCCATTCCTTCACCTAAGCACTCCCACAAACTTAGGTATCTGTGGTATATGACATCTGTGGGAAGTAGGTTCAAACTGTCAGGACTTTTTCATATACTCTGCTGACTGCTCCAGACTTGGAATAATCCTATAGCATCTGCTTTTAGGATCCATCTGCTTGCTGTCCAATTCCTTTGTATTTGCTGACCATTCCTTTTTCTGATAATCTGTATTAAATTAGAGAATTAGACAAAGGGAAAAATACTTGAGCTTCCCACAGATTCACTTCCTATCCTTCACTGAATTTCCAAGGTAGCAATTGAGACTCTTTCCATAGATCTCAAAGTAAATTGCAAAATTCTCAAGCTTTTAAGTCCCATTTCATTTTCATTCATTTTAATATAGAGTGCAGCGTGGAGTTCTTTAAGAAGAGGAAAGGGTATTGTGGAGCCAAATAACCACTGCACCGGTGTTACGGAGGCGTTATGGTGCCCCAGAGGCTTGATTCATCAGTATTGGCAGTTTGGCGAATGTATCCCATAGTACAATGGTTCAATACATTTATTTTGAGAAATGGGAATGGATGAACTACTTTTCTTCTTGTTTATGTCTCTCCTAGTTGGTCCAGTCACGAGATGGGAACACAGAACTCAAATGTTCTACCTTGGTTAACTTCCTTCCTTGGGTGGTTGCAGGCAGATTTAGAATGATTATAAAAGGGATCTTTAAACTTGATTTTTAAAAGTAAAATATAGTTTGTGCTTTAATATCTTTGCTCCGTTCCTCTAACCCTACCGGCTATCAACCCACACTGTATCCCTGGTTCTGTCCTTGAACTTCATTCAATCCCTGCTTTCCATTCAAGCCCAGATTCACTCCTTGTCCTGCCTCGTCTCTTAGTGAGGTGCTGGTCACTCAGGGATGGATGAGGGATGGAGTGTGGATTAGGGACAAAGTAGGGTGAAGGGCGAATTGAGGGTCTTTTAAAAGGTCATGGTTAGATATATATATTGCAAAAATTATTTATAATATTTAAAATGCTGTTTTTACAGTCCCTTCAATCAGCTTGGCACTCCCAGAACATCTGTGTCAAAATATCCTGCCACTTCACTAGACAAAAATGTCGTCTTTGACCATCAGTAATCTCAATGACTTTTTACCTAGAACATTGATGGGGGAGAGATTACTGGGGCTGTCAAAGCTTGTTTTACAAATTTATCAACAGAGATGGAGAAGAGAAAGAGTTTTTTAAATTTGTTACAGATTAATAGTATATTCCTATATTTCTTTTTCTGCGTGCGTTTGGCCTTTTATCTCATTATCTCTCTTCTACATGGACCTCTGGAAATTCTGCCAGTGGTTCTTTCTTTCTTTGTTTTTAGTACCAGGGATTGGACCCAGGGGTACTTAACCACTGAGCCACATCTCCACTTCGCCTTTTTTTTAAATTTAGAGACAGGGTCTCACTGAATTACTTAGGGTCTTGCTAAATTGCTGAGGCTGGCTTTGAACTTATGATCTTCCTGCTCTCCACCTCCCAAGTTGCTGGGATTTATGGGCACATGCCACATGTCCAACTCTGCCAATAGTTTCTGACTCATCAAAGACACTATCTCTAAGGGCATTTGCACACAGAAATTGGTTGGAAATTTTGTGTCATCAAGAGGCAGCTTTACACACTATGAAGGCATGAATATAAATATATGGATTCCATGTCACACAAAGATAAAATATGAGTTTGTGTGGGTGAGGAATGGGGTAGGTCATAGATCAAAGTCTCAAGAGGTAAAAAGACCCTGAGCGGTCCAAAAGCAGAGGCCTAAATTTGAGCTCAAATTCTTTTATAACATCTCCAACAAATGGTCAGACACAGCATGTGACCAGGAATGCCGCCCTCATATGGTATAATATTCCATTTCCAGTTGATTCTAATTCAAGCTTTTCCTTAATTAGAGCTGAAATCTGCCTTCCAGGTCCCTCTCCTTCTATTCCAAGTGTAATCCTCTGCAAACACAGACTGAGATTATCCCATCTTCCCCCGGACCACTTTTCAAATATTTCATGACCGTCTTAACTGAGCTCTAACTTTTGATTTAAATGAAGTCTTACCTTTAAAGTGTGACACTGAGGGGTAGATCAGAAATGATAGAATCTTGGCATTGATCAATCAAATGCCATGGTGTGACTTTTCTCAAAATTTACCACCTTATCCATCACAGTACGGTGCTGCTTGAGATCAGGTGATTATTTACAAAATCCCTGATGTGTGCAGATTCTCAGGACTTGGAGTTGCATTTATAACCAAACATACTGGCAGATGAAAGGGTTTTCAAACAATAAACTAACCTTCAGGAAACACCCTGTGGGTCCAGATAATATAAGGTTTTTGAAAGGTAGATTTTAAATATATTATTCTGATATCTTTTTTTAAACTCTATTTTATCTATTTATTTTTATGTGGTGCTGAGGATTGAACCCAGGGCCCTGCAGAACCCAGAGGCGAGCGCTCTACCACTGAGCCACCATCCCAGCCTTTATTCTGATATCTTAAAATAATCTATAAATTGGCAAATACTTAAATGTGTATTATTTAAATATTTTTAGCTTAATCATAATTTTATACTAAGATAATTGGAATATTTTCTTTTTTAATAGGAAACATTTAATTAAAATAGACTTTCACCTGGGCATATAGCAAACACATATAATCCCAGCAGTTTAGAAAGCTGAAGCAGGAGGATTGCAAGTTCAAAGCCAGCCTCAGCAACTTAGTGAGGACCCAAACAACTTAGTGATACCCTGCTTTAAAATAAAAAAATAGAAGGGCTGGGGATGTGGCCCAGTTTTTAAGCACCTCTGGGTTCAATCCCCAGTACCAAAAATAAATGAATAAGTAAATAAATAAATACACAAATACACTTCCATTCTATGCTCTAGATGTTTTTATCAATATTCTTTTCCTGAAACTTCTCTATTTTTTGCCTATTTTCTTATCTGAGATAAAATTCTAAGGCTTTGCCTCCATCTCTTATGTTTTAATGCAGAGATTAAAGTAATCCTTTTTGAAATTATGATGACAGTAGGCCATGCTGAAATATTTATCAAACATATTCATAATCTCTTTATTATGTGACTCTTTTATCTAATAACTAAAACTTGTTTTAGACAGAAAAGGATGGGATTAATTTTTCTTGTGAAGAAAAAATGAGAAGAAAAAATAAATAATTTATTACTGCACTGTGGGTTTTTAAACTTAGTAAAGAATAGCAATGAAAATAATTATAAGAAAGTTGGAGAATTTCCATATTTTTAGATGGTGAACTGAAAATGTTTTCTTTTTAAGGATGAGTGAATTTCTTCTGTATATTGAACAGAAATTTTACACCTTGAAGAGTGGGGGATGTTTTTCAGAGTTGGATCTCTTGTAAGGTATAAAGTTCTTAAGAACATTTAACATCTTCATTCATTTATTGATCATTTCTTCATTATCATATCATTCTTCACTTATCATTTCTTTTATTTTAATTGGATGATAACATGTTTTTTATTTGTTCTTTTTAGTTATACATGGCAGTAGAATGTATTTTGGGAAATCATATATACATAGAGTATGACTTATTCTATTGAGGACCCCACTCTTGTGATTGAACAGGATGCAGAGTTACCCTGGTTGTGTATTCAATTACAAGGCTAGGAAAGCTATGTCTGATTCATTCTATTATCTTTCCTATTCCCTTCCCACATCTCTTTCCTTCATTTCCCTTTGTCAAATAACATTATTTTATGATGCCACCTTTGTCTCTGGATACCTTTTTCTTATATCTGTATAACTTATAATTTCCTTGGGGCAGGGTCTGTGTTGTTCCTGTTTGTATTATCTATAAAGCAGATAGACACTCAATGTAATTTCCAGTTCCTCGGACTCTTGATATTGCTACTGAGTACCATTTTCATGTTGCTAAAAATCTGTGCCCTAAATAATTCTCAAATATAGATTTGCATTACAATGCTAATTGATTTAATTTTCAAGGAGTTTGAAAAGACATTTCAGAATTCTGTAGGGCCCTGCAAAGAAGAATGTGTTAGTCATAGGGTTGTTTTTTTGATTGGTGAACAATTAAACCATGGGGAGGAACAATGTTGAATACCAAAGCCATAAAATGTGACCAATGGGTCTGAGAGTATAGGCAGAGCATAATGTATTTTCTTCAGCTCCCAAGCTAAGTGAAAAAGAAATTTGAATTCATATCCTACCTGTGATTTTATAAGCCTTGCAAAACCATTTTTCAATTTGGCATTATTAGCAGCCTAATTGGAAGCCACAGCGTTTGCCGACCAGATCCGATGAATTGAAAATCAGAACGAATGGATTTTAAGATAGCAACATATAAGCAGAGCCGCTTTACAGAAATGACACCAATAAATGACAGAGTTGCTATTCTAAAAAATACTTGGAAGCAATGAAATGGATTTATTCATGACAATGATGGTTATTTCTTTTTCTAATCTAGATTAATTGATAGAGAGCAGGTTTAAGGAAGTAGGAAAGTTTTAATTCAATGACATCAAACGACAAACATCATTGAACTTGATCTTTATCATAATGGATATAATTTTAGGTTTTAAGTAATACAATGCAGGCTGTTCATGAAAGGATACTTTATTGGCAGCAGATATAACTCTGCAGGGGGCTAAAACAGTACAGAGCTGTACAATCCAATTGAGTATCGATTGGAGAACAGCCTCAGATAGATTTCTGCCACTCTATAGGAATACAGAAAATGCAGATTTTTCAAGAATGATTTGAAAACTCTGAATCAGTGGAAGTACTGACAGCTCCAAACATTGCTACAATGGATTTTCTACCTGAAACTTTGATGGCTCCTTAGTTATTTCCCAGATATATCTTTTGCCCAAAGAGAAAAGAGGCTCTGTTCCATTTATGATGTAAAGGAAACAGTCAAGTCAAAATTGTACATGTTAAAGAAATGTGAGTGTGGGTGAGTAAGTAGATCATGGAATAATTTAGAAAAGTTGTTCCTGCGATTCTGAAACCTGAGGTGTGAAGTCCCATGGAAAAGACCGTAAGATACAAGATTTCCTGCTGTCCTGGGATTGACATGTTGGGGGTGGCGGCGGTGGTGAGATGACAATGAACTAATAATAAATTATATGGTGATTTATTTATTTATTTACTATTGGTTCTTTTTATCCATGATAGCAGAATCCATTTTGATATAATTATACAAACACGGGCTATATCTTATTTTATTAGGATCCCATTCTTATTGGGATTCACTGTGCTATTTTCATGTATGTACATGGGAAAATCACGTCAGATTCATTCCACTGTCTTTCCTTTTCTTATCCCCCCTTCCTTCCCTCCATTCACCATTGTCTAATCACTGAACTTCTATTCTTCCCTTAATCCCTTCCCCCTTATTGTGGGTTAGCTCCCACATATCACAGAAAGCATTTTACCTTTGGCTTTGGGGAGTGGCTTATTTCTCTTAGCATGATAGTCTCCAGATCCATTCATTTGCTGGCAAAAGTAAAAAAGTCATTCTTTTTTATGGATGAGTAATACTCCAATGTGTATATGTATGACATTTCTTTATCCATTCATCTATTGAAGGGCATGTAGGTTGGTTCCATAGCTTGGCTCTTGTGAATTGAGCTGCTATAGACATTGATGTGGCTGTGTCCCTGTAATATTCTGGTTTTAAGTCATTTGGATATGTAATAAGGAGTGAGATAACTGGGTCAAATGGTGATTCCATTCCAAGTTTTCTGAGGAATCTCCATACTATTTTCTAGAGTGGTTGCACCAATTTGCAGTCCCACCAGTAATGTATGAGTGAACCTTTTCTCCCACATCCCCGTCAACATTTATCATTACTTGTCTTCTTGATAATTGCCAATCTGACTAGAGTGAGATAACATCTCAGTGCAGTTTTAATTTGCATTTCTTTAATTGCTAGAAAAGTTGAACATTTTTTTTTCATGTATTTGTTGACCATTTATTTTTCTTCTTCTGTGAAGTGTCTGTTTGGTTTCTTTGCCCATTTATTGCTTGGGTTATTTGTTTTTTTGTGTTTTATTGATGTTAAGGTTTTTGAGATATTAATTCTGTATCTGAGGTACAGGTGGCAAAGATTTTCTCCCTCTCTGGAGACTCTTCCTTTATACTCTTGATTGTTTCCTTTGTTATGAGGAAGATTTTTAATTTGTTGCCATCCCACTTATTTCTTATTGATTGTTACTTCTTGTGCTTGAAGAGTCAGTTCCTGAGCTGATCTGTTGGAGTGTTGGGCATACATGTTCTTCTAGCATGTGCAGGGTTATGGAAATAGAAAATGCAGTTATGAATTCATTTGGAAAAATAAGAGGCCCAGAATAACCAAAGCAGTCCTTAGCACGAAAACCAAAGCAGGAGTTATCACAATACCAGAACTAACATGATACCTAACATTATAGAGCTCTAGGTACAAAAACGGCATGGTGTTGGCATCAAAAGAGGCAAGAAGACCAGTGCAGCAGAATAGACACCCAGAAACAAACCCACGAAAATACAATGACCCCTTAGTAGACAAAGGCATCAAAAAGCATAGATTGGAGAAAAGATAGTCTTTTCAACAAATGGTGCTGGGAAATCTGGAAATCCATATGTGGAAGAGTGAAGTTTAACTGCTGTCTCCCACCCTGAGTTACCTAGTTATTTATAGGGGAAAAGTGAAGTGGCCAAGATTAAGGAGGGAAGACAGAGAGCAAGGAGGGCGTCTGGAGGGCAGCAGGAGGACTATGCTGGTCGCTGTGTTAAATGGAGTGGCCACGGAAGGCTGGACTGAGGCAGGGGTTGGGGTTCACTTTGGAGAACTGTAAGGTCAGAGTCAAGTGGATCAGAGGGAAAGAGAAGAGGGAAGGCGACAGGTAACAAAGCCACGGAGAGAAGGGGCCTGGCTGATCACATTTGGGTTGTCTCACGGCCCATTTAGCATCTTTGGCTTCCATTATGAGGGGGATGGGATGCCACTGAAAGATCTGGAGCAGAGGATTTTAAGATTGAGAGCTCAGTCTCATTTTTTCAGTTAGTGCTGTGGGCTGAATTATGCCACCCCCATTCATTTGCTGAAATTTTAGCCTTCAATGTGACTGGGTTTGGAGATAAGACTTTTAGGAGGTAATTAATGTTAAGTGAGGTCATACGAGTGGGCGAGTGGGGTCTTAACACAGTAGGATTTTTTTTTTTTTTGGTACTAGGGATTGAACTAACGGTCACTTGACTACTGAGCCACATCCCCAGCCCTATTTTGTATTTTATTTAGAGACAGAGTCTCACTGAGTTGCTTAGGGCATCTCTTTTGCTGAGGCTGGCTTTGAACTCGCCATCCTCCTGCTTCAGCCTCCTGAGCCACTGAGATCCCAGTAGGATTTTTGATCTTATAAGAAGAAAACAAATTCTCTCTTTTTCTACCACCCATTTTTCTTTCTTTTTTCTTTTTCTCTCCCTTCTCCTTTTTCTCATTCATTTTCTTCTTCCTCTTTCCCCCTTTCAATTTCTTTCTTTTCCATTTATTTTTCTCTCTTTACCTTTTTTCCTTTCTCTGCCTCTACCCCACCCTGTTATTATGTGAGAACATGAGAAGGTGACTATCTGTAAGCCAGTAGGAAAGGTCTTACTAGGAAACAAATTGGTCAGACTCCTGAATCTCAGACTTCCTAGCCTCCAGAATTGTGAGACAAGAATCTTTTGTTGTTTAAGTCCCTTAGTCTAGGGAATTTCATTATGGCAGACCACATGCACAGTATAAAAAATCTAAACTGCAAGTGGTAAAGCACAGTTCAGATTTTCTATACTGTGTTTATATATATATATATATATATATGTATATGAGTGTGTATGTGTGTGTGTGTGTGTGTGATGCCTGGGTTTTATGACTCTCCTTTGTATGTGTAGTGAGATGAAATCAATTGTTTTTTTCTTAAACTAAATGTTAGCTTATTTATTCTGCCTTCTAAAGCAGAATAGCTGTTAGAAAATAAATCTTCATATAGCTTGTTTCAATTTTTGGAGGGCATACAGGAACTTGTCAGGCACTTAATTCTGAAGCATTTTATTTTTAAAAGACTGCAGGGAAGTCCGGCTTTCTTCTTTGTACTATATTTCAGCCATTATTGGTTAAGTGGGTTTTAATAGGCCATCCTGGAAGCATTTGTTGTATTATTTCTATGAAAAAAATGCAATCTGATTCCTAAATCATTGACTTCCATGTGAGCTTTAGGAACACAATCCATTAGCACTCTGGAAATTGCCTATCAAATCGGCAACAAACAGGTAGATTTGGTAACAATCAACCTTCAGTAGACCGAATGGTTATCAGTGAGTTTTTCAAATAGGACAATCTTATTCATGCCTCTGAAATGCCTCTGGGGGTTTGGTTTACAATCTTTGGACTATTTCTTGGTTGGATTTGAAATTCAGACTGCTTCAGAGATTTCATCTGCAATTAAACAATCAGGGTAGGGCTCAATCCATACAAGTTAAGAATAGAGAAAGTTCCCCCTGTTTCCTCACCTGATATGTTCCCTCTGTGAAGAAATTTCTGGTGCCTTTTCTCAAGAGGTACTGAGGTGGAGGTCTAACCTCCTAGGAGGTGGGTAACAACTTTTGGAATGAGCGTTCTAGCACTGCAGAGAAGAAATGTTGCAAAGCTATAAGAAGCAGATGTTCTGCAACCGGGCAGAGTATCTCACCTCTGCAAATGATCAGCCATGGGACTTGGAGCAGTGTCCTTCTTCTCTTAAACCCAGTCGTTCACTTCAACATTAGAATTCTACCTACTTGATTTGAGCTGAATGAGGATCAAATAAAGTAATATTTGTAGTACCTGATATTTACCAATACCTGCTACTTATTGGGTAGGGTGGATGAATGGCAAAAATGACCATGATTTGATACCCTTTCCTGTATCCACACCTTTTGAAATATGACTTTAGAGTTTCTCCCCTCAAGGGATACAATCTATTTTCTCATCCTTTGAATCTGAAACTTTGGACTTCTGACTCATCTTGATGTGTTATGGTGGCTCCAAGCTTCTACTTCAAGAGTCTTTACATTCTTCTCCTCCTCTCTTAGAACTGTGTGCCTGTGTTGCAAATGAACTTGAGCTGTATTGCTGAAGGATGAGACGGCATGTGGAACAATCTGAATCGTCTCATCTGAGTCCACCCCAGATCAACTGGACCACTGGTAACTCATCGGTGATGGCAGAGAGAGGGTGATGAACTTGACCCAGGTCAGTAAAACTGCACAGCCCATCCAAAGACTCGTGGGTTGACTGACTGAGCCCAAAATATAACACCACTGAACACCATCAAAAAAATCCATGTTGGTGTTCGTTATTATTATCCCTTTTTGAGGTACAACTGATATACCATAAGAGTGTCTTTTAGTCAGATTTTCTTTTGTTGCCGAGACCCAAGAACCTGACAAGAACAAATTAAAGAAGGAATAGTTTATTGGGGGGCTCACAGTTTCCAAGGTCTCAGTCCAGACAGTGGCTCCATTCCCTGGGGCTCAACGTGAGGCTGGACATCATGGCGGAAGGGTATGGTGGAGGAAAGTGGATCAAGACATCACACCAGGAAGCAGAGAGAGACTAAGCTCAGCTCACCAAATATATACTCCAAAGGCATGCCTTCAGTTACCCAGCTCTTCCAGCCACACTCCACCCGCCTTCAGTTACCACTCGATTAATGCCTATCAGGGGCTTAATTCACGGACTGGGTTAAGACCCTCATAAACCTACCTTTTCACCTCTAGGCCTTCTTGCATCGTCTCACATATGAACTTTTGGGTGACACCTCAGATCCAAATCATAACAGTGTACGTATTTGAAATATATAATTTGATGACTTTAATATCTGTGGTGATGAAGAGGATGTCTATACCAATTAAGCCATCACCACAATCAAGCTAAGGTAGCCGTCACTCCTCAAAGTTTCCTGTGCCCCTTTGTAATTGCTTCCCACCATCCCACTTTCCCAGCCCATGGCGTCTCTGACCTGATTTCTATTACTTTAGATCAGCATGTACTTTCTAGAATTACATATAAATGGAATCAATCATACAGTTGGCATTCTTTGCTGTCTGTCCTTTGACTCAGCGTAAATATTTTAAAATTTGTTCATGTTGTTCTGTGTAAACCGCTGAGTAGCATTCCATATTATGGACCTACCAAAAATAAGTTTTATTTATTTTTTAATAGACATTTGGGATGTCAGGTTCACTCAATATTATCATAAATAATATTTCCATTCTCTTTAAGTGAAATTTATGTTATAAATTATAAGTGTGTTTTAAAGTTGTACATTGAATAACATTCCACTAACAAATGCCAGTTTTATTTTAATGACACTAACTCATTCTTAGTTCATACAGAAAAATAAGTCAACATGAATAATAAATAAAATTTTGGATCAATGAAGACTAGCCTATCAACTCTGTATTCACAGAAAAAGAAATGACAATGTCTTTCAAGTGAATATTGAACTTTTAAACTATACTCCTAATAAAATTGAAGTAAAAATTAAAATGTTTTTATCCATAAGTTTTCATCAGTGACATTGGTCAAAACTGAAATTTTGAAAAAAAGGAAGAAGTGCCAGAGATCAAGGAAGTGAAGAAAAAGGAGGAACAAATTTGTAACTACTCCCCAGGCAGCACATTCAGCAACCCATTCCATTTTCTAAAATTCACTTACCTGTGGCCAGAAATTCCAACCCTCAGACCTGCCACATTTACGACACACAGTTTCTTGCATATGTTTTCAGAAATATCCCATGCATGTACTTGCATATACAAAACCATTCTTCTTTGCCTTTTATTTATTTATTTTATGATGTAGCTTTGCACAAGGCTCTGGTCAATTCCCAGTACTGCAAAAACAAACAAAATGAACTTAACAACAACAATAAATATATCTTGCACATCTTTCCTGTTTATATTTTTCTTTCCTTTTTTTTTTCTTTTCTGTGCTGCTGGGCAGTGAACCCAGGGACTTGCACATGCCAGGTAAGCTCTCTATCACTGATCTACCTCCGGTTCCAGATCTTTCCTTTTTAATTGCTTCCTACTTTCTGTTGTATGGATTTGGCCACATATGCTAAGGTTGACCAAGTATGTCCTGGAGACGGAGATCTAGCCTGTGCCCCATTGGCGTGGGGCTGTGAGAGCCAGGAGGAGGAATATATATTTAAGTATTTCACACAAGAAATGGATGGGGTGAGGTCTACCTCTTTTTTGCAATTGGTTCTCCACTAGAAAGTCCACTTTTTCTAAGTCACACAGAAGCACTTGATGGTAACCTGCTTCCATGTTCCACAGAATGCCTCTTATCAATAGGTAAATTTTTTTCTATCCCCCTTGGTACAACCAACACCATAGTGATTTTTTGTTTTTCAAGTGGCACGGATTGAACCCAGAACCTCTCACATACCACTGAGCTACACGCCCAGTCCAGCCTTGAGGTATTTTTAATGCTGAGTGACACAGATTAACATGGAGTATCTTTGCCAACAGGGTCTGAGTTATTTTCTGGCCTTAACAGGCTACAGTCTGGCCACATACCATTCTTTTTTAGTATTCTCAGACTTCCTGCTAGCCTCTGAAGCAGTTTCACAGGTCTAAGATCAATTGCCTAAGTTTCAGAGCTGCCCTTAACTTTGGCAGTGGCACAGGAAATCGTGCCTGCACCGACACATGTCTCTCCATATGTCTCAAACAGAAAAATTAATAAAAGGAGAGGGGTGCGGAAAAAGCCTGACACATGCAACATGGGCGCCTTGGAAAGGAAACTGCATTTATTGGCAAGGAGATGAAGACAAGGAGGAAAGCAGGGCTACCATCTGTATCTCCTTTCTGAAGTGAAGCTGGAGAGCACTCCCCGACGCTGCTGCCGGACAGAAGAGTCAAGGCCCGGGAGGAAGAAGGCCTCCAGGGCTTGGGAAATTGCAGTTAAATTCAATGTCAAAATCCTTTCCCCTGAATCGCAGGGCTGCCCTGCTTTAATTGGTGTCACTGAATCTCCCTCCTTTTCTTGCCACAGCTGGTCCCCTTTCCGCTTCAGGGAAGAGTGCTCACCAGCCTCTACCTGTTTTGTTTGTGGCACGTGGAACTTAAAAAAAATTGTGCTAGAATAGATAACATGACATTTATCATTTGAGCCATTTTAAGGGTACAGTTCAGTGGTGTTAAGTACACTCACATTTGTTATGGTTTGGATGTGAGGTGTCCCCCAAAAGCTCTTGTTTTTTTCTCTTTATTTATTTATTTTTATTATTAGTTGTTCAAAACATTACATAGCTCTTGACATATCATATTTTCCCCCAAAAGCTCTTGTGTGGTTAGGGAGCCTTAACCTAATCAGTGCATTAATCCCTTAACAGGATTAACTGGGTGGTAACTGGAGGCAGGTGGGTGTGGCTGGAGGAGGGGGCATTGGGGGCGTGGCTTTGGGGTCTCTATTTGTCTCTGGAGAGTGGAGTCTCTCTCTGCTTCCTGATCACCATGTGAGCTGCTTCCCTCCACCACACTCTTCCTCCATGATGTCCTGCCTCCCCTCGAGCCCTGAGGAATGGAGCCTGCTGTCTATGGACTGAGACCTCTGAAACCCTGAGCCCCTAAATAAACCTTTTCTCCTATACAGGTGTTTTGGCTAGGTCTTTTAGTCATAGTCACAAAAAAGGTGACTAAAACAACATTGTTACACAGCTGTCACCAACAGTCATCTCTAGGACATTGCTCATCTTATAAAACTGAAAATCTATGCCCTTTAAAAAAATGCCTCCCAATTCCTCTCTCTCTCCTCATGTCCTAGTAACCACTACTCTACTTGAAAACTCTCTCTCTCTCTAAATTCGGCTATTGTATGTGAGTAATTCATTCAGGCAGAATCGTTTGAGTTTTTTATTTTTGTGATAGTCTTATTTCACTTATGGTAGTATCTCTAAAGTTCATCTGTGTACTATGTCCTACAATTCTCTTCCTTTTTAATGATGAATGACACTCTGTTGCATGTATTCATGACACTTTGTTCATTCATCTGTTGATGGGCATTTGGGTTGTTTCAGTCTTTTGGTGATTGTAAATGATGTTGTCATGACCATTGATATACAGGTACCTGAGTTCCTGTTCTCAATTCTTTGGGGGTATATACCTAGAAGTAGAATTGCTGGATCGTCCAGTAATGTGATGTTTAATATTTAAAGAACTGTCATACTGTGTTCCACAGTTGCTGTACCATTTTATGTTCCCATCAGCAATGTACAAGGGTTCCAATTTCTCCATATCTTTGCGTGACACATGTAACTTTTGATAATCACAGAAAAATACCTATTTCTTTGTTTGATAGTATGATACTTAGAGAACTAACAATTCTAGGAAACTAGCTATTCTTCTAAGCCCTTAGTTCAAAAATAGAATATATATATATATATATCCTATTAAATATATAATGCATGATATATACATACATTGTATATGTAACATATACAACTATATATAAATACATAACATCCGTCAAATATATATTCAAAAATACATCAGATAATGTATCTATCTATCAAAGGACTGATGCATGAATATTTAAAAATACACTCTCCTCCCCACACTTTTACTTCATTCCTTTCCTTCTTTGGACATTACTCCATCTCTGTGCTTCTTTTGAGCATCCAAACCCCATATAACAGCAATAAATAGTTCAATTTCAGCCTCCAGGCTCCTGAGAGAAATGTCTGTGCCTAATGGAGGACCCTTTACAATGTGGATTCTACTTGGCAGTTACTCGTTTTGTGAAAGGCAAATGAAGAAATATGCCATTGTTCCCAGGCAAGGATCAAATTTGCAAACCTGGTGGCAGATAGATTGCAATGAGACCTATAGCCAGGATAGAGAGAGAGGACTTGCCTTGGCAAGAGGGCCATGATGCCAACTGGCATCTGGCAAGTTCCATCACAACAAAGTCAGACTTCCTTAAATACCAATTGACACACATTCTGTGCTAAGAAATCAGGACATTTCTGCCATCGTAATAAATTCCATAACAATGGAAACTGGAGTGGGTCAGTCACAGCCTGTGACATGGGAGGAGGAGTGGCAGGACTCAAGCAAAACCAATAACAACAATAATAAAAGAGATCATCTATTGACCCCTAATTATGTGCAAAGTACTTAATAATAACTATTATTTTGTACCCTATTATTAGGTATACCAGATGCTGATGATAATGTAGACCCTTGGAATATATAATCTTGTTTAATCATTACCATGCAACTATCATATTAACTAGGTTCACCTCAGTTGTGCAACAGTAATAAATAACTCCCAAATCCCAGTGGTTGAGTGTATTAGGTGCTTATGTCTTGCTGACATAAAGACTGTTATGTTGGAGGTCCCCGATAACTCTGGAGGGCAACTCCACTCTGTGTTTCAGCTCAGAATTTCTAGCTGCTTCTATTGTATCACATTTCTGTATCAACACACCCTGCCATGATCCATTAAACCTAGGAAGAAAGATGTGGAATATCAAATACCTGTGACTAAATGTATCCACCTGGAAGGGACAGGTGTCAAAGCTGCTGACATCTTATTGGATAGAACAAGTCACGTGGCCAGGACTAACTATGAGAGGGTAGGGAAATGCAATCCTTTGGAAAGCCCAGAAGGAAAGGGACCAGATCTTGGAGACTATGCATGCCTCATTGGTAAGTACCTCTATTATCTTCATTTATAGATAATAAAACCAACACTCATCCAAGGCCACTCTGCGGCTCAGGTGGCTGGGTTTAGATGAAGGTGTGTCTAACTGCTCAGCCCAGGCTTTTCACCACACAAATGTTTGCCTCCCCCAGAGAAACCACATTGAGCTAAAGTAGACACAGTTTGCTACGTCAGGGTTAGTTGAGTATTTTCAACAATGTCTGAAAATGAGAATTAGAATTTAATATCACAATCCATTGAACCACACTGTGTGAAAATTAGGGTATTCCGGAGGAAAGGTGAAAGAGTGAGATTACGCTTAATTATGTTGAACTGCAGAGTAAAGTGTGTGGTTCTCTTTCCTGAAGATGACTATCTCGTCCTCAGCTAATCCCAAGGCCCTAGTTGATGGGAACAAACACCCTGAACGGAATGCTGTCCTGGATAAACCCAGTTTAGTGTGAACACATACACATTTTCACGAAGGACGGTTGAAATGCTAGGCAGGAGGAAGGAAATAAATTGATATTCAGAGCAAACACTGACCGTATCATCCGTGGGGTTAAAAATGCCTTTGTGTTTAATAAACAATCTTGATTGGCCCCTGTTGCCATAGGAGACTAAGGCCCCAGGGTTTAGATCAGCCCTGTCCAGTAGAAACCAGATGTGAGTCACATACTTGAATGTAAGAAGCAGCTGCCATAGACATGCTGGGACATGCTGGGACTCACTAAGTTGCTGGCCATAAGGAACATCAGCCATAGGCATGCTTAGTCATGTCTGGTTGCAACTGATAAGGAGCTCTAAGGGGCACTAGCCACAGGCACACTTAACAATGACTGGTTACAATCCATAGGGAGCACAGCTCCGTGAACATGCGCAAAGAACATGCCCTTTTGCAATTACATCATCTCACAGGATATAACCAATAAACGTTGACTTTCACTGGGTGAAACTAATCACCAACATACACCACCAACTTGGAACTATTTTTAAATCTCTTTTCCTGCTCCAAAGACATCAGTGAGCCTGGCCACCTTGCTGTCCATCCCCAGGTCGACTCCACCATTCCTGATGTCAAACCATTGGCTGGAGAGAACTGCTCTTTGGCTAAGAGAAGTTGCATGACATCGAAGGTATTTTGGGGCTTTGTGCTTGCCCTAGGATTGTGTGATTTGCTTGTAGTGTTAATTAGTGTGCATTAAATGCTAGGTGGGGTGCTCCAGCACACCTAACACTTTTTGCATTCATTGTTATGTTTGATGATTGGTGTGATTGAATATATGCTTGCATTTAAAGACAATCTGCCTTGGAGTAATTATTGATAAACACTGCTTGCAACATTGAATTTTCTGCTTAGTCACATTAAAAATTAGTTTAAAGGGAAAGTGAGATGAATTTTAATAATATTTCTTATTTAATTCAATCTATTATTATCTTTTAAACCCAATATGCTGTCATTCAACATTCCATGGATTATAGTTTCACATTATAATCAATATAAAATCATTCATATTATGTATTATTACTCATCAATTTTTTTTAAAAGAAAACCTCTTTCAAATTCTGCTGCGTATTTTACACTTACGACATATCTCAATTTGGATTAGTTACATTTCAGGTGCTCAGTAGATGGCCACTGAACTGAACATGGCAAGTCTACACTGAGAGGAAGGCAGAGGAGGAAAGGGTAAACTGTTCTGTATGAAAAAAATATAAGAATCATGAGTTTCCTGGAAGGTAGGGCAGGGTTGGCAGGAACAGCCAGGCAGAATAGTGGGGGATTCTGGAAAGGGAGCCTGTGGGGAGATTGGTGGCTTGGGAAGAGGGGAGATGTCCTGTATTTCATCATAGAATAATATGGAGTAAAGAAAGCAGGCTCAAGATGAGAAGCACAATTCAGTCCAGAAAGTTCAGGGTCCTGAAAATCAGTGTGGGGATGAGATTAAGGATTTAGGATAAATCGAGAGAGAGAAAAAGAAGGAGGGAGAGAGATACACTAAGTCTCAAAAGAGAAACTCCCACAAACCATTCAGATACAGAAAGCACAGCTGTAAATCTTGAGTGACAGGCCCTTGGCCCATGCCCTTGTAAAATAAGAGAAATTCAAAAGATCAGGGAAAGATGGTGTGAAATTGTGCAACTTCACTTTGACTCCACTTCCAATCTGGCCCCTAACTACAGCCCTTTGAGAAATACTGGACTCCCAGTCCAAGGTGGAGCTTCTCACTCCCTTGAATATGTATCTACTTCCTAACTAAATCTCTGTCTACGCCTCTATCTGGCCCTAGCTGAAATTCTTTTCTGTTACATATGTCAAGAACCCCTGTGGTCCTAAGTGAAATTTCCCCTCCTCTCTGGGAATTCCCTGGGTGCTTCTCGAGAGACTTCTCTTCTCCCATGCAGAAAGGGCACTGGGCTTCTGGTGCCTGCAATGGGGCTTGAATTGTTAAAGGTTAAAAGATAGGGAAATACCTGGTAGCCAGATTACCTCTAGGGAGAGGGCGTCTATGTGAAATAGAAGAGCTACAATATCAACACAATGAAATCTGTGCTATTCTTATATGATACTTTGCCCAGTGGTAGGTCACAAGAGGATTAAAGATGACCGACTCTACAAAGACGGTGGGTCTTATGAGAAAGATAGACTTGAGACTGGTGTTGAGAAGCAGGTTCGAGTCCTGTTCGCTGGGTGTTGAAGACTGGATGCCTGAGAAAGAGGCAAGAGCAAAAGAGGAAAAAGTTTTATTTAAAGGATAGGAGAGAGGGGGGAGGGAGGGAGAGAGAGGGAGGAAGGGAAGGGAAGGGAAGGGAAGGGAGAGATGCTCTTCAACAGAACAGGGGGTCCACATTGGTGCCCGTGGGGTGAGGGGTGTCCTGCACCTTTTAGATTTTAGATTTCCTTTGTTCTCATGCCCCTTCCTCCTCTCAACCTGCCTAAGTGACCCAACAGGTGATCTAAGGGTTGGAAGGAAGCTGGTCAAGGGTACAGACAGGGAGGGAGTCATCCAGGGGGTACTCATTAACTCCTTGCTGGGGGGAACAATTTCCTGGAGGCTGATAACCTTGGCAACAGGTTGGAGGAGGGGGTAGTGTCCTGAAGTTAAATTAATGTTTTTATCTCCTTTGATTCATCCCCCCTTCTTCCTGACCCAATTGTTCATTACCTACACTGACTGTCCTTTTGCTCCTTAAACTGGAAATAAAATCCTGTATCTGTTAAGACTACTTAAATATATTGTAATATAACTTAACAGCTCATCCTGCAACTGTTTAACAAAGTGTGCCATTTTATTTCACAATCAGACTATTGAGTAAACTCCACTGTTTGAACAGCTCAAAGATCATTTGCAATACTTTTCCTACCCTAGTCATTTATTTTCCCTTTAAACTTTTGATCACTTTTTTTAAATGTATTTTTTAGTTGTTGATGGACCTTGGTTTTATTTATTTGTATGTGGGGCTGAGAATCGAACCCAGTGCCTCACACCTGCTAGGCAAGCGCTCTACCCCTGAGCCACAATCCCAGCCCTTGATCACTTTTTATTTGGAGATTTTAAAAATTTTTCCTTGAAGACCTTAACTTTGACATTTATGTTCTCTTTCCCCAAATTCACAGAGGTGCTTTAGAGGACTCAAAACCCCAATTAAGGGCTGGGGTGGTGGCTCAGTGGTAGAGTGCTTACCTAGCAGGTGTGAGGCCCTGGGTTCGATACTCAGCACCACATATAAATAAATAAAATAAAGGTCCATTGCCAAATTTAAAAAAAATATATTGAAAAAAAATCTGGATTAAGAAAAAGTCAATGGGCTGGGGTTGTAGCTCAGTGGCAGGGCACCTGCCTGGCATGTGTGAGGGACTGGGTTTGATCCTTAACACCCCACAAACAAAAAAGGCATGCTGTCCATCTACAACTACAAAAAGAATTTTAAAAAGAAAAGAAAAGAAAAAAAGTCCACATAGCTTATTAGGAAATGAAGGGTGAAAGGGCCCTCAAGTCTGTTGAACTGGGTCACCCTTTGCTTTTGTGGGGTGGGTGACTAGGGTGTCCTTGAGAAGGGTAACCACCATGAAAGAAGGAAGCAAGCGAGGAGAAAAGACAGGGGATCCATCCTGATGAGAGGAAAACTTAAAAAGAACAACTTATTTCCCAGTGAAATCAAACCAACAGGCTCATTTGTCGGGTAAGAAGCATCCAGAGAAAGGATGCTAATAAATAGTCGTAGCTATCCCGCTTTGAGGTTTGCATTACGTTTTTGTTCACGTATAAGTACATTTTCTGCGGTTTCACCTGCCAGATTTTGGTATGGAGGATCAAAGTGCCCTGAGAGACTGACTTTTCTTTTCTATGAAAAAAAGAAAATTCTGGAGCCTCGAAAATGACTTGCATTAAAAAGAGAGAGCGAGCGCGAGCGCGAATGGAGGCCATGGACCTCGGTGATTGGCAGAACAGGGAGGTAAGTCTTTTGGTGGGTACATTTACTGCGGACCTGGGGACAAATTCTCAGAGGTGGAATGGGTGGCCTATTGTTCTTTTTGCTAAAATTCTTTCTTCCAGTTGAGAGATCATGACGAAAAGCCATGTTTTTTTTTTTTTTTTTTTGCCTGTTGTTGGTCCCTTCAGTTAATTTTAGCTTGATTCTAAAGGCCTATTTTCTTGAAAGTTTTTTTATTTTTTATTTATTTTTTTAAAATTTAATCTCTTTCCTGTACTCAGATGATCTTCTGCAAAGACCCAGAGACCGAGAACCAGGAAGAAAGGGCTCAAATGCTAGAGGCCTGACCATGTCCCTGAGGCCAGATATATTATCCTTTTGGTTTGACTTATGAACTTCTGTAAGGAAGAATGAAGGAAAATCTGTTCACCTTTTATCTTAATAAAATATCATACCAGAAGGAAAGAAAGCTCCAGAGAGAAACAGAAAGATCACAGTGCTTTGTTTCGACCAACAAAAGTCATGCTCAAAAAAATAGAAAAAAAGACATTTTTGGAGGCACGTTGTGCCCACTAGGCATTTTGTTGTAATTAGGGAAGAGTCAGACAAGGCCACTGGAGTGAACAAAGCTACACATATATTGGCTTCCCTCTTTGATACATTTTATTTTATTTTTTTCCAAAATGGGTTTGGTGTGTGTGTGTGCCTATGTGCAGGGGATCATACTAGTGATCAGACAATGAAAGATTCAAATTACCCGTTAAAGAGATGATGAAATTGACCTCAAAAGAGCGAAAATAAAAAGTCCTAGAAAATGACAAATGAGAGCTTATTTCTCAGAAGAAACATGTTTGTTCAGAACAGCCAAAAGGGCTTTTGCAAGCTACATTTGTGGCACAAAGAAGGGCTGGCCCAGCTTGGGGCAGACAATGTCATGCTACACAAATAAAGAGAAAAAGGGCCCTGCTGCCCAACTTTGATTTTTGCTTTTCTGTTTCCAAAGGGGAATGAGATTTAAGCAAGATGGATAAACTAAAAATCAGTGAAGAAGAATGAAAGTTTGAGAGAAATTTTGAGAAGAGCTGTTGGGCCCTCACAAGAAACCAGATCCTGGGCTTCCCCATTATGGTCCCGTGAAAGAAAGTCCTGGAGTCGGGGTGGGGGGGTGTGTGTTTCTAGAACCCTGGGGAGGAACAAACATCTCAGCTTTCAAAAAGAAAGGATGAAAGAAACATCAGGCTAATAAGCTTGACCTTGATCTGAAATAATTTAAAAAAGACTCTTTGTGAATAACTAGGAAAATAAAAATGGTAATGTCTCACTCTTAACATAAGTTTCTCAAGTCAGGTATTATTATTATTATTATTATTATTATTATTATTTTGGTTATTCACTAGACCAGTGGAGACTCAGGGAATACCATAGACAGTGTAAAATGTCATCATTTCTGATTCCATATGGATAGTCACCTCTTCAGAAAAGCAACCCCTTAGCACCTGGTCTACACTTACCTAGGAAGTGCCCATAAAAGTCCACCTCATTTTATTCATAACATGAACCAGTACCTAAGATCACATTGCAATGCCTTTATTTGTGTGTCATCTGGCCTCTCTTTCCCACTAGAATGCAAACTCCATGGAGTTGAGAATCACAAAGTATCCTTCCTACCGTCTTAAACAGGGCTGTCAACAGCAAGCATTGAATAAATGCCTATTCGGTGAATGAACGTTGCGTTTTTCTAGTGTAAGCACTTTATGAAATATGAAGGTGGGGTATGTTTTTTTATTTCATGAAGGCGTTTTGATACTGGTGATGAATATCAATCAGAAGGTCAAGTTCCGTTTCCCCAGATGTGAAGATTGAACACCTGAGAAACGTGGAGGCAGGTGTAGAAAAAAGTTGTATTTAAAGGGTAAAACAGAGACTTCTGCAAAGGGAAGGGGGCGCAGAGCTGGGTGTACGAGGAGGTGGGGGGGTGTCCTGCCCTTCTTCTCTCTCTATCTTGCCTAAGTGATCAGAGGCCAAAAAGTGGGGAAGAAGCCTTGCACCCCAGGTGGGCAGAAAAGGAGCTACCCAGGAGGTATTTATTAACCACTGCCACAACTCCTTTCAGGGAGGAACAATTCCCTGGAGGCCGGTAGCCTTGGTAACAGGTTGGAGGAGGAGTAGGAGGAAAAGGAGGAAGGACTTTGGAGATATTAGCATTTGATTTCCATTCCTTTGGAAGCAGCCCCCATCTCCCAGATCAGACTCAATTATTTATTATTTACAGGGACTGTCCTTTTTGTCCCCCAGCCTCAATTTGACCAAACTTGTCTATTATTTTTCATAATCAGAATCGTCGATTATTTCCGTGACCACATGAAGCATATCCAATGGATGTCACAAATAAAGGACACACGCTGAACCCAGAGGGATGCTCTGTTCCATCAAATTAACCTTCACTTGCTCTCTATTTATTGGTGCATCGTAATTACCTATACTGGTGGGATTTGTTTTTACATTTTCTTCCATGCACACAGTATAACAATATATTTGGCCAATTTTGTTCCCCAATACCTGTGGTCATTTGTGTTCTTAAACTTCTGTATCACACTGCTTGGACTTTTATTTAGTATTTATTTCATTGTGCATTTTTTTCATTATTATTTTATTTATATGTTTGAAGCGGTTTGAAATTCAAAAGTTAGGTATACATTGTACAGCCTTCTTCCTGCTACCATTTTGCACCAATTGCCCATGTCCCCAACCCATTAGGAAACCAATGCTATCAATTTCTTTTTATCCCTCCCAAAGTATTGTAGTATATTCAAAAACACTGTTAAAATCTATCATCTGTCTTCTTAACTCTGTTTTACCCAAATGGTAGCATATTTATATGCTATTCTGTGTTTTTGTTTTCCTCCAAATATTTTAGAGAACCCTTATATTATAGCACTTCAATGATGGGCTCAGGTTTTCCCTTTATTTTACTATTAAAAAACAATTCTGTAGAGGATAACTTTGTTACGCCATTTCATCCCTAGGCAAATATGCTCATATGTTTACAGAAAAAAAAAATTCCCAGAAGTGGGATGGCTAAGTCAAAGAGATGCGAAATTCTGATTTTGATAGATGTTACTAAATGTCTCTCTAAAAAGGTGGATACCAATTTAAACTCTCACTGCTCTCCTACATTCTTGCCAGTAGAGTCAACGTAGTTGCTCTGAATGAAATCTCTTATTATGATTGAGGTTGAACTTTTTTTTTTTCTGTATTGAAGAGCCTTTTGCATTTTCTTAACTTGCCTGTTTATGTTGTTGGTCTCTTCTCTATTGGATTACTGCTTCTACTTATTTATTTTTCATGGTTCTTTCTTTATAGTTTTGGCCTTTATTTAGTGATATGGGTCGCTTATATTGTGCCGTAGAGTTTTAAACTTTTCTTTGCGTAACTTCTTCTCTTTACTATTCTAAGTTTGTTCTTTTAAGTGTGTTGTCTTTTCTGTATTATTGTGGAGAGTGTTAAAATTGGGTTTTCTACATCTGAATTACACTCGATTGCATGAGCTGGAGTTTGGTTAGCTATAGCTCTCAGGCCCATCACCTGTTTTTTGTAAATAAAATCTTATTGGAATGCAGCCATGCGGATTTGTTTATATATTACTTACGGCTGCTTCTGCCCTGACAGAGAGGCATGGCCCACAAAACCTATAATATTTACTATCTTGCATCTAGAAACAAATTGGCTGACCCCTCTTGTAATCTCCTTCTTTGAGGGTTTATTCAATTCTTTAAGGATGTGACTCTTGGCAAATAGGACAGTCAATGCTCTGAAGAGGACATGGTTTGTTAATTTCAATACTGAGAGTTGAAAGCATTTGTTGACCATCTGATATGAAACACCTCATTAGGACTTTCCCCTAAATGAGAATGGCTTTCGCTTCACAAAATTCTATTGAGCATCTACTATAGGCCTGGCACTAGGTGCCGCGGATCTAGCAATTAACAAACCCTATAAAAATGTCTGTCTTCAAAAAAGCCATTGAACATTTCTTGCTGATTCTGTTTTCATTTGAAAACAATTTACAATTTCATCGAAGATTAGATTGTACAATCAATGTTAATATGGTAGTTATCGTGTGCACATTTTTGTTAAATATGATGACTTTTAAATGTTCAAATCCATGTCATTTATCTGTGAACTCTGCTCATGAAGGTAGATCACATGTAGCTCTTGAGCACTTGAAATGTGTCTAGTCTGAATTGAGATGTTCCTTTAGTGTAGAGCACACCAGTTTTCAAAGAATTATTATTAGAAAACAACGTAAGATTTCTCTTTAATAATTTTGCACGGATTTTATGTTGGAGTATTATTTTGGATATATTGAGTTACATGAAACACCTAGTAAATCAATTCCAGCTCTTTTGATTTTGTACTTACGTGGGCCTTAAGAGAATTTAAAATGACTTATCTAGCTCCCATTTTATTTCTATTGGAAAGTAGTCTTCACATTATCTCCCTTTAAGCTTAGCTGGGGTTTATCAAATACCAATTTTTAGTAGATTGGAGCACTGGAGTAAGGAAAGTGCTGGGTCACAGCATCCTTCATATGGAAGGTAGAAGATGTGAGTTTCCATGGGGACAGGAATGATCTAGTGTTTCCCGAGTCCCCTTGACCAGGAGCCTCCTTGGAACATCCTTTTCTCCTCACTGATCAAGGTGGCACGATTCTGCTTCTCTTAGAACCAGGAATAAAGGACCGAGAGCAGAATAGGCTGTAGTTCACAAGGTCAAATCTTCAGTTCGCTCTTCAGATTTTTTTTCTTGCTTTTCTCAATAAAAATCTGTTGATTGTTTTAAAGTACGATCCTATTTTAAAATGTAACACACCAAATCTTAAAAAGTGTGGTTAATTAAAAAAAAATATATATTGACTGGATTGACCAGAATGGTTCCTTTTCAAAAGAGGTAGTTGTGTAACACGGAATGTGGTTGGGTGAGTTCTTTGTCTTGTGAATCTGAAGAATGAGATCCACAGACACTAGGGGTGAGAGTGAAATAGCAGGATTTATTAGAGTGACAGAAGAAAGCAGATCACTTGAAAAGGGACGGGTCCCAAGAGAGATTGCCCATGAATATCTGTTATCTAAAGGTTTGTTTTGTTTTTAAGCAAAGTACACCTTTATTATCTATCTATTTATCTGCTTATTTATTTGTTCTAATTAGTTACACATGACAGGAGAATGCATTTTGACACATCATACATAGACGGAGTATAACTTCTCATTCGTCTGGTTGTACATGATGTAGAGTGACACAGAGTTACACAGGTCATATAATCATATAGGCACATAGAGTAATAATGTGTGATTCATTCTATTATCATTCCTACCCCCATACCTTCTCCCCTTCCTTCAATACCCTCTGTGTAGTTAAAAATACCACTATTCTTCCTCCCCACACACTCCATTGTGAATTAGCATCCACATATCAGAGAGAATATTTGCCCTTCCATTTATCAGCAAATGCCATAATTTCATTCTTTAAGGCTGAGTAATATTCCATTGTGTATCTATATTTTCTTTATGTATTCATCTGTGGAAGGGTACCTAAGTTGGTTTCATAGCTTAGCTATTGTGAATTGAGCCGCCGTAAACACTAATGTGGCGGTGTCACTGTTTTTATGGGTTTCCGCTGTCCCTTTGTTTGATCGGTGTGATGACATGTAAATACAGGATCCAGAAAGAGGTCAGTCAACTCTGTTTCATCTTCTTCAACAAATTGGGAGAAAATTGCTTTCTAAGCTTTTCAGTACAAGAGTGGGGCGGGAGTTTGTTGGCACAAGAGGAAGTGTTTTAGAGAAGATTTTGGGGTTGGCCATTGCTGGGGTGATTAAGGAAGAGCCACTGTGGTTGAAGCTGTCAGGGGCAGCGACCAGATGCTCTCCAGACTAGGATGGCATTGCCTCATTCTCTCCTTCCCTTCTCCTCCAAGGTCCTTGTCCTGTCTCTGCCTACGGGTGGCCTACCTTCCTGTCTGGTTGTAAATGGGCTTTTCCACTTGGATGGTAGTAAGAGAGAGAAATCCAGTGAGGAATGGTGCAGAGTTATTAGTTGATAATAATAATAATAAATAATCAATTAATAATGAATTATACTCAATAATTATTAATTAATTGTTAATCAATTAATTAATGGTACCAGGGATTGAACCCAGAGGCACTTAACCACTAAGCCACATCCCCAGCCCTTTTTGTATTTTACTTAGAGACAGGGTCTCACTGAGTTGCTTAGGGCCTCGCTCGCTAAGTTGCTGAGGCTGGCTTTCAGTTAGAAATCCTCCTGCCTCAGCCTCCCCGGCCGCTGGGATTATAGGTGTGTATCACCTCGCCTGTTGGTAAGTCCCGTTTTTGACAGAATATACCACTTAAAGAACCTGTATTCTGAGAAACGATAAATCCCAGAAAAACAATTGAACTGGGAGTTACTCCAGAGATAAATGTTACCATTTATTATGTTCAGAAGTCCTTGTTATAAAGGTAACCAGGTGACATCTGGGTGTCTGCTACAGTGTCATATGCCTCAAATGAGTTGTTTTCCACCTCCCCAGAGTGTCTACTCCAGAGACCCCAATTCCATGCCTTCACATCAACAGAATCACAGCTCTGGGTTTCTCATAACTCCGCTTGATTCTCAGACTTTCATGTAAACATTCTTTCCAGCAGTAAACCCACTAGTTAAATGTTCCAGGGACAAGCTATAGTATTGGCTTTCTTTTTTTTTTTTTTTTTTTTGTTAACACAGCTTCTGGCAGAAACTAGAGTAGAAACTCTCCATCCTAATGATTCACCTGCGGTAGCCACTCCCCACAGTGAGAGAAGAAACACTGGCTGTGTGAAAGGTCCCTTTTGATCTCCCTGTGTTGTCTACATCTTGTAATTGAAACTAAAAAGAAATGTCATTTTTTTTCATAAATGACATAATATATTTTTATTGTCTTTTGGGTCAGAAAACATGTCAAATAGGAATTAATAAAGTTCAAGAAATGAGACTGTGGAAAAACTGAGTGAGTGAGTCTTTGCCAAAGGTCGTGTCTGGGTGATACATCCAAATTGGATGTGGCAGGGTCAGTCTGACTGTGGGGTCAATTTCATGGGGAATTTCTGCAGTCGATTGACGCAGCATAGCAACAAGTTGAACTGACCGTTAAACCAGTCTACATGGTAAGCCCAGGCTTTTGCTCAGTCATATCAATGGAGTCATAAGAAACCACCGTCCAACTAATAAATGAAAATAGTATGAAGTGAATGATACAATTAAAATTCTGCTTTCCCATTGGTGTCCATTCAATAGACCAAAACACCTCTTCTTTTTTTTTTTTTCTTGGTGTGTGTGAATGTACTGCAGATGCTCCAGTGTGAACTTGTAGATACTTACTTTTAGATACTTACTTGCAAGGTGGCATTGAAATTTTAATCTAGAACTGGAAAATGCTGGCTTGCTAGGAAGACGATCATTTCATCATATGTATCTACGTGTGTACTTGAGCATATTATGCATATCTGCTTATTAAGAACTGCAGAATGCCAGCTCATCAGCTAATAATTGAGTTGCTATAAATCTGAATCAAGATGACACTTTTTATTTCCACAGGGAAAGTCACTTTTTGAGTGCTTTTAATACAAAATAATATATTTCACAGTATAAAAGTTAGAATTCCTAATAGGCCAATTAAAGGGAAAAATTAGCTGTGATTTTACCACCCAGATATAACCCCACTAAGCTGTTCATGTCTGTCCCTCTTCATATTAGAATATGAGATTATACCATAAATTATATTTTTCTAAACTGGATTTATAATGTAATTATTTATTCTTCCTTGTTTTGTTTAGATTTAAATTATAAAAACCATGCATGCATGCTCTTTTATAGCATATGAAGAAATATTTGATTTAAGCAATCCCCTATTGCTGGATAATTGTTTTTAATTGTTTGCTGTTACAGATCATTTCAGGGAGTCTCTCTATGCATACTTTTTTTACACTTAAAGTGATTATTCCTTTGGATATATTCCTCCAACTGGAATAGATGAGTCAAGAAATAAGTATATTTTAAAGATTTTTTTTCTGATACATTTTACCAAATTGCCTTTCAGAAATAGTTTCCCTGTCAGCACATAATTAATTGTCTGATAAGCACCAAGACAAGTGAAGCAAATCCACAACTTTAGGAAACTGACAACCTACGAGGATGATACTTAGATATAAATACCTTTTGAATAGTCAATTATTGTAATTTTGCAATAACATTACCACTTAAGAAAAGCTTTCAAAATAGCACATCTAACATTTATTTATTTAAAAAATTTTTTAAAATAAGCCCTTAAAAATGGTTTAAGTAATTTTTATTTATTTATTTATTTTTGGTCCTACTTAATGGCCAAGTTCATAAAGTCTGAACTGACTGTTAAACCAGACCAAACCTGCAAATTGTCTGTCCTCTTGGTCTGAATTCTCCAGTCATGCAAACACCCCAAAATATGTAAACCGTAGAACCACAAATCGTAAATGCGTGGAATGTCAGCCGCACCTCTGGACCCATTCTTGAGCTGTTGCTGAGCTGCTTTCTCTCCATCACAATCCAAATAACAATACTCCCATGTCGTGCAAAACTTATATTAAGTAGGTTTGTCTGCTTTGCTTCCGTTTATCTGTCTGTCTCAATTCAATACACAGGCTCACCCAGGGAACTGAAGAGGAGAGAGAGGAGAGTTTTTTGTCTTCCTCCATAATATATAATATGGAATATTATCCATCCTTAAAAAGGAATGAAATTCTGACCATGCTACAAAATAGATGAACCTTCAAATATATATGGTAAAATTGGTAAAAAAAAATTGGTTTGGTAAAATTGGCTAGAAAAACAAAAGGACAAATACTGTATGATGACATTATAGGAGCTACCTAGAAGAATCACATCATAGGGACAGAAAGTAAAATCCAGGTTACCAGACATGGTTGGGAGGGAAAATTAGGTAGAGTTTCAGCTAGGGATGATGAAAAAGTTTTAAGGTGGATTGTACCATTGGTTACACAGTGTTCAAGGGTACCCAATGCCATTGAGCTGTACATTTAAAAATGGTTAAAATGGAAATGGTTGTGGAGGCACATGACAGTAATTCCAGGAGGGTTGTGAGTTCAAAGCCAATCTCAGTACTTAGCAAGGTACTGAGCATTTTAGTGAGACCCTGTCTCAAAATAAAATATAAAAAGGACTTGGGATGTGGCTCAGTGGTGAAGTATCCCTGGGTTCAATCATATATATATATATATGGTTTAAGTAATTTTTATTTATTTATTTATTTTTGGTCCTACTTAATGGCCAAGTTCATAAAGTCTGAACTGACTGTTAAACCAGACCAAACCATATATATATATATATATATGGTAAATATTAGGTGATATATATTTTACCATGTAGAAGAAAGGTGGTGTCTTTCCTAACTTCTAAAGCCTTGATTGGTTTTGTGTGGTTTTTGTGCTATATGTAAAGTGAATCATGTAGCATAGTTTATTTGTGTCAGGCTTCTTCACGTCAATGTTACTGTATGTACAATACATCCGTGTTGCTTAGTGTGATGGTTGGTATACACATGAGAGAAATTGCTGCACCACAATGTATACTGACTACAGTGTAGGAGAGCAGCGGCTATTGACATTCCTGGTCAACACCTGGTATTCCTATTTGTTTAGCTATTGCATTGGATTGTGGTGGTATTTTGTAGTTGTAATTTCATTGATATTTTCCTGGATGATTAATTGGTAGTAAATACCTATGTTCCAAATGTCAGGATTCTTAATTTCACAAGAAAAATACTTCTTGATATGAAATTCCAAATAGACCCCAGTACAATAATACTGGACGATTTCGACACACCTGTATCATCAATAGAGTTCTTCAATACATAAAGTCAGTGAAGATAAATAAATAAAACTGTATATCAAAGGAACCAAAGAATTGACATCTACAGAATATTTGACCCTACAACAGTTGAGTTTACTTTCTTCTCAGCAACTCAATCTTTTCCAAAATAGACCATATTCTAGCTCACAATGTAGGTTTTTAGCAAGTAAAACAGTTGATATAATCACATGAATACTATCAGATCATAATGATAATGAAACTAGAAATCGACAGCAAGTAAAATAACAGAAACCACATAAAGCACCATATTCTTTTTTTTTTTTAGTTGTAGTTGGACACAATACCTTTATTTAATTTATTTATTTTTTTATGTGGCGCTAAGAATCAAACCCAGTGCCTCGCACATGCTAGGCAAACGCTCCACAGCTGAGCTATGACCCCAGCCAGAATCACACTCTTTTAAAAGAGGAATAGATCCTAGAAGAAAGGAGAGAAGAAAACAAGATATATTTAGAAACAAATGAGAAAAGAGATACAATACATCAAAATCTCTTTTAATATGTGCATTGGCCATTTGGATATCCTATTTTGTGAAGTAACATTTACCTATTTTTCAAATGGATTGCCCTTTTATTTTTCTTATTGATTTCTTTCCCCTCAGTGCTGAGGATTGAACACAGGGCTTCACTCACGCTCTACCACTGAACCACACCCCCAGCCCTTTCTTATTGATTTATAAGTCTTCGTTATTTTTGAGCTTTTATGCGACACATGTGTTCCCAAAAATATTCCAACATTTTTTTTTAACTGTCTTAATGAGGACTCTTGATAAATGAAAATCTTTAATGTAGCAGAACTCTTTTTTTCTCTGTTTATGTGTTTTAAGAAATCTTTGCTTATGCCCAGGTCCTAAGACTATTCTCCTGTGTTATCTTCTAATACTTCTGTGGTTTCATATAGAAAATACATATTCTTTTGCAAGTAGATCTATAAGGTATTTGGAATTAAATTTTGTGTGTGATGTGAATTTAATGGGGTGGGGGGAGGATGTTGAAAGTCATTTTGTTTTTTCTGTACTGGTAGCCAATTCACATCACAACATATAGTGAAATAATTGATTTTACCCTCTACCCTTAAATGCCAACTTGCATTTGCATTTGAGACTAAAAATCTCCCTGTAAGTGTGTGTGTGTGTGTGTGTGCATGTGTGTTTATCATATTTTCTTTCTTTTTTGGGGGGGGTACAGAGATGCTTGACCCCGGAGCCACATCCCTATCCCTTTTTATTTGAGACAGAGTTTTGCTAAGTTGCTTAGGGCCTTGCCAAGTTGTTGAGGCTAATCTTGAACTAGTGATCCTCCTGCCTCAGCCTCCTGAGCCTCTGGGATTACAGGTGTGTAATCCACTACAGGTGTAACCCACTACACCTGGGCCACACCACATTTTCCTTAACCATTCATCTGTTGACAGACCATGAAGTATCTAGGGCATAATTTTTTCCCCTTATTTCTTTTTCTTTCTATTTATCCTGTTGGGAATTTATAGTATTTTTGGAGTTTTAGGGCTTAGCATCTGCTTCCCATTGTTTTTTTTTTTTTTGTAAATTAAAAAAGAATTCTCACACATTATCTCTAAGTTTTGTTTTTGTCCTTTGTTTTCTTGGTTCTTTGAGGATCCCAGTTTTGATTATCACATCTTCAGATCTTCCCCCTGGTCTCACCTGGTCCTTAGCTATTTTCCCATCTCTTTGACTTCTTTGATTGTATATTTTCTTCAGACTTATCTTCCAGCCTATTGATTTCTCCTTTTGAGCTGGGATTATTTTGCTTTTTAACCTATTCATTGAGTGTCTATTTTCTTTCACTAGATTTTTTTTTCCTTCTGTAATCTCAGGTGATTTTATGGTTCTCAGGTCTTTGTTGAAATTCTCTTTTGTCCTTTACTATCTTAAACATTGTATTTAAAATACAGTACTTAAATAGAGTGCTTCAAAATCCTAGTGTAATCATTTTAATGTCTACATCTTCAACAGATCTATTTCTTTTGACTTTTATTCTTTTGATTTTTTTTTTAGCTAATTTTGGGGGCATGTTTTGTTACTTTTAGCTGACTGCAGCCACTTTGAGAATTATAGAGATGATTTATTTGTGGCTCCTATCTTACTCTGGAGAGGGTTGACACTTGTCCCTAGCGGGCAGGTAGCACAAAAACGCATCACCACTGTCTGCACCCCCGTTCCAGCCTTCTGAGACCGTGCAAGCTCCGCTCACTTCCACAGACTTTCAGACACGACTTTCTGCTCAGTTTTTCTCATCCTTCAGCTGCTGATTGAAAGTTGGCTAAGGGCTCAAAGGAAGAAGGGTTGCCAGATGCCAGTCCACATCTCTGGGCTTCTCTCTTTTCTCTAAGACCTGGTCTCGGTTGCTCTCTGCCACCTTCAAATACATGTTTGTTTGATTTAAAATTTCAAGCCTTTTGAAATGGCTTTTGAGTGGCTTTTGTCAGTGAGATTCATTTCAAATAAGCGAGTCTGACATCTTTTGGGAAAGGAAAACTCAGCACCACTAAGATTTATATTCTGTTTTCATTTTGGTAATTTTCTCATACTTTTCTCTCCCTTGGATAGTGAAACGTACAGAGATTTTGATTCAGTCAAACGACTCGTGAAGAACACAGAGCTGAGATTAGAATTCAGGTTTCCTGACTACTGATATTGAATCTAGAGCTTTTCTTGGGTACATATTAAAGTACTTTAGTAATGTTTTGTTGTTGTTTGATGAGGTGCCGGTACTGGGGTTTGAATTCAGGGGCACTTGGTCACTGAGCCACACCCCCAGCCCTATTTTGTATTTTATTTAGAGACAGGGTCTCACTGAGTTGCTTAGAGCCTCACTCAGTTGCTGAGGCTGGCTTTGAACTCAAGATCCTCCTGCCTCAGCCTCCCGAGCCCCTGGGACGACACCCAGCTTGGTAATGTTAAGGATAATAATCTGAGATTGTGTACGCTACTTAGCAGAAGCAATCCTTTCCATTTATAAATAATTAAATTCCATTCATACCAAGTCCTGCATTTTATTTGGGCTCAAAAATCTGTAATAATCTACGTATTTTGGATACTTAGTGGGTCAGGCATGGCGCTAGGAGTTTTATGTTCAGTCCTCATCGCCACCTTCTGAGGTAGGACATTTTATCACCCTGCTTTTTTGAGATAAGGAAGCTGTATTTCAGAGATGCTCATTAACTTGCTCAAGTCTCACCATCTGTAAGTGACACAACAGGTACTTGAACCTGTGTGATGCAGGAATGAACCGTGGCATCTGGAGTCAGACACACCAGGCTTGATAGGTTGGTGTTGTCACTGAGGAGCTGTGTGACTTGGAGCAAGGTCCTCCAGGAGTCATCGAATCCTCATTTAATGACGATGAGACTCTATAGTAACAATGTGGTGAAGAGAAAAATCAAATCATGTACGTGAGCCCACCTGGTAGGCATGGGGCACCAAACAAACACTTCCATCCTATATGGCAATAAGCATTTGTAAAGGACTTAAAAATACACAAAACCTTTTAAGAATAGGATCTATTGAACCCTTACTACAATTCTGAGCAGGAGTCTGGGTAGGGAGAGATGTGGAAACTATGCACCAGAGAAATTAAATAACTTGCCTCCGATGACGCAGGGTACGCATAGAAGAGATGAGCTTTGTTGATTACAGTGTCTAGATTAGCACCATATGCAAGTCCCCCAAATGGAGTTTCTGTAAATTAGTTAATATTTCAAATGCACAAAAGGAATCTGTTATATAAAGAATCCCCGTAGTGAAGGCTTTTGTGAAGTCAGGATAATTCTAGAAATGTAAATTATATTGCACTAATTTATCTGTTTTATGAGTTCGGCTTTTCCTCTTTTCCTTGTTGTGTCTGATATTGACTTTTCCATTCCCAAAAATGTCTTCCTGTTGATAAGATATTGTTACTTCATTTATGGAATCTAATTAAAGTTGAGAGTACTCTCCGGGACAGCAACTGTCAAAATCCACTCGGGTTAATGGTTTTGAATGTCTTGTAAAAGTAAAGGAACATATAAAATCAATGAAATTGTGGGAGCAGAATTAAATTATCCAGAGACCGTTTTCCTCAAATGTATGATTCATTTTGAACGTTTTAATGTTGTGTTCAAGAGAGACATTTAAGCTGCAGCTAATGTCCACAACCGTGTGTTGTTTTGATCAGAGAGATCGGCTTGGATGAGTTCCGTGTACAGGTAAGGTGGTCTTTGAATTTCAGGTAAGTGTTCTAGAAGGTTCCATGACTTTCTGAAGAGACCCTCAGTTCTACCCACCGGATATCCAGTTGATTGGAAGATTCATCGTCCAGGTTCCTGGCAGAAGACAGATTTTCAAATTCCTTTTTGCCCTGGTCTTAGCAAGCTTAGCAGATGACTGTGTTTGTATTTACAAATGTGTAAAGTGTCTTTGCTCCGTGTATTCCTCAAGATCAGTGGCTTCCTATTTCTTCTCAGAGATAAGCAGAGGAAAGTACTCCAGGCACAGCATACTTATGTGGCCAAAGTCGCTCATGGTGTGGTCTGTGGCATAACTCTGGGGCCTGCTGCCTCGGATTCTGCCTCTTTCTCTGCTATTCCTTGCAACTCTCCAGGGAGCGGATGATCCTAGCATTGAAATCATTGCATCTAGACATTCACCATCTTATACTTGGATGACACTTTTTTAAAATTGTTTTTTTATATATCTATTTTTTAGTTGTTGATGGACCTTTATTTTACTTATTTATTTGTATGCGGAGCTGAGAATCAAACCCAGTGCCTCACACATGCTAGGCAAGGGCTCTACCACGGAGCCCCAGCTCCAGCCCAGGACTTCATGATTTTGACTCATCATGGAATCACTCCTGTTGAATTGCTCTGTGGTGTTGGCCCTAAGCCTATGTTGAGAAGTATGAAACTTACTGTATAGTTTAGGGATGTCCAGTGGTAGCAAGCTGGTAGTTACATGCAGCCATGCTAAACAGTTAATTGATAGAAAGATACACTACATATATTGGATAATTAAAAAGAAAGGCACTAAGTACTTAAACCTTATCCCTTCCTAATTATTCATCTGTATTTTACTCTGTGCTCTGGAGGTTATTTGTAGCAAGTGTATCAGTGTGGAGGAAGTCCTATATATGGTGGGCTATGGCATATCTCTTCCCAACTCCAAGTTCAGGATGTCATCTTGGAAGCCTCAGTTGGCCATGGCTGGAGTATTTACACCACAGAGCTAACCTCTCACATCAGCTACCTCTCCCCCAAGCCAGTCATGACACCTGCCAACCCACAACTCCATGTTGATGAAGTAGTGCTGCCCCCGTGGGGACTGGTGGGAGGGCTTCCTCTTAGGTCTCGGGAGCATGTGAAAGCATGGACTGCATTTCTTCAGGCACATGTTTATTTTTATTGCCCTGTGATTATTTTTAGCAGTTCTGCTTCTTCTTTGCTTTGGTTGCTAAATACCAAAAACCAAACTTCTAACACCTTTATTTTACTGGGGGGTGGGGTACCAGCAATTTAACTCAGGGCCACCTCTCCAGCCCTATAATG